>NC_056728.1:460210319-460538228 GCF_019279795.1 Protopterus annectens | reverse complement strand
TGCCCAAGTATACATATGCCCACAAACCGCTTGGACTCCAATACTTATCAAAATTTTATTTGGAAGCACAGCTAGGCTTAAAAAGGCCCCTTGCACTGATAGCCTAGCATTTTGCAATGATAGCAACATGAAAGGCAAGGTCTCATAGACATGGATGTGTTTCTTTATTTCTTCTTCACCGTTCTCCATCCTGCTGAATCCTTACCTCATGACCTTATGTTGTACCCCTCCTGGCTGCCCTTTCTCATCCCCAGCCTTTAGCCTTTCCAACATTTAACCTTAATCAAAATACATTAACACATCACACACATGCCCCAAATAGGTTTAAATATTCAAATTATCTTTTTATGGCCATTCATTGCATTGTGATTGGTAGACAGCAACAATGATAGTCATAGCTAACCAAAACAAAATGACAGTTCTTGTCCTTTAGCAAGAAAGTGAGAAAAATCCTTTGAACGTCCTACGTTCTTGGTATATGCCTTGCAACTGAGTTGATTGCTCCCCTGAAATATATATTTTAAATCTACTTTTCTGCTTCTTCTTCTATAGCATGCCTTGCTAATGCACAGGTCTATAGCTTATCAGTGACACTGGCAGAGGCTCAGTTCCATTCGTATGTTTTTCTCCTTTCATGCTATGTGTGCAATTCCTTTGAAAGTAAACCATCCTATAATGACTGTTTGCATTATGCAAGGGAGGTTAGCAATTTGTAAAATAGAATATTTATGGATTCATCTGGCATTGTTGAGCTATTATGATGTTGGGAGATAATGGCTCCTATTCCACCTCCAACCTGAACTTTTAGTAATTTCTCACTTTGTGTTATTTGCTGTACTTGCTTCACCTTTTCATGTCAGTCTGATCTATTCTCCCATTTTTGAACTGAGCTATGGTCAAAAAAACAGACAGCCACAACACGCATATGCCAAAAATGATCATATAATTCAGAGTTATCACAGAAAAATGCCATTCCATGCCCAGTGGTAACAAGAAGGAAAATCTTTGTCTCATTCAGATCAGTTACGCTTCACTTTCCATTCCAGTTTGAAGTAAAGTACAGCTTCTGCCATTATTCGAACTCTTTTGATAGCTCCATATATTCATGTAATAATTTTACTGTGCCAATAACACTGGTTGAGTGTTTCAAATCCCCAGATTGTCGTATGTAGTTTTATACATTTTTGATTTGCAGTCTACACAGGGTATTCTTGCCTTTGGAAGAAAATTGTCTGAGATGGAGAAAGTGATGTTCCTTAAGATGCTGGTATATACTTAAGGATGTAAACATTAAGGTAAAAGTTTGACAAGGACATGGTTAATGCTTTATATTGGGTAGCACAGTAAATGCCAACAGTTCCTTTTACCCTTAAATGACATTTTATTTAACAGATAAAACAGAATGAGGTTATTTGACACAGACACCTATTGAAGACTGACAAACTGTCTTCTGCCAAGGGGTGTCTGGTGTAGGCCAAAGAGAAAATATTGGGTTACATCCAGGCTATGCTGTAGAAATTATATTTCCTACCTCACTTCTGAACTCTGTGGATCCCTGAGATCCCTGAGGATAGGTTGCAAACTACTAATGGGGATAGCCTGACCTGCTCAGCGTGCAGTCATCGCCACCCATACCAGGAGAAATAGTTTATAAAATGGATGGAATGAAACTAATGAAGACAAATGAAATATGAAGCTACTCAATCAGTTTGCTTTGTAAAATGGTAAAAAAAAACAGATTATGATTCACATTCTGAGTGAAAAGTTACATTTTGTCCTGAAAGACTACATTATAATAAAAATGTAGTGTTAAATGTAACAATAAAATATGTTACAGCATTAGAAGGGTATATTCAGTTTAGGAAAGAGCACTTGTGAAATTAAAATCTGGGTTCATCATTGACTGCAAATTATAATCATACACTGTAGTTGTTTATAACAGTAAATTAATTTTGACTTGATTTCTATATGTATCTTCCCAAAAGGCAGACACATTTTCCTTGTGGTTCTGGTCTTGTTTAAAAAGGTTCATGTCTGGCCAGGGCAACTACCTGATTTAAAAAAAAAGATGTAATAAATAATTAGGTAAAGAAATAAAGAGACATGTACATAAAGAATGAAAGAAAGAAAAGAAGACAGAACATGAGGGTGCATACATAGTGAACTCTAGGTTCATTTTTAAATGGAAAAGCATATTTTTACCCCTGAACAGGACAGATAAAAAAAAAAAAATGCATATGGCACTATCTGTTTTACTGAAGCTCTTTCTGTGCTGATAGCATACAATATCATAGAAGTATGCTTGCAGTAGTATGAATGCTATTATACTTTAACATCCATGGCATGGCACCAAACATGCATAAGCCATAATACCTACTTGCGCAGATGCATACAGTACAAAATATGCTCAGTACTGGGTAATGATGGTACAGTCCACTCAGGAAGTTCACAGTGTCTTTGATAAACAATGTTTTGAAAGGAAGCATAACATCTTTAAAAGGAGTGGTACCCTAGCTATTTATTTATTTTACATTTGTTTACCGGGAAAGTCCAACTGGACACCAGTCCATTTTCAGCGGAGGCCCAGAGAGATAAGCTCCTGTAAAGAGTATAAATATGTAAACAAGAAAAAATCATAAGACAGCAATATAATACAACAACTCAAACAATACAACGATATTGTGCAATACAGCATCTAGTAGAAACAATAACAAAAGAACAATGTTTACATTTGGTAAAGAAGAAGACAAGTTATAATAGAATGAGGTGTATAGTAAAGTAGCAACAAATATGACAGATGCATTTAAATATAAAGAGCTCAGAATTACCCAGGATGATAACAAGGACAGAGCCAGTTTTCCATAAAGTGAGATTTTAGGAGCCTTTTAAAATGTGCTATATATTATGATTTGCAGAAGCTGTTATTGGGTTTACTCCTGACTTGTTAACGCTAATCCACTTAAGGTTCTCACCAAACGAAGGAACATAGTACATGTGGGTAAATCCAGCATAACAACCTAGAAGTGTTTTTGCTTAATAACTGCAATTAAATAGGGTAGAAACTGGGACTTTGAAAATACGGAACTGCAGATGCATCCAAAGCTCCAAAAGTCCTAGTATGGTGTAATCGTTGTATGTTTTCTTTGTCATAGATATTATAATTTTCTGAAAGTAGTAGCATTATATTTCTGATAAAGCAGCACACTGTCGCATAGCAACAGAAAGTAACACACTGTAGCTATCAGCACACACACACACACACACACACACACACACACACACACACACATATATGTATGTGTGTGTGTGTGTGTGTGTGTGTGTGTGTGTGTGTGTGTGTGTGTGTGTGTGTGTATGTATATATATATATATATATATATATATATATATATATATATGTATATATATATTTATATATTTATAGATACATAGATAGATATATATACCAGTATGCCCACAGACATTCACTTTGTCCCTTTAACTATAACATTAACATTTGTCTTTGTCAGTTATTTGGGAATAACATCTATGAAAAGAAAGAAATTATACTAGTCCAAATGCACTGTGGTTCAACATGTCGGCTGAGAAAAGAATCTCTCAGCAGAAGAACAATTCTCTATTGACTCCTCATTGGACTTACAGAGTTCTCATAGCAAATTTACCAGTTTTGTCTTGCATTACCTCGAGCAAAGCAGGTCTAATGAGCTGCTTCCATTCAGCCAAATGTGCTTAAGGGGTTAATGCGGGAAGGCTATTGCCTAACAACCACACAGCAGTCAAATTTCATCACCTTCAGCAGGAATAATTTATGGTTTAATCTTACAACGCAGCATATTAAATTAGTATTACTCATCAGAACCTTCTTATTAATAAAACAAGTCAAATTAGCCACTAGAGAATCATATTTGGAAATTCAAGGACAATTTTGCATTTTTAATAAAGGCCTAGAAATATTATTGCACAACAGATGGTACAGCGAAATATGCTTAAATTTGACAATATTAATAACTGAAGAGCTGAACATGACAGACCAGAAAACCGATATCCATTTCTCTTCTAATATTTGGAAGGGTCCTGGAAAGTAAATAAAGTGAGCTAATAAGACATATCAAGTCACGTTCTTTTCTTTGATCACCGCTTTCTGAAGCCTTTTTTTAATTATTCAGTGCCTATAGTCTTTCCAGTTCAATTCATTATAAAGCATACTCAGGCTGATTTTCAATCATATTAGAGCAAAGACTGAATATTTTATGAAGGATTATTTAATACAAAAGTGTCTCAGGCCCTGCAATATCCAAACCAAACAGTCTTGGGAAAACTCAAGTGGAGAAATGTCAACACTGCAAAAAAAAAAAAAAAAAATTAGATGAATCACGTTTTTTTGCATTAATAATCTAGTATTAATATTTCTCTGTTTGATGTCCAAACTGATAAAAGTGTGACAGTATTACCAGTGCAATGTTTAACAGAATGTATCCAGTGCAGTACTCATCAGTTTACTCATAAGATTGCACAAACATTTGAACAATTTCTCTCAAGATGAACAAATCTACAATGAATGTAAGACCAATGATTTAAAAAAAATATTACTGTATACTTCACAGAAATTGGCAATACCTTGTAATGCAGTTTCCTTTTAAGTACATACATTGGTTTGGTGTGTGTGTGTGTGTGTGTGTGTGTGTGTGTGTGTGTGTGTGTGTGTGTGTGTGTGTGTGTGCGTGCGTGCGTGCGTGTGTGTGTGGGTGGGTGTGTGTGGTGTATTCAGTTGATACATTCTTACCATTTATATGTATTTATTTTTTCTGTATTATTTTAACATATTGAAAAGTAATCTATAACCCGCCCATTACTAGCTGTTTCATAATTCCACAAGAACTGGCAAATCCCTCGTAAAACCTTTAAAGATATGTTGGCTTTTTGCTTTTACATTCATAATGTAGTCTAGCATAAAAAATTTATGTCATTTTGATAAGCACTGTTATGTCATACCTATTTCATGCAATAGCACACTGCACTATTTATAAAGATTTTAAAACAGAAAGAATATCCCATGCTGTATATGTCAAGAGATTAAGTAATATTTGGGATGGAAAGAAAGAAAGATTAAGTGTGGTATTCACAGTCCTGGGTTTTGCACTGATGTAAGGTTTTATCTGTGAAGAACAGTGCTGCACCTATATGCAAATACAGTAAGCACAGTTATTTGCACTGACTAGGTAAACACAAAGGTGTTTTGATAAATACTACTACTACATACAGCAAAAGCATAGAGTACTTAAAGTTCATTGTTAAGTCTATGAAAGGGAATATGTGAAACCCTTATGATTCATATGACTTTGCATATACTCTGATATTGTGGATGAATATGGGTAAGAGCAGTCAGCCCTACAAGAATTAAAATGAACAATGGTCAGTGCAGCTTTTATTTCTAATATATAAAAAAATTAGATTTAACATACTTTATATAGGGGTATACTTATTTGGACACTCTGACAGGTTTCTTAAAAGAATGGAAAGGGCTAGGTAGGAAAGAAAGAAAAAGGGGAGACATAACAAAGAGGAGAATTCAGAAGAAAAACACCATGAGGGTTGTGCTGATGGAGGTAGGAGAGGAGAGGTACTACATTTTTGTGGGGAATTAACCCACTGTTTTTTTTCAGATCATTTTTATATAAGAGGGTAGTGTGGGTTGGAAATAGGTAAAGATGTATAGGAGAGAGAATATTGGCAGGAAGTAGGTGAAGAGGCATGCAGCCTGATAAGTATCCCCAGTCTACAATGTATCCACTGATAGATGGTGTTGCAGTGGAGGGACCTAATGTTGAGGGGACAGAGACCTGTGGTGTCATGGTGTTCAGCACCAACTGGAGCAGCAAGTGATCTACCCACTGCAGAGAAGCCTTGATTGGCTGAAGGCAACTGTCCATGACCAGTTCCACCATGTCCTCAACCAAGTCCTGAAGGCCATGTACAGTGAGGCTTGCCAGGCTGCCACTTGCCGGAGTGTCTATAAGAGTGGTACCACTGCCGTGATCCTGTGAGGGCATCCCTGGATGAGCAGACGGTGAACATTCCCTTACCTGGGAGGCACATAGCTGGGATGGTCTTGAGGAATTTGGATCTGTAAAAAAAATAACAGAAATGGGAGAGAAAGAAAATAAAGGACAAATGAGTGCGAAATGAAAATAAGAACAGAAGCGGAAAAGGGGCTGAGACAAAGAAGAAGTACTCACATCACTCAAGTTATTATCAGTTGATTTTATTTTTCTTAAATATTTATTAAACTAAAACAAAATATATCAGAAATGCTTATGCATACATGGGGAACCATGAGTGCATTGCTATCAAGTCTTGGTGGTTTTTACATTTATAGTCTACCAATACTAATGACATATGCTGGTTAACACACAAAATGGTAATACAGTTGAAATTTCTGCCTGATATCGATTTGGTTAGAATACTGTACTGAAAGCACTTCAGTCCTTCTATCACTATTCTTTATAAATAGTCTTGTCGTTACCTATAGTAATGAACTCAGTTAGCAACAGAAAATTGCATTTATTACTTAATATTTATTTTTGATTTGGTTGCAGTAATGCATTTAAAGCACATTAGTCTTTCTATTACCATTCTTTATAAATCCTATTGCATTAATGAAAAGTAAAGATAAAAAAAACAGCATTTGTTACTTGACATTTCTTTTTTTAATGACAAGGGTTATATTCATACATAGCAGTCTCAACCAATCTTGTAAATCTCCTATGCTAATGACGACTCTTGTAGTCTATTTCCTTTCTGGCAAGACAGCAAAGACATGAGAACACTGTTGTTCACCTGTGTCTCACTTTTTTCTTTATGATTAGTAATACTAGTGTCTAGTGGCACATAGGATTTCCAAAAGTTGGACACATGGGTTTACCAAGCACTACTTGTGAGCATTCCCATGCAAATGAGGATGGGTCAAACATCCTATCAGATGTTTTCATCTGGTGCAAGTGAAAGGCCAATCAGATGGAAGTGGGTTGTCTCACAGTGTACTACACCCCCCGTCGTAAAAGTCCCTTGGATTTACTATTCCCCCGTGTAGGACTGGCTTAGTCCTGCATGGAGGCATATGTTTAGGAGCAGGATGGCAGCGCACCATGCATAGTAATGAGGCACACTGCCTGAGCTCCTAATCTTACACGGAGCGTGTAAGAGTGCAGGGGGTGTTCTGAGCAGAGCTCTCAGAATATACAAACCCCGCAAAGTAGAACAGCAGAAAGGGGTAAGAAATGAGCGAGACCACTCATTGGTGTCTGCATATCCCCACCAAAAGTCCCCCTTGTGTACAACAGCAAAAGTATACAGAAATAAAATAAACAAACCCTTAATTTTTTTTAAAATTCGATTATAGCTAACTGTAAGTGCACGGGTGTGCCCATTGTTTAGCTATGGTTAATGCAGCTTAAATGGCTGAAGAGGATAACAAGGAAGATATATGCAAATAAAGTAGCATAGCAATAGTGTAGTGGTCAGAGCAGTTGCCTTACAAGCAGGCATACCTGGTGAGATGTTAGTATCATACTGAATAAAGCACTAGTAAGCAGCTAGGATGTCTTTACTATTTACTATTGCGTGGCAGTAAGCAATGCCTACACTGGCTAAGCAATTCTGAAGCTAGCTCTCTGTACGCATATGTAACAGCAGGTTAGCAATGCTTACTGTTACCAAATCTGCTTAAAACTGCTCAAAAGTGCCTTAATCACTGTGTATCCAATGGCCCTTGTTCTGCCCATCAACAAAATAAACAGCCATGCAGGTCTCAAACCCTGGACCCTGTACACCATAGCCACAGTAGTTAACCACCAAGCCATCACAGAAATACAGAAGAATGAGGTATCAGCAAACAAGTCCTCACCATGGTAAAACCAAACTGAACTTGTGAAAGGAATCAGTATACAGACATATGTGCCTTAACCCACTACATAACATAAATATGTGAACTGGAGTACAGCAGTAAGCCCAGAAGTCAGGTGTAATTGTAATAGAGTGCTGAAGTCCCCAATAAAACACAAGGACCCCATACAGTGTATGTACACATGAATCATGGATACCAGACATACATATAAGGTGCAATGAATAATAAATCAATGCCAAAAAGGAATTATAATGCAAAGTCTAATGTAAGCAATGCTAAGCATTGCACAGGCCAGCTTAGGAGGTGTAATCAATGTGTAGGCCAGCTAACTCACTGTGGCCAGTGTTATACCCCATTAAACAATGCCAACCCTAGGTAAGCAAGTTTGCCCATAGCCTAGCCTTTTCAAAACCGGACAATCATGGAAAAGTGCGGGAAATCGGTCCTTCTTAAACCGAAGAGATGGGAATATATCTCATAACTGGTTGTAGCTTCCCCTTGCAGGCTCCATGTCAGGAAGAGGAGAAGGTGTGCACTTTTTGGTGCAGTGCTGGTGCATCCAGGAGACCAGAGTCATGGCAGGACTCCTTGTCAAAGACCATGATCAGAGACTGCTGCAGAGCCAGTACCAGGGCTCCCAATATAAGGCAGAGGCCTGGAACTGTCTCACCCATAACTCACCAGTGCCATCGGCATACCCCAAACTGGTGAGCAGGTCAGGCATCACTATGCTGACCTGAAGCGGCATAAGGGGGACCTCTTGGAGCAGTGGATCCAAGAGGCTAGAGCAGAAGGAGATGTTCCAGTTGTGTGTAAGTATCACCCCACTATGTGTATAATAATTGCCAGCTCTGGTATATCATGGATAGGTATGGCTAAATATTCCTCTTATGTCCCCCACAGCTCCAATGGAGCGGGCCATGAACTAGGAGGCCCACATCAGTCGCGTGGCGAGGGTGCAATGTGAGGCAGGTCAGTAATACTCATGCATTTTCTGTCATAGGAAAAAAACTAAAAGTAGTAGTAAATGAATTGCCTGTATAAAACCTGTATTGTGCAAGGCAAGTACTGCATACACTAGAGAATATGGCAGGAAGAGTCTCATATCGTTTTTATGTAAATAAAAGTGTAATAGCCTGACAATAAAGGTCTAATTGCTGGACTGCATGTTTATACTCTGGTATCATATGGTAATGTAGATTTGCAATCTTGTAATAGCATAGTATTAAGCACTGTTACCCAAACTGTGCACCATAAATTGAATGTGTAGGAATGCCTGTATATGACAGGTGTAATCCCCAGAGGCCATTTAGTACAACTGAGAGACACATGGAAAACAGGGAAAATGTAGACAACAAAACCCAAATAGCATATGCAACTGAGATGTGAAGTGTTGTTTTTTAGCACACACAGCCATGGTTCGAGTTGTACCAGTGGTAGTACTCTGCATACAGAATCATACCCCACAACTGTACAGATATGTCCAGAATGTCCAGTAAAGTGGCCCATATCTGTTGCCTATCAACCTGTCCCCCTGGGAAATCAGTAGGATGATCCCAGACTTATAGGCAGCAAACAGGAAATACAACTGATTGACACACATATATGAGAACAAAGTTGGCACACTAGCAACTCCCCAATACCTTATGAGACTAAGAAGCCAAGTATGTCCCATTTACACCCTAACTTGTCAAGCTGTGGTCAGAGTGTGTACAGTAACAGAGTGAGGTGTATGTGCATAATAGTAATGTGGAATCTGGTACTGTGTGGGGGAACATTCAGGTAGTGCTAATAAATATTCCTCCCACAGGTCTGTCAGATACCAACACTGTGCCCAGAAATACAAGAATGATACCAAGTACTGGTACTGTTTACATTGGTATTGTATGGCCGTGCGACTGATGCAGTTGCTCTGAATAATGAGGTATCACACATCACTGTCACCCACACTGTCCTGCAAAATATAACTGTCTAGGAAATCTGTATAAGTGTTGTAATACAAGTCAGAATGCAAAAGCACAGGGGATTAATAAGACAGAAAGAAGACAGGAGATTTACAGCAATATCTATATTGCAGACACAACAGTGATGGACAGTGTATAAGTTGTAGCAGACACAGCCATGGTCTGAATCCTGATTGTGGAAGTAGGCTGCATACAGAATCATACCCCACAACTGTACAGATGAGGCCAGAATGTCCAGTATATGGGCCCATATCTGTGGCCTGTTCCCCTGGTATATCTGTGGGATGATCCCAGATGTTTATCCAGCAAACAGGGAATACAAGTGATTGTCAAACATCTATGAGAACAAACCTGTTACTGTAGCAACCCCCGAAACTGTTAGGAGAGTAATAAGCCAAGTATGTTCTATCTACACCCCCATGTTGTCAAGCTGTGACCAGAGTGTGTGCAGTAACAGTGAGATGTATGTGCATAATACTAATGTGCAATCTGGAAGTTTGTGTGGCAACAGTCAGGTAGTGCTAACAAACATTACTCCCACAGGTACATCGGATACAAACACTGTGCTGAGAAATAAAGACCATTATAACCTGTACTGGTGCTGTTCACTCTGGTATTGTAGGGAATTGTGAGTGTTGCAGTTTCCCTGAATAATAATGTATCACTGATCACTGTCACCCACACTGTGCTACACAATATAACTGTGTAGGAAAGCATGTATATGTGTGTGTCACGTCACTAAAGGTTGAAGAGGGCAATATTCTAGATATGTCCCAACACACCTGCATGTGGTCGACACATGGCCAGAGTCTGTGCAGAAAGAGTTGGATAGATATGTGCACATCAACCCGGAATCTGGGAGTATGCGTAGAAACAGTTAGTGTTAACAAACATTCCCTCCACAGGTATATCAGGTAAGAGGTGTATAACGATGGCAACAGCCATATCACTGTCCAAACTAAGGCTATAGGCTAGTGTAGTAAGACTTGTAAAGTACAGATAACAGAACTGACTAGAAAGGTAATGTGGACTACAGGAATATACTAGCTGTTAACTGACATCTTTCTCCCCCCCTCCATATCTCCAACAATAATCAACATACCCACCCCAACTGGTATGTAATGACACCTATGTTCTGTTAATGTCCAATTGTTTGATAAATATTTTAATAGTTCCCATGCATGTGCTATAATGAATTATTCCATCATTGGCGGCATGGTGTCATCAATGTACTTGCATGCTATTCTTATTACCACTGTGGTCGCATATATGCATGTTTTCTGTTTACTATGCAACTGTTCCGTATCTGGTGTCTGGGTTAATGGGAATATCTATGCATGCTGTTATACCTAACCCTGGAATGTGTTGACTATTACTAACCCACATATGATGATGAAATCTAAACACTATAGCACTTTTGGGAAGGCCAGTCCTAGTGGACCCACCTGTCCCACCTCAGCTGGCCGTGGCACCGGGCACCAGAATGTCTGGGGCCCAACCCGGGACCTCCATGTCCATTGGTCCTGCACCACCTTGGGTGGACCCACCTCAGGGGATGGGGCTCATTCCCCTCCCTGGTAGTGGGCACAGAAAGGAACCTATCACCCGTTGCAAGGTCGGAGTCATGGTGCATAGAGAGCTCAACCAGCAGCTTGGTGATCTTTTACACTAGCTTGAGGGCCGTGTTTTGCAACTAGAACATCAGTCTAGCTCTGCGACTCAGCCCCCAACACAGCCACCATCGGGGCTGTAAAGGTGCAGTGATGACTGCCAATGGGGGGGGGCCTCAGTCCCACTGTTTCCACTAGGGGGCTCATGGGCTTCCGATTTCCCAACACCCCTCCCCACCGTGTTTACCCCCCACATGTGTCATATACCACCCCTGTATGCGTCTTGTTTGTCTTGACTGTTAACCTACCAAACCTACCTCCCCAAATATACTTACTACCCCTCCCCAACATCCCACTCTCATCTGAAAAAAAAGTGCAATCTGTTCCCCAAAAAAATTATTGCCCCATACATAGCTGTCCATTTCACGCACATGTCCACTGGACACATGTAATCTGGCCTAATTAGCATCACAACTTATTATTGTTGTCCTCACCCCCTCCCAGGGGGTTGACTGTCCAAATCTACCTCCAAATGTAGTGTATATGCATATCTGTTGCTGTAGAAGAAATGGGCAGCTATGGACCTTCCCCTCATCCTTCCTGCACATCCCTAACTATTTCCCCTACTGTTTTCCCTCTTTGTGCCCCTTTTTCACCACTTTCCTATCAATCCTTTTTTCTTTTCTTTTAAAGAATTTAGTGTGGGTGTAAGCGGGAGTAAGCACTTTTAAGCAGCAGTAAGCTGGTTTCAGCCTGTTTGTGGGGGGTTAAGCAATGCCTACACTGGTTAAGCAATTTAGAAGCTAAATGAGTATAAGAAACTATAACTGGAAGTTAGCAGTGCTTACCTCTGCGCAAGCCCGTGCAAATCAGCTTACAGCTGCTCAAAAGTGCCTTAATCGCTCTGTATCCAACGGCCTTTGTTCTGCCCAACAACAAAATAAACAGCCTTTGCAAGGCTCGAACCCAGGGCCCTGCACACCATAGCAATTCACCACTAAGCCCTGTCTGATATACATAATTCTGATGTTTTCACAAACATCATCCAGCCAAGTCATTCAACAGTATAGGAAATGTATTTCAACATGTAGATGATTGTGTGTGTGTATACATATATTAATATCTAAATACATAAAACATATCTATATATGTGTATATATATATATATATATATATATATATATATATATATATATATATATATATATACACACATACAAAGGCCTACATCTATAGATATATATGTCTACATCTATATGTCTAAATATATACAGCAAGTTATATATATGCAAGCATATATATATATATATATCTATGTAGGTATATACGGATATAGTTATATTTATGTAAGCAGATATATATATATATATATATCTATATAGGTATATACGGACATACATCTGTAGATAACAGTGGGAAAATAACAAAAACATATATGTCCACATGCACCGTTAATGGGATTGAGAGACCCCAAACAATATATGTCTTGTACGAATATGTATACCCCCCTCATAGCTAAACACATCCGCCCTGCAATACACCACCAAGTGCTGCAGATCCCATAACCAGGACCTGACACGACATGGGCATCCCTAGGATACATATACACAGACACATATATGCAGATACAGATATACATATGGATATATATATATATATATATATATATATATATATATTTACATATAGATAGATGGGAGCACTTTACATACTCGAATTACTGAAAGCTCGAATTGCATATGGTTGAGACCACATGCTCGAGCTTTCAGTAACTCGAATGTGTAAAGTGTTAAAAAATAACACTTTACTTACCTTAAATTATTACTTACACACAGAGGCAAGGACCCCTGTATGCACTGTGTGTAAGTAATGTTTTCATTTTCTTTACGACGTTGACAAGAAATTGGAAATCTCCCGTTTTGTGCTTCTGCATACAGCGCAAAATGGGAGATTTCCCTTTTCCCCACTGTAGCGCAATCTCGGAGTTGGTATATTTAAGTAGGGGAGTTGTGGGGGCACAGCCCCCCCACATGGGGGGTGCAGGGGCCCCCCTGCAAATGCAATGTTTGTCTGTTTTTGTTTTTTTTTACATTTCATTTTAAAAGTTCGGGTTTCCGAAAATTGAACTTATGGTCTCGACCATATGAAGTTCGGGTTTTTGGGAATTCGAGCTTCTAAAGTGAATCCAGATAGATATATATGTAACTAAACATAGACATGCAGAGATATGTATATAAGATACATATGTAGTAGGTGCACACAATATGGAACGGCCACTATTCCTACAGTTACCACCTTACCAACTGGAGACTGTATGAGACACCCATACAAATGACAATCATTGCCTGCAACATATACCCACAGAGAAATCTAAGGATATAATAACACACAGAGGTTTGCATAAATGGAAATGCTTTATTTGTTACTATTACAGTTGTATATGCCATGTGGTACAGCTGTTTAGACATGGACATCCATATACACTCAATAATTCAACTGTGAAACAGTTTTACTAATACAGTAGTCTGGAAAAGTTAACAAATGTTGTTGTCCAGGCCATGGCCTTCAAGTAGTACAATAGTAAAGACAGACTAGGCCACAGGATACCAAACAATCAACTGTAAGTAATGCAGATGTATAGTTCAGCAGCCTCTATCTACACTCTGTACACAATCACTAGGGGTTAAAGACCTCAGCTGACACAATGGGATGTAACTATTGCATAACAAGGCATAACTGATGCCATCACAAGCACACAGACAAACAGAACAGTCTGTTTGGCAGGTGGCAGTAGGCCTGCATTTAACCAAGGTGGATTATATGGTAATGTGCATCCATATACCTTAAGGCAGCTCACCCCTGATGGTCTTCAGGACTTTGGGCTTTCAGCGTTCTGTAGTGCTCCCATATACATATATGTATGTATAGATATATGTAAATATCGATATACGTATATTTATATATTGATATATGTATGTATAACTATATATGTATGCACATCCTATATGTACAGGTATGCCTAGTTATGTTGGTATATATGTAGATATCAATAACTATATGTGCTTACATATCTATTCTGATATACCTACTACTGTCAATATATATATGTAGATATCCATACGTATATGTGCATATGTATCTCTATCTGTATATGTGTAGACATATATTGCTCTGTATATGGATATATCTGGGTGTTTATTTGTATAGCTATGTACATATACATATCCATCTATGTATGTCGATATGTATATGTGTATGTCTATATAGATTTCTGGATAATTATATGTACATATATCTTCACCATATGTCCTGAACATGGAGTGTAGCCCTACCTCAGCCCCTATAGTCCCAACTTCGAAGTGCAAGGGGATATCAGGTATGTATAACAGGTATATTTGTAGACTATTGCTAATGTAATAGAGAGTGTCTTCACAGACATGGTGTGTGTGGGACGTCACATCTGCTTTTAGCATGTGCACCATTGGTTACTGACAGACATCCTAAGGACATCATAGTACCGTACCACTGCTAGCACATAATGCTCATGTGGACTACAGCAGAGATAATGGCCAATATATGTGGACCGTCTGACACACTCTCGACAGTCCAGAGGTATACACATAACTCCTTAGTGCAAGACATGTGGACCAGTCCTGACAATGTGGATGTTAACAGCCATGTAAATGGGTATAACATGTAACTACTGGTATACATGTGCCCCCATAGGTTATGCATTCACACATCCCTGCCTGTCCTGCCACATAAAAAAACGCTGGTACAGTGGTGCCATGGCCACGTACTACGCACTAGATATTGACATACATCTGTACAGCATCCCACTGCTCTGTCTGACATACATGACTGTTATGGTGGCCTGGCAGCAGTACATCTGGCAAATATCTGGACATTACATCTCACTGGGTAAGTACACTAAGCTGCTAAGCATGTAACAAAGCACTGTGCAGGCTATAGGCAGACCAGCTCAACACTGGCCTACATTTCCTATGGGGGAATACACATGTACCTGCATATATAGCAGGGTCTACAGGCATGCCACAGCACAGAGTAACATACACCTTTGTGAAAGTGCATAACCACAACCAATATGAACAAAACCACAGCTACATATGGTATGCTAGTGTAGTATTACAGTATATAGACTATCTGTTCAACACTAACCTCATATGTGCCACTCACACACTAGCTCTACATATACTGGGCTGCTACACAGTCTGCTCCAATGCCTGTATGTGGTATAAGACGTGTGCATCTATGGCCCTACAAACATGTCAGCCAACAGGGTAACATACAGTGGAGCAGCATGTAACATCAGATAGAGCAGGACCAAGAACAATGACATCTACCACAGTCTGTGCACAGGTCAAGGTTCATATTAAGAATATACACACTGCCGACAATCACCATAAGTACACAGACCTCAGTACTGTACCCACAACCACAGAATGTCCAGGTTATGTCATCAGATATAATCCCTACTATTCATAACATGTGTAGCAGTCTGATATCTCACTGGCTTGTTATCAGATATGATGTCACTAATTATGGTGTACAGCACATATGCACCCCTTACTGCATGACATATGTACAAAGATTGACAGGGTTGTTGCTGGAGGCACATACACAGGGCCAATATAGACATGTTGCTGTGATAACCTCATACATTTACTGTTGTAACAGGGTTTGTTGCAACATATGTCCTATGAGGGATATGAAATCAGTAACTCTCACGGCTGTCATCATCTACAAACTGCAATCCTCACACAACCTTCTGCAGTTCACAGATTGGTGGTCTGTGGGTAACACCTGAAACAAAAGGCACCAAACACTGGCCACTCTGCAGATGACCCTACAGGTGGGTGTTCCCTCATAAACATAGCACTGACATAGCAGGTATGAAAAATGTAGGACAGCCATATCCACACACACCCTGTTAAACCAACATTAATCCAAATCAGTATAGCAGCACTTACATTCTGTAGTCAGGTCAGGCATATTCCCTTCCTGTATTTTGGCCTGTTTCCACAGTGTATGTTGTTAGAGGTAAATCCCAATCCATCTGAGATGCTGTTTGCCAAACAACAGATCGAGTTCCTGCTCACAATGAATGAAAGGCCAAACACCAACATGATGTTCCTAGGTATTGATGTGTGTTTCCATGCAACTGGCTATGGGAATGTTACCACAGCTGTTCCACATGCAAACAGCTACAGGATGGCTGTAATTTGTGCAGAGGCCATCAGCTGATCCTGAGCGTCACTTAAAATACACATGCTGCTGCCTATCAATGCAGGTGTAACTCTCCACATCCACCAGAGAGGGAGTGAGAGAGGCAGACAGAGGCACAGAAAAGTCAGGGAGGGGTGGGAGAGTAAAACTTAAGCATGTGTGTGTTACACACCTACCAGTACAGAGTATAAAACCCCTGATGACTATGTAGTGCTATCACATGTCCATGCAGTTATTGGATGCACCACATAGGTTACATACTGGAGAGCCATCAGAACGTATATGTGATAGTGAGCAACATCATCAACAGGGATATGGTAGCTATGTGGTAGGTGTAGTACACGTGCCTGTCCACGTGAACAGGTGTCAGCATCAACACAACTACACTCTCACAGGGACATGCATACATCAACACACTTGGCAGGGCCAGGAATACAACTCATCACTAGTGGGATTGCACCAACACAGTACTGTGCAGGTATCACATGCACCACAGGGGTCATATGGAGGTTATATGTGCAAAGGGTATGTGGAGGTGTCTGACATCAGACAGCATGCTTCAGTATGCCAATGTGGGTTGTAGTGATTGCGAATGTGGTCATACGCATCATACACCACACACAGGCAAGGGTGCCAGTACTGACATGCATGCATGCACCCATGCATGTCAGTACTGGCAAGGGTGCCAGTACTGACATGCATGGGTGCACTGCTTCACGAGTGTGTTATGGTCAATGGTGTCAGATGACTATACAAGGCTAGGTGATGGGTATACCTTGGCATCAGGCCACATGACAATGGTCTGCAATGTGGCTCAGGGGTGTAGTATCTGGAGTTTCCCCCACAGGTAGGTATTGTATTCACCATCCAGTCACCTGGGTGACCATAGTGCATGGCCTATGTTGTGCATTGCTTGCCATGTATGTGTTCCTTAGTCCATGATATGGACAGTGTCTGGGATGTGTACACCTCCCACATGCATGTACAGTGACATGTGCACCTGTACCTGGGGTGTTTGGCCCATGTTGTGTAAACAGATTGTTATCATCAGATGTGCCAGTCCTGGCTTCATGTGGCAGGAACTGTTAATGGACAGCAGGTTGACCCTGCATCTACATTGATAGCATGATACTGGTATTCCCTGGTGTCAGTGGCATCTGTCCATACAGGGCTTGTATTTCTGGCATGGTATGTCCTTTGTGGGTCACATTTGATGCACCACAGGTGTAGCAGGTGTCCAGTGGGGAACATGGGGGAGGTGCACTGTCAGCATGTGCATACCTATTGGACTGATGGACAGGGTGCCATGCCCTCTGTAGCCCACTGCAATCATACCATGGTTACTATCAGTGGGCAATATGCAGGGTACTACCAACATAGTGGGTGTTGCCTAGGCAAGCGTGTGTGTGTGTGTGTGTGTGTGTGTGTGTGTGTGTGTGTGTGTGTACGTGTGTGTGCGTGTGTGTGTGTGTGTGTGTGTGTGTGTGTGTGTGTGTGTGTGTGTGTGTGTGTGTGTGTGTGTGTGTGTGTGTGTGTGTGTGTGTGTGTGTGTGTGAGACATGGGTTGAGAGTGTTCTCTGGGTAATACAAGGGTTGCTAACATTGTTCCTCTGGCATTGATGTCACATTTAGGGGTATGGATTTACACCTCCGCCTCTCAGCTATTTCACATTTATTATCCCTGTATGGTTGACATTGTGATATATATTTGGCTCTCCATATAAGAAGTTTGCAAAAACTGCTCCACATTGAGTCCATTTGTTACACACTCACAGCCACCTCCATACAGGATACGTATGACAAACACACACACACACACACACACACACACACCTGTCATGTCTGGAGTTAGAACTCCTACCTATCAAGTATATTACACTACAGCACTACACCATTGAAGCACGCACCATGGAGATTACTGGAGTACTCCTTCCCCAAAGGTGTATTTCACAGTGACTGAAATCAGCAGGATTGCCAAAGTAGGGCATTTGAATTGTACTGAGTGTGAGTAGCCTAAAATGCATTGCTCCCTACACAGACATAGAAACACACACAAAACATCCACAACTGCCATGTGTGGGAAGAGAACCCCTACCAGAGTTCTATAGCACACTACGGCATGATGCTGTTATAGGATGCACCACAGAGATTGCTGTAGTGCCCCTTCCCCAAAGGTGCATTTCACAGTGAATGACATCAGCAGGATTGCCAAAGTAAGGAATTGGTTTGTACTGAGTGTGACTAGCCTAAAATGCACTGCTCCCTACACAGACATAGAAACACACACAAAACATCCACAACTGTCATGTGTGGGAATAGAACTCCTACCAGAGTTCTATATCACACTACAGCATGATGCTGTTATAGGACACACCACGGGGATTGCTGGAGTGCTCTTCCTCAAAGGTGTATATCACAGTGAATGGCATCAGCAGGATTGCCAAAGTAGGGCATTTGAATTGTATTGAGTGTGACTAGTCTAAAATGCATTGCTCTCTACACACACACAGGCACCATTTTCAAGTCTGGGATTAGAACTCCTACCTAATTGTTTTATAACACTACAGCTGCATGCAGTTATGGAACATACTATGGAGATTACTGGGCTACAATCTTCCCAGAGGTGTATTTCTAGGTGGATGACATCAGCAGCCTTGCCAAAGTAGGGCATTTGAATTGTAGGGAGTGTGAGTAGCCTAAAAGGAATTGCTTTTTACACAAACAGACACACACACACACACACACACACACACACACACACACACACACACACACACACACACACACACTCACACAAACTTGACAAGTCCAGGACTAGAGGTCCTATCTAACTATTATATGACAGTACAGCAGTACACAGTTAGGGGATGCACTATGGAGATTACTGGGCTGCAAACTACCTAGAGGTGTATTTTTAGGTGGATTACATCAACAGCATTGACAAAGTAGGGCATTTGAATTTTAGGGAGTGTGAGTAGCCTAAAAAGAATTGCTCTCTACACAGACAGGGACACACACACACACACACACACACACACACACACACACACACACACACACACACACAAGCACACACACACTTGCCAAGTCTGGGATTAGAACTCCTACCTAACTATTGTATCGCACTACAGCAGTACACAGTCATGGGATGCGCTACAGAGATTACTGGGCTACAACCTTCCCAGAGGTGTATTTCTAGGTGGATGATATCAGCAACCTTACCAAAGTAGAGTATTTGAATTGTAGGGAGTGTGACTACCCTATAAAGCATTGCTCTCAACACAGACAGAGACAGACAGGCACACACACACACACACACACACACACACACACACACACACACACACACACACACACACACACACACACACACACACACACACACACACACATAGTTGCCATGTCTGGGATTGGAGTTCCTACCTAACTAGTTTATCACACTACAGCAGTATGCAGTTATAGGACGTGCCACAGAGATTACTGGGCTACAACTCTCCCAAAGGTCTATTTCACAGTGGATGACCTCAGCAGGCTTGTCATATTAGGGCTATGAGAAGGCCAGTGTGTGTGCATGGGCCATAACCCATTCATCTAGAGGTTGACACACCACATGCGGGCACACACAGGGTCATATTTCACAGGTACATGTATACAGCTGCTAGATGACTACTTTCTTGTACAGTCATGTTGCATAGCTAGCACTTGCACCACATAGTCTGTAAGGCTGACAGATACCGGTGGCTAGTATCTACAGTGAGTGACATCTGAACCTCATGTGGTTGTGGCCCTTTGGCTGTATGTTGGGTGGGACAAGCCTGGATGGCTCCTTGTCACATTCACCATCTTCCACACATCTATATATATCTACCTTTGGCTTATTATAGTGTGTTGTCTGTATTCCTATCCACTGTGTGTACAAAGCAAGAGTGGTGCATACTGAGGAGTGTCTGCACTAACATCTGCGACTACCAGATATGTCTGGTCCACTGGTGTTTTCAGACATGGCCTTCATTTGTTTAAGTGTGTGAGCATGCCCAGTATGCCTCTCTGTATTGAATGTGTGCACCGAGTCCAGGTAGTTTGTACTACAGTGCAGACTTTTGTGTTGTAGACCTACAGGTAGTACACTGTTTCTGCAGGGTATCCTTCAATCATTTGGCAATATGGGGACAAACTGTGTAGGGGATAGTGTGTACTGTAGGTGATTGTGACTGTGCTGCTTAGCTGCATGGTACTGCTGTTAGCACAGATATTCGGACATGTACTGTTATACACAATGATGTTTTCTGTCCTCATGTACTGTTAGGTGGACATTCTTGCTCACAGTGATGTCTTGGGGGACAAGGGTGACTGTGGCTGTGTCCGGTATTGTGGGCAGATACCTAAGTATTCATGGTAAGTTATTCCATTCTGGAGGGGGAGCTGCAGACACTTGGTGCTGGGTTTGTGTATCCTGTTCAGCATCTTGGTACAGTACTGGCTGAAGATTCTATACTTGTACACCCATCAGCATCACTGCATGGGCTTACCTTGCTGTGGCAATGCCTCACAGCTGTACAGATCTGCACAGGTCAGCCACAACAGGGGCCATGGGTCAGGACATTTACCCTATTGTGGTATACGGGCAGGTGTGTATCCAGCCATGTATGTGTTTGCAGCCAGGGATAGTGTGTGCACACAGCTTGGTGTCAGACCCTGCACATTCCATGCTGCCCATGCTCCCAACCCCCTCTGTTATTCTAACCTCTTCCATACATTTATGCATACATTCTCTGATGCTTTCCCTAAGGGAATCGTCCCATCACAGGTGTGTGTTAATGTTGGTCCACAGTTCATGCAGTGGGACATGGCGGACATGTTACTGTGGTTTGTCCACATGGTCTTGCATATGGCTTATGTGGAGTGTGTTATGTTGTTATTTGGGTGTCTGCGACATAACATGCATTGGCAGTACGTGTGAGACACAGGACTTTGGCAGATGCCTATGGGGCATTAGATGTTGCTGCTTGCCAGATGTGGCAGGTCATTGCATTCTGTCAGTCTTACAGTCACAGACCACCATACAGTATATTCTGCTGGGGTGACAGGGTATGTGTGATAGGTGTTCATGCCAATACCTCCTAACAGTCTTGCTCAAGTGGTGTGGATGCTGGCAGGGTGCTACTTATCGCTAGAAATACACCTGCATGGGACACCTGCACTGCATGCTGCAGTCTTCCGCTATTGCCATATACAGGTGGGGTCTTACTTTACCCATTCCCCACAGCAGGGATATGACCAGAGAGGTGCCTGTGGGAGGTGTTTGCATGAGCTGGGTGCATGTGTGCTATGGACACTACTTGAATCTGACACACAGATATGCATTGGGCATTCCAGTTATGCTTGCATGTGCAGGTACATCAGCTGTTTCCCATTACATCAGTCCTACCTCCTTTGTGATCTGTGAGTGTTTGGGCAGACAACACCAGTATCCCCTACTACAGGATGAAATAATGTAATGCATACCTGTATGTACATTTCCAAGGGTGTGCCCATTTCACAGTGACTCAATGCATACTGTATATCTGGGGTACTTTCCTCCATGTACTGCTTGTATAAGTAGACCAACAGCCATGCCATGTCAGTCTTTCAGATGGTGACGCATATTACCACCATACATTTGCAATGGCTTACTGCTAGTTTGTGTTATACTGATGGGTATTGTGTATGGCACTGCAGTTGTGAAGACTTGCCCCTTTCATCAGTGGTAGTGGGCAATGGCCACCAGGCTTACCACAACATGCATACATACCGACCACTCTCACGTGATATGGGACACACACCAACCTAACACACACATACCTGCATATTGTGCAGATGCTACAACCTATCCTGCTACCTTGGCCACCTCTGTGCATCTGTGCTCCACATACATGTTACTACATTTCTACATAGGGTTGTGGGGGCCACACCTGACTATTATGATGTGTGTACATTACATTGGAGGGGGCACACCAGACTGTTACTACATAATTAAGTAGGGTTGAAGGAAGCACACCTGACTGTTTCTGCATTCCTACACAGGACTGGGAGGGCACACCTGACTATTTATACATATCTACATAGGATGGGGGGCACACTTGACTATTTCTACATTTCTACACAGGATGGGAGGGGCACACCTGACTGTTATTACATTACTACGTAGGATGGGGGGACACACCTGACACTTGTACACATTTGCTATGACTGTACTGGTATGTCAGGTACTCCATTTTATTCTGTATTCTAACCTATCATGCTGACCAGAGGCATACCATTGTACTACAGATCTTAGCTTTGATTTACTTACATATTAGTTTCTGACTTCCTGCCCTTCAGAACTAATGTCCCACTGCCTGACCTGCTGTAGTCTGTCTGTGTAGGCCTGGGGGGTTACCCATAGGCATCATTCAGAGACCATAGCACAGCCTTTGTTTGTGTTTGTCTACACCTGTCCTGCTGGCTGTGACTGTTGTTGGGTATGTGAACTTCCCTGACTGGCATGTGTGAGTCACTTACCTTGTGGGTGTCCCAGTATTGAGGGTGGGCTGCAAGGCTGCCTATGTCATATGCACATAGCACACTCCCTACACATGTCTATGCATAGGTAGTGTCATGTTTGGCATCCCTTTAACTGTATGTGAGAGTCAGAGAGAGGTGTTATTCCCTGGGCCCCTCCTGTGTCAGTGTATGTGCTATGTGTTGCCTCTTTGCCAAGGCCAGGACATATTGGGCACGCCTTCTTCTGCCTACTGGGGCAGGCTCAGGTTTTTCCTCCTCTGAGTCACTCTGTGCCTATGTGGGCCTCGGTAATGGTTGGGGGCTGTGTGGCCCTGCCCCGTGCTGTTCCTACTGCAGCTGTTTCCACAGGATCATATTGAGTGGCATGGCACATACGATGACAATTTGGGTACATGTAGCTGGTGAGTACTGCAAGGCTCCACCGGATGTGTCTAGGCACCAGAACCATGACTGGAGCATGCCAAACACATGATCTACTATAATTCTGGTCTGTGTGTGTGCCTCCTTATGGAGTTCTTGTTCGGGTGTGTGTGCATTTCTGATGAGTGTCATCAGCCACGGCTCTAGTGTGTATCCAGCATCCCCCAGTAGGTGACCATGAGGGATGTCCCCATTGTCAAATCTCTGGTACAGCTGTGTCAGATGCCAGATGTGGGAATCGTGATAGCTTCCAGGGCAGCCAGCACACACATTCCTTATTATGTCCTGGGCATTGCACATGACCTGGCAGTTGATTGAAGGGAAGCTCTTGCAGTTGATGGAGACCCTACCTCACTCACTGGGTGGTGCTTTGATGCATATGTGTGTGCAGTCTATAGCACCCACTACCTCAGGGTATTCTGCTATTTGGTAGAACAGTTGCATATTGCTGGCCAATGCCTCACGGATGTTGGGGAAATATACATACTCACCGACATGTGCTGACATGGCATCCAGGAACTGGTGGAGTACCCTGAATGCTGATGCCTGTGAGATCCCCATCATATCCCCAGTTGGCCTTTGGAAGGTACCTGTAGCTAGTATTCTTAGGTCTACACATACCTTGGTATCCACTGGGATGGGCTCCCCTCTGATAGTTCTGTGTGTTAGGCATGGCTGGCACAGTTCAACAATTTGCTGTAGGAGGTCCTTGTCCACCTTATAGTGCTCCACTATCTCCAGCTCATGTAGCCCCTGGTAGGTTACCCTGGGTCTGTACACTCTTCTCTGTTTCCTCACTGTGGGTTGGTCGACCGCACTCATATCCTCACCACCCTCAGCGTCCTCCACAAGTTGTTGTATGATAGCTATTGCAGCCCCTATCATTTTGTTGTTTTGTTTGTTAAAAGTACCCTGCTTATATACAAGAGTGGTGTAGAGTGTGGGAAAATCCAGAGATGAAGGTGTTTGCATAGTTTATAGTAGTGTTCTGGGCTGGGCTGGTCTGCTGCCTGTGTAATTGGCTGATTCTAATACATTTCACCTGACAGCTATGCTAGTTCTCCTAGATTACCTTCCTACTACTGTTTTCCCTTCCCATTGCCTTCCTGTCTAAGCCCGGATGGGGCGCCGCACAAACAGAATGCTCAAATATGCACAGAGCTGCTATTTCCTGGTTTAACTTTTTTTTCCTTTAAAACCTGGTGCATGGCGTTCATACCCACTTAGGCAATGTAAAGAGTGCTAGGCAGACTCAGACACACCCCCTTGCTTAGCTCTGATTAGCTAGGAGCAAACCAGAGCCACAGGGCTCCAATCCACTTACAGCATGCCTAACTCCCCCCATCATGTCAGCTAACTCCTAGGCTTGCACCAAGTTATTCCTACTCTTACACTGTTGAAACCTGACTAGCATGCTGGGGAAAACTGGGATTCGCTATCATTCCCCTCATTTGCATAGGATTGCCTGCTAATGCATAGTTACATGTCTCACACGAAGCCTCCCCTCTTAGCAGCCACTACTCACAGGCCATGTGTTCTTCTGCCTGCCACTGACTTTCATGGCAGAATAGGGATTTTAGTTAGAATGCTTATTTTAGGTTTAATTTATTATTTCCCCCCCGATCCCGTTTGCGCGCTGTTGCTGTACGCTTAAACAGCCGAGATCGGCTAAAAAAAAAAAAAGTTGATTTTTTTATTTTTTAGGCTGCTTGCAATGCGAATGGTCTTATACTTGGCCATTGTCATGTTTCCTGACTGATATGCAGGCTTTATTTGGAGCTGTCACGGCTCCGTTTTGGATTTTGCAGAAATGTACTCGGTTACTAACCGAGTACATTTCTGCAGATTGCACTAATCCTGCATGGCCAGTTTCAAGCTTCCTGGATCACAAATTCACCTCATTTGCATGGATTTCTCCTGCAAATGGGGTGATTTGCATACAGGGGCTTAGTCCATGCAGGGCTAGTGCATGAGCGCTCGTGCATGCCCCTGCAGGCTGTTCCTGGATCGCATGGTAGACAAATTGCCTGCTAGAGCTCCTGCACTAATCCTGCACACCGTGTAAGGCATGCAGGATCTGGGGGAATATTTATAATAGTATCATGAACATGGAAAGTTTAGATGTAAGAACTTAATCTAAAGAAGTCAACAAGGACAAAAGCTCTTATTCCATAAAAAACCTATAAACAGAATGACTTGGAGTCAGTCACTATTTTGAAGAAGGAGGATTTGGAACTAGATTTATTTTGCTTTTATAAATAAAGTTAATAAGCTGAAGGGATTGCTGTAAATATTTAGACTCTCAACAATCCTATTTTGGAATGACTAGAAGTACTCTGCAAGGCATGTCAGCTACTATTGCACTTCCTTAGTATATCTGTTTATTTCTTTAAACAGTTATTCACATCTGACTTCTATAGTGTGCAACTACTTCCTTTATTGCAAGTTGAAATGGTAGCAGTGCATCTTCCTTCAAATTGATACTCTTTTACATATGAGCACAGAGGTCTACTTCACAAACCCAAAATCCCACTTACCCAACTATCACATATCCGAGATGACACAGCTGACAACTCAGAAGATTGACCGTCCAGAACTTTTACTTTCAACCCCAGGTAAGTAATCAGTTGGCCAACTACAGTAGTGTATGCTACTTCTTTATTGGTAATGTTCTCAAATCATTTTTACAGGGTCAGCAGCAGAAACAAACAGTTCCACTGTACCAATAAATTTGGAGGATTTTAGCAGCAGAATGATTGTTGAAGATGATGATGATGATGATAATAACATAGTTGTATTTATGAGGCAGCCTGAGGAAAGTGGCATGTAGTGCCAGTGGTTAATGGCAAGATCTCACACCCCACTGCATGTTAGTAATTCTGCAGGAAATGACAATGCGTCACAAAGTCAAGCACATGCTGACATCACACTCAGACTTGTACAGGAAGAAAATCCATGCACCTGTACACCAGTACCTACAAACCCAAGTGAACACTTTCACGATTATGGCAGATATTCAGAGGTAAGTGTTCATAGTAATACCTTTACAAAGGGGTGTCAGGCATAGGAATTTGTCTTAGCTACACCAGGAAACATATAAAGCATTAGGAACAAGTAAAGCAACAAATGTGCCATGACATTGTTAGATCTTAGAGCACTACCACAGAGAGTCAGGTGGAAATAGTCCTGAGCCCGCAGGGTATACATGAAGATTTCCATCACTGCATGGAAATGGCAGACAGTCGGGATAATGCCATAGTTACACTAACGCACAGTATGGTGGCACACCATACAGCCATGGCCACCACCATTTGTACACTAGTTATGACTTACCAGACTCAGGTAGGAGCTGGTTTTGAAAGGAAAAGGGTAAGAGGACTGGGTACTGTCCAGACACATGGGACAGATCATGTGAGATTACAAGTGCTTCTCAAGAAAGTAGGGGGAACAAGCAGAATAGATTTCATGCAGGCCATATAATCATTCATCTACATCTGGCAGAACCTATCATTCAGGGTTCGGGTCACAGTCCCACAGCACTGTCAGATCAGTGTCTTCAGGATCTCCTCCATCAAGAACATCATGACTTTGGACCAACTCACCATCTGGCTCTCATGAGAACACCTCTTCAAAATCACTTGCACTATCACCTAGCCTATCTTTAGATGTGTGTGACATATTTGGCCTTGACCGACTCTTGACTATCTGTGATTCAAGGGTGACATTGCTTTTACAATTTGACCTTCACATGCCCATGTTAATGTTTAACTTGAAGGGAAGTAAGTTATTAAATAATGTAAGAAAAAAACAAAAAAAAACAGCACAACAATGGGGGGAGGGAAATTGCACACTTTGCAACTGCATGCATTTCATTCCTTTAATGGTGCTACTTAAAACCTTATGGAATAGTGGATAGAAAGCTATATGTCATTACATAAGTTTGTTGTGATTAACACAGTTAATGTTCTATGCATTATCATTGTCACAACTGGCAGTTGCCTTCAACTTAAAAGTAGTAATGCACAAGTATTCATGAAAACACCAATAAGAAAATTAAGAAAATGAGTATTCTGCCATGCAAACAGACACTGAACAGATGAAAACGATTTGCCTCTGAGAACACAAATTATTGTGTATGACAAAATTAAATAATTTAATGTGCAGTGCCTTTACAGACAAAATAGTTCAAATTGAGGAAATGTGCAGTGCAAAAGCAATATGGTACATTTTCATTGACGTACAAGAGATGAAAAGCTAAATACTGAAGGAACACTTTTTACTAAATGTACCACTTCAGGACATTCAGTATGTGCATACATAGATATACCCTCACTTGAATGCATTGTGAAAAAACAGTTTAAAAAAGTAATTATTTGTTATATGATGCCTTACAACATCACTGAACATGAGTCAGTGAATACTTAGGCATGACTTTTACAAACAATAATATGAGTACCTCCTCTGAAATAAAAAAAGAATAATTGTTTAAAGATGAGAAGGAATGTCTAATGGACAGTGACAGCAGGCCATGTACCACCCAGTTTAGCTCTCAAATATGACTGCATGCATCAGTTATACTCTTTTTACAAGAAAGGAAAGACTAACCTGAATGCCATGGTTGATAGTTTTGGACTAGACACTGCCTCTTTACCTGAGCAGCTATATGCCATGCATGAGCCTGCCACACGGGGTCCCTTACTACTGCTGCCAGCTGGTCAGCATTAGTCATAGTAGGACTGGAACTTGGAGCTGCAGTGACAGCATGCACCATTTCACCACCAGATCAGTACATGATAATGTTATACAGAATACAACACACAGTAAACATTATGCATGCAATAGCCGGGTCATACTGAAGGGCCCCCTCAGACTCATCCATGCAATTAAAATGACTCTTCAGGGGGCAAAAGATCCTCTGATTTATAATATACCAGGACAGGGTTGTGTTGTAGTTTTTTATACCAGGTAACTTGGATTTCTCACTGGTTCCATGAGCCATGGCTGCAGTGGATATACAGCATCAAGTGAATGAAAAAATATACAGAAGTATGTGTGTGTGTGTGTGTGTGTGTGTGTGTGTGTGTGTGTGTGTGTGTGTGTGTGTGTGTGTGTGTGTGTGTGTGTGTGTGTGTGTGTGTGTGTGTGTGTGTGTGTGTGTGTGTGTGTTCTTTGGGGGGAATAAATTAAAATGTGACTTAGTATTCAACAGTAAATTTTACCATGAATAGTTAGATACTTAAAATTAAAAAAAAAAGAAAAAAAAAGTTTTCTACTTATTAACAAGATGACCACTGGGTATCCACAATTCAGGAAGTGACCATGGAGTGAGCTAGTGTGTCAATATGGGAATCATTTGCAATACCAGGATGGTGAGCTGACATGTTGGTGACACTCCCCCATGCATCACATACTACCTGGTGTTTGATAGAATTGTAGCCCTTTCTATTACAGTACTGCTCCTCCCGTGGACTAGGTGGGGCCCTAATTGTGACATGGGTGAAACCTATTACACTGATTACCTCAAGGAATTTTGCTATCCCACTAAAGACACACATAGGCCTGGCTCATTACTGATGTGACACAGGGACATAGATGTACTGATCCACATGTGCCAAGAATACATCCAGGAAATGCCGAAGTAATCTCTAGGCAGAAGTTTGTGAGATACTCAGCGTGTCCCCTGTCTGTCTCTAGATGGTCCTTGTGGCAAGTATTGTGAAGGCTATACATACATTTGTATCCACATGGATAGGAAGGTCATGTATCCCCCTTAGTGCCCCTGCTGGGCCATATATGCTCATTGAGAACCTTACAATATCCTTGTCCTCTCTGAACCTATCAAGTATATTCTGACTGTCAAAATTATAATGAGTTTTTCTCTGCCTATATTTCTGGCTTCTTGGCTGGTGACCATCGCTGGGTAAAATTAGTTTTGGCTCAGCCAAGACAAGTGGCTCATAAAAGGAGTATAGCTAGGTTAGCAACAAGTGACAGCATAATTGGAGAGTCTAAAGTGCATAGAACAGGTTTGACTCTGTCTTTTAAAATATGTCTGTGGACAGTGCAGAAAGTCTCAAAACTCTGACTATGAATCACATATGCCTCAACAGCACTGTTTTACATCATTTTTATTTACATCTCATTATTTGTTCATTTGCATATGCTTATTCATTGCATAGCACATTAGAGTAAATGGCTTCTATGAATCGCACATTTACTGCTCTTATTTGCTGTTGGTGCAGATAGCCTTTACGCATCAGGGTAATACCTGTGAATACCAACCTAAACATTACAGTGATCATACTTAGTTTTATTATTAACTTTGTGCAATCTACTTAATGTTCATGGTGACAACAGTACATAACAAAGTACCATAGTTTACAATTAAGAAATGTAGTTTTGTAAAAGAACTGCACTAATTTAGAACAGTAACAATCAGCATTGATCTAAGTGAAAGTGGTTTTGATAATATAAACTTTCTTAAGAGCAGTTTTGTAAGTTGCAATGGCTTTAAGTTGGTAACACACGATGGATTAAAATATTTATCCTTTACTACTATAAATGTTTGGAATTTATATGAATAGTTCAGACTGTTTTTTCAAAGTAGGCAGGATTCATAGATGTGACCATGTTTAGTGAAGGGAAAAACATGGAAAATGTCTACAGATGGTTCATGAACTACAATACAGTAGGGCCACAGAAACAATATGTTAATACCACTAAGATGGCAGTTGACAAACAACACATATGCAAATGAAAACTCAGAGTAAAAGAGCTTCACAGATCTTGAGAAACTATGCTGTATATTACAGCTGTTATTTGAAGCTCTGTTACAAATGTGAATTAATCAGGCAGAAGCCTCCTTGCTTCAGCTGAGCATAACCCATTCTAAAGCTGTGAACACTACAAAAATAACATACTGTGCACCTGCCACCCATCTAACATGTCATACTACTGTAATTATAAGACTTGTAAGTCTTTGCCCTGGAATTATTTAAAAAATCTGAAGATATAGGAGAACAGCATACATTGAATGTCACCATCCTCCATTAAAGCTAAGTTATGCAGCAGGCAAGCCTGTCACACTCCTAGAACTTATATATACCAACTCTGAGATTGCCATGCCTTGGAGAAAAGGGAATATACTGAAAAATGAAAAATGACAATCTTGGACTTAAAATATGTAAATCCATATTTTCATTCTTTCATTTTCTATCTTCTGAGACTGTCACTAACAAGCCTCAGAATGTCAAACAGTTGCCCTCTAAAACACTGGCTCGTGTACTGTGAACACATGGTAGAGGTAGCAGTTTATCAGTGTCGTACCAGATAATGAGAACTAGCTCTACCAGGAGTTGCCCTGGCATGTCAGCACCCATGGTCAGATACACTGCTGCTACCTGAACATGACTGATGTCTGCTGGATGAGATCTCCTCACTAAGACACCCAGGACCATGACCCCATACATCTGGGTGTGGACACCTTAACCACTGACAGAGCAGTGGAAGTAGTCCCACTATGGCAGCATGATCAAGCACGGCCACATTGGCTAACATCAGATGATGTAGCTAACCCACTCCCATGTGGATGTCATCCCCATCCCAGCAGATGTTCTATCACAGACACCGCCCATTCCAATGTGTCATTCATCCAATCCATTGGATCTGCAACATGATGGAGGCAGTCACACATGTCAGCCTGTGTACAACCCTAAACATTTCTCTAGAGGACCTATTGGAACATGCCTGCACCTCCATGACAGCCTCAACATACATCAAGTGGTATAGGAAGACACACCTGAATCAGGTGGAGGATGGACAGCAGGCCTCCTTCAAGCACCCCTAACAACCCTCTTGCATGGCATCTCATCCACACTTTGGTTATGGCCAGAGTCAACTGGCACAGAAGCCACAGTAACCACACTACCCTGGCCAAGTGTCTCACCCTCCACCTACCCAATATTGGAGGGCTCACTGGAATGGGTTGGTGTAGGCCTACTGGCTGTGTCCAATGGAATTATAGGGTATGGCTGAATGTCAACCTTAGTTTCAGATTAAACCTCTGCACCACATGACTTTACCTCTATTTGGCCACCATCATCATCAGAGTCTGCTGATACTCTGACATCAGGTGGTAAGAGTCCTACACTTCCACTGTTAGGATCACGTGTGATAATAAGCACCAAACACAGGAAAAAAATAATACCGACATTACTATAGTCCAATATATGCTAACAAACAAACAGTGATGCCACTATTGCAGACAGTACAACAATATACACAACAGTCCTGGCACCAACATCACACACTAAATATATCTTTGAACTGCTCATCAGTACTGACATAAAAATGTTTGGCTTACCATGTGCAGATGATTGTAGGATTCCTATGGTGGATCGTCCTGGAAGAAGTTAAGCAAAAGGTAAGGACACCATCATCACAATGAACAGGAACACAGGGGGCTAAAACTTTTTTTCCCTCTATATGTCCATTAATGATAATTTTAGCAAGAACTTGGATGACACGTCCACCCGAAGCTCATGTGTAATCAACCAGAATGTGTTGTTAACTGTATCAATCTACAACTATCTCCACCAAAAGAAATGAATGTTAAACTGAACTTAAGTAAAGTGATGTCTTTCGGCTTTTCCCGATTCGGGGTCGCCACAGTGGAACTCTGGTCTGCTAATGATTGGCAGTGGATTTTTACGATGCCGAGTTGCCAGTCCGATTCCCAACCTTCAAAGAAGGCACACCCATTCACACATGCACCTACCTCCATGTCTTTAAACGTCACTCGACCACAGGGAGGACAATCAGACTAGAAGGCGCTCCAGCCGAGAATTGAATGAGAGAACCTCTTGCTGTGAGGTGACAGTGCTAACTGCTGCACCACCACTGTCAATATTTTACTATACAAGAAGTATTTAACAATTAAGATAGCTAAGCCTACCTGGAAGGTCCACCTGAGACATACTTGTCCTCCTTGAAACAGCAGCACCAACATCAATGACATGCTGTTGTGCAATTTCCAGTGAGCTGTCTAGATCCCTGACAGTGGACAAGAGCTTTTCATTTGGTGTCAGTAGTGAATCTGTAGCAAGCCCTCCCTGGTAGTCATCCATTTATGAGCCATTGCAGCTGCACTCTTCCAAACCATTGAAATCATGTCAGTGGCTCTAGGATTTACCTGATCATATGTCCTGCTCCGTCCACCTACTGCTTTCACATCAGGCATTACCTGCTACCAAATTTGCATTCTGACAGATATATTCCTATGTCCCCTTTCAAGCAGAAAGACACCATGTCACCTAAATGCTTCCACAATAACTTCATTCTTAGAGTTAATGAAGGGGAGTTTGTGGGGATGGGGATGCCCTGGTGCCATAGTCCTAGGTGACATAAAATGTAAAAGAAGGATAATACACATAAGTGTCACATAAATAAATGTCTTGCTTAGATATAACACATAAAAGGTAGTATTTCACTATTACTCACAAAACAGTTGAGGTATTCAAATATAAAAAAGGAATTCTATGGTTATAACATATTACAATCACACACAAAGCAAGGCTGGATCCAAAACAAGGTTAGTAACAATAGCAAATTTTGTTTATATCAACACAGAAATGGAACTTGGCTCCCCAGCTCCAAAACAACAGGCAAATGACACATTTTGCTAACATACCATCAGTGAACTGCTAAAAGTGTTATCAAATAAACTGCCCCTAAAACATGTGTAAACATTTACCACAGAACATTCAATTTTATGCAATTGCCAGTCGTGTCTACCTGTGGCCATCACTCCCCTTGAGGTGTGTATGGGGCTTCCTAGAAGGCTAACTCCCCTGTATCATTGACAATATAGGACATTTACACTTCACGGAAATAACAACAGAAGAGTTTAAAGAGAAAACAGTTGTAACACTGGCACTTGTGATGACAATTAATAAGGCTGTATATCTGAGAAAGTGAAATCCCCTAGTAAACATACCTATGCCATCAGTACACTTCTAAGAAACACATACAGATTAAAGTAGCATTTGCTAATGTGTGTATATATATATATATATATATATATATATATATATATATATATATATATATATACACACACACACATATATTAACAGATTTTTCTTAGTGACATTTCAGCATAACCGGTATATAGCTGAAAATGCAAGCATATCTTATTAAGATCAGTAGTCTTCTGTACAGATAAATCCCAAAGTAATATCTTCTTCTGTGTTATCCACATAAACAAGTCTCCTCACCTTCAGGTTCCCTAGCTATATGGTTCCATTTTTATAGTGCAGATCCAGGGCTGTGAGTATGGTGAAGATACAGATGAGGTGTGAACTCATTAGAATTACTGAATCACAAATACTTGTTTCAGTGTTGCAGATAGAAACATATTGCAGGCACTCTCTCAGTGTCTGTTGCTAATAGATTGCAACTGTGAATGTTTACTGGTAGGGAGAAGGAAAACACAACAGCAATTCATACTCCCTTACCTCCAGTGAGTGTGTCAGCCAGGTTAAACTTACAAAGTGTAGATGTAATTGTATCAAGGTTTTAAATGTAAGTAAGCAGCACACATTTCACAGTTTCTGTTCAGTGACATCCAACCTCACTTCATTTCTTGGCAGCTGTATATTATTGCCATTTAATATCCTCACACATTTAAGAACAATGATACAGAATGCCTTACAGACTGCATGTTTCAGATTACTGCTCAGATAAGACAAGCATGACCAACAAACACAGAGAAATGAGACAGAGGTGCATTTATGCAAGCAATAGTCATAAATGGTTGTGTGATCATTCAGTGCACTACATCTTAAATTAATAAAAATACAAACAACTGTCATATGTTCTGTTAGTACTGTGGATAATGCTGCAGTTGGTTGAATGCACAATGATTTTTATTCTCCTGCAAAGTTGTTTCTGTGGCAAAGAGGGATAAGACACTCTTAGTGTGTTTTGAAGGTTCATTGGAGTGAGAGTTCAGATCCAAACCTGTGTGAAAATATTTCATGCAGCAAAAACAGTTGCAGACAAGAGGACATGAATCCAGGCAGTTTTATTGCATAAAATCCACACTTAATTGAAGCACTTTTGTTCCAAGGCAATATTTCATAGGGAACTTCATCAGATATAATAAAATTAGTTAAACATATTTTTAAATAACCAATTCTATTAAAAAATTTTTCCCACATCAGTAAGCACACACACAAACCAACCAATAGTAAGTCTCAGTTACATACATACCCCCAGCACTTAAAATTGTACTGACATAAATCTCAAAATAAAAATTCATAAAATTAGATACATAATAATAAAAATACGAAATGAATATTATCTCCTAAGACCTTTCACTTTTAAAATACTATTAATGGACAAAGATTAATTTAAGCCCAGCCAATACCTTGCATTTAGGTGTAGTTGTCACACCACTTCAGGTTTTTCAGGTAGCAATGGCCAGGCACCTCCCCTTTCAGGTACATGCAAAATATCTAGAACAATAAATCTAAACTCATGTCCAGGATTATACATAATGTGTTTCGCTAAAGCACTGGACTCTGATCCCTTATATTTCTGACATGTTCTCCTATCCTATTTTTCAGTTTATGTTCAGTTTTCCTATGTAAAAACATGAACAGTTGGAGCAAATTGCACAATAAACAACTTTCTTTGAATTACAACTAAATCTACTATAAATCTTAACCCTTAAACCATTTATATTTATTTCACTTATCTCCAAGATATAAGGACAAAACCTACAAGTCCCACACATATACATATACCCTATATCTTGTTGGTTTTCAGTTTTTTTTAACTCCAGTCCTTCTTATATATAAGTAGGTCTATTCCCAACAAAATTTCTAACCTCCTTATCACCATTTAAAAGGCTCCAATTCTTCATCAAAATTTCCATGATAGAATAACTATCAGTGGAAAATGAAGGCCTTACCTAACAAAATGCCACATATTTACAATGCAGGGCAATTGTTACCTCCCCCATGCACTGCTACCTTGATTGCTTAGTACTTGCTCACAAATATATCAGCTGCACTACATAAATTAATAACAAATGTTGTCTTCTGTACCACACACATCTTTAGCATGACAATACACATTCAGATTTTCCAAAACTTGTAGTAATGTGGACACCTGTTTGCATATAGTTTGTAAAGCTGTCTATTGAAGTATACTTGCACATTGGAACACAACCACCAAATGCTTCACATTGCACACTCATTAATCTGTGGTTGCTTCTTTTACTATTGTCAGTGAGCCTGTAACTGTTTGTCAGTTGTTGGAGACCTCTTCTTACATTATAATCATATTCAGCCAAATCAGTTTGCACAGCTTCACAATATGCACCCATCTGTGATTGTATATAACATTCCTGATAGATGTCCTCTCTATTGTTCATGTCAGGACGTTTATATCGCAAATACATCTTCTCCATTGTTATATCATCTTGTCTGACAGTCACATAATATACATTTTCACAGTGCAGTCTGTACTGTACCATCCCAATATGTGATTAGTATTCCTGCTACAACTGTCTTCCATTGACGTGCCCTCATATGCTGTACATTATGATGTTTCACCTGTCCTCTTTCCCTGTGTCCATTCCTACAATTCATCTGTGTGTCCCTATTCCATATACACATTTCTCTTGACTGTTTATTTTGCATGACAGTTCATATACCCTTACAGATCATTTACACAACTTTTCTACAGAGTGCCTGGAATGGGATTCCACAATAGTCTGCACTGTATACACTGTTCTGTACTGTGTTTGGACCATTTACATTGCTGTATGATAAACCCTGGTAATTATTGTATCATGCTGTGCAATCCCTCTAAGCTAGGTTGCTCTAAGCTAAACAAGTTTGCTATCCATGTTGCTTTACACGGTTTCCTGGCTGGCAACACTGCTGCCAGCCAGAAAACCATGTTTGTATAGGTTTAAACACAGTGCACAACATGAATATGTAATCACCTCTGCTGCTCACTGCGCAAACAAGTAAACTCTGTGAAGGCTTCATGTGAGTATTGTATCATATAGCAATGTAAATGGTCCAAACCATATTGTATCATATAGAATTGTAAATGGTCCAAACACAGTATAGGACAGTGTATACAGTGCAGACTATTGTGGAATCCCATTCCAGACACTCTGTAGAAAAGTTGTATAAATGATCTATACACATACTAAACCTAGAGTACTTGATAATAGTTTTCACTCTTACTCACAAACACTGGCTAATGTACAATGTATATACTGTACCTGTGTACTATGTATGTATTCTACCTATGTTCCAAATTGCAGCTGTACATCACAGATCTAGTAATTACCTTTATTTTTAAATTAATATTTTCTTGTTTGTTCTCTCCACTGTAACTGTTAATGTGCTGCATACCACTGTAAAAAAATGTCTATTGTAATTTGTTTGTATACTGATCATGTCTAAATATTTAAATGTATCTGTAATATTTCTATGTGGAGCTTTTCTCCCCAGGCCTCTGCTGAAAAAGGGCCTTTTCAGCCCAGTCAGACACCCCTGGTTAACAAATGTAAAATACATAAAATAAAATAAAAATATTTTATTTTATAAATTTCTACATGTTTTAATGATTTTAATATACATTTGGATTTAAGGTTATTGTTTTAATGAGTAGAGTATTTTGGGGGATATGCATCCATGTTTTACATGTGTAATGTGTGAAAGTTTACTTTAATTTTTAGCAAGTTGTATAAATATGAGGGTTTAAGGTCAATGGCACAATAAAAGTATAGATAAACAAACAAACAAATAAACAAACAAAAGGATCTACCTAGTGTAGCAGATAACAGATCCTTTATCTGGAATCAGCAGTTAGACTGTGTGGCTGGAATTCAAAAATGACTGCAGACAGCAGTAGCCCTAACACATTTGGTTTTCCATTTGTGGAAGCCCCATTTAATTCACAGAGAAGCTCACTGCTTGATTCAACACAGTCCATAGTATCACCATGGTCGGCTGTCTCCATGGCCATACTAAAGGCTAATGAGGTACTTTGGAGGAGTGGCTTATGCTAATTAGCCATGTGATATCTTCCTGAAATGCCCCCACATATGGTAGCTATGCATGCAAATGACTGAAAGAATCATTTGGCTAAATAAATTAACATGGCCAAAATGCTGCACTCTCCCGTTAGAGTCAATGAGTCAGAAAGATTAAAAGGTAAGATCATTTTAGGATTTGCAGATAGGTAGTGGTGGGGAGGTGTGACTTTGTGTGGCAGCATGTGTGTTTTTCTGTAGGGGTATAAGTGCTCTTGGGTGAGTGTGTGTGTGTGTTTGTGTGTGTGTGTGTGTGTGTGTGTGTGTGTGTGTGTGTGTGTGTGTGTGTGTGTGTGTGTGTGTGTGTATGTATGTGTATGGGTGAGAGTCTATATTATATGATCGAAAGTAACAAATGTTGAACGGCTTAAATGTCGAAATTGTGGTTCATCAAAATCACTTTTCTGGGGAGCTCCGCCCCCCCCCCCAAACCCCCCACTAATTACATATACCAACTCTGAGATCACACTACAGTGAGGAAAGGGAAAAATACCTGATCTTTACTGTACCGCAATCTCAGAAAAAACAAATTGATGAATGCCAGTTTCGACATTTAAGCCGTTTGACATTCATTCCTTTCGATTATGTAAAATAGACCCTATGGGTGACTGTGTCCAAGAGTGCAATCAGGTGAGGGCATGTGTGTCTCATGAGAGTTGAGTCCCTGTGAGTGTGTGTATGTATGAATGCCTAAATGTGTGTGTTTGGGAGTGTGGCTGCAATACTTCTAAACTCCCCTAGAATAATGACCAAAGCCAATAATACTGGGTGAAGCAATAGGCACCAAGGGCTCTTTTAAAATCTTACTCTAGGGCATATAAAAAGTCACTAGAACAAAATGGTTTGCATTGCAAAGCATTTTCCAAACATTAAGAAGCATGAAATTCTAATGTTTGGCTTTGCTGATTCAGTTTAATTATCCATGATTTATGAAGGACTGGACATTTACAAGAGGAAAATCAGGGATATTTTGTAAAATCGAATACAGTTGAGAGGCATGGCATGTGCCAGCGTATATGCATGTGTATGCGTGTGTTTGTGTTTCCATGCATGAGTGTATATTTGAGTGTGTGCATGTACGTGGGACCCAATATGATGCACAAGTTCATAGTTTCATAGGTGCTTACTATGCTATTCATAGATGAGGATCTTAAGAAACCAAGCTTTACTGTCCCATGGGAGTTTTTAACCTCTATATTTGCTATACAAATAACCCAATGTCAGGCAGAACAAAGATATACTGGGGCATTTACTTGTTGTCCATATCTATGAGGGACATGGTTGCTAAACTGGGGTGGCTTTGTAGTTTCATATGCATTGATCCAAATTAAATGTGTATGTTATGATGGTGCTCCTCTCTAGAACATTAGTTCCTCTTTTCCTTTCTGGCAACATAGCATACATTTGTCTTTCCCCCCCTCTTGTTTTCTAATATACTCTGTCATCTTTTTCCCCACAGTAATACTCATGTATCTTCCTATCTTGTTGCTTCTGTAATTGTCCAACTAAATATATGATTTTCCATGTGGTTGGCTTTAGGAGATTGTCACTGTTGATGGAACCCTGACTCCTTATGTAAAAATTTGAAAAAGGTGTTGCAGCTGGATGGATGATGAATGAATGAAAGGATGGATGGCTGGATGGCTGGATGGATGGCTGCATGGATGGATGGATAGAGGGATGGCATATTTACCTGTCATCAGCATGCTATTTTATGCTCATCTCCATTTAAGTTCCTGGCCTTTTTTCTTTTCACTAGACGGGGTTGGAAAAAGTGATTGGAATGTGGATTCATAGTTAGGGCAGCATAATACAAATAAAACTTTTGTTATTCTTGTAATAGGTGCCATATATAACACTACTAAATAAGAGGAAGTCAAGTACAGGACAGAAGCTACTTTAAATTGTGACATGCCCCCAACAGTGAAGGGAAAAGTTATACACAACATTCACAGGCACCTGCACTTTTCCTGTCTTTACCTTTTTACTGTTCTAAATACTTTAGGTAATTGTAGTAGCTGCTGTTTATGTAACCTGTTTTGCAGAGTTCATGTATTAAGAATATTTCCAGAGCCAAGGATGTATGTACAGAGGGCATACATTGTTTACCTGTGTTTTTACTACTGCCATCTCCCCTTTATGGGTTGCTTTCATGTTTAAGCTTTAGTTGAGCACACAGCGATATAGCATTACAATTGTACTATTCCCATTCTGGAGAGTCAGCCTTATCACTAGTTTACAGTGGTGTACCTTTAACAGTCATGGAAAAACTCTGCCTCAGGATATCAGTTTACATTTGTTAGACCGGGTATGCAGAATTATTGGTTTGAGCTGGCCCTGACTGATTGTCTAAGTGTGCAGCCCACTTCAAACCTCTCCCATTCCCAATTCCTCAGCTATCCCCTCCCAACATCCTGACATTTCTTCCCACTGCTTTCATGCCACTATTTAAAGACATCACAAACATGTTTAAAGATACAGCAACATAGCACAACAATTTCCAAGCATTCACACACCAAATACCATCTATTTCAATACTACTATTCCTTCCTATCCAGAGAAATTCAAAGATGTTATTTGAGTAATTTTACAAACACAAACAGGAAAAATGTAATCATTGCATGAGACGTTAACATTAATGTGCTTAAACACAGTAATTTGCAAGCAATTGAGGTCCTCCCAGAACAACAACGACTGATAGAAGTAGTCACAAATCCCACTAGCAACGTGAATTAAGCACTCAGCCCGAACACGGACTCTTACACCAATACTCCAATAATAACAACTGGAATCACCAAATAAGTCCCAAAAACTGGGAGTACAAAATCTTGGTACATTTAACAGTATAGTACTATTATTATTAATACTTGGTTTTCGTAAAATTTGTGATGAGGCATTGTAAGTTATGTTTTATTACATTATTTTATTTTATTATATTTTTATACCATTTATTTTTGCTTTATGAGTTGTATTATATATTTGATAAGCTTATTAACTTTTAACTTTTAATTACAAACAGTAAAGGTTCACATTTGTAATTACTTGGAGAATATGCCTTTAAGGGTTAATTACAGATGACTGTTTTTAATTATTATAAGCAGAAGCACCTATTTAAGTGGATTGTACTTTTTTACTTTGTTCTGAGGAAGTCATCCTACTTGGTTGACGAAAAGCGCTTAAACTTACTGTGTAATAAAAGTGTTCGTGTTCGTGACAGTATTTTTGGGACTTATTTGGTGATTCCAGTTGTTATTATTGGAGTATTGGTGTAAGAGTCCGTGTTCGGGCTGAGTGCTTAATTCACGTTGTTTCTTAGTATTTGTGGAAGTCTTGTTTGCATCTGAAGTTTGATGGCGTCTATAGCACTCGAGCGGAGCGGCAGTTTTTCACCACAATCTACTCCTAACATCTTGAAGGGCTGTGATAGTGCTGCGGCGGCAGCACCAGCTAAGTTAACTGAAAATTCCGACCACGACACTTTATTCAATTCTTTATTCCAGTGGATGGATTCCCTTTGTGCTAGACTTGATCAAATTGACTCTCAGCAACGAGAGATGAGAAATTTGTTTGCTGAAACACGTGTACCTGTTGCAGCGTCTGTTAACGTTGACCGCGAGGTGGTAACTAACTTGGACAGTATGCCTGATGAACAGACTGGTGTGAATGGTCCGGTGGTACCACGCGGCCCTACCAATCAGGACAAAGCCGGGTTACCTCACAGGGATACATCTAACCCGTTAGTACATTTACATTCTTTTCCTGGTGTGGGTAGTAACATAGAGCCTGATTTACCGGCGACCGAAGTTAATGTGGATAGTGTACGCAGTAACTCAGTGAACGCTGGAGTGAATAGCGATGTTACTAACAATGCAATGAACTCAAACCCTCAAGGATTACCTGTTATTAATCGTTGGTTGGCTGAAAGTTTTTCTTTTACTCGCCAAACAGTTTTAACAACGTGGAAACTACTTCTGCTGCTAACGAGGTAAACACATCCCCAGACATAGTTTTGAAGCTACAGAAGTTTGACAAACTTTTAGTTAAAATGAAAAAGCTTCAATTAGAAATCAATTATTTTAATGAATGTTTATCTTGTAATATCATACCTAAGGGGTTAAGACACCACCAGTATCCTACTGGGTTGGTGCCTAACTCAGAATTTCATAATGAACTGCTGCTTCTGTTTGACCATAATGGGGCGGACTTACTGAGACTTATGGTAAAGCATTACACTATATGGGTAAATGACCTGAGCAATGAAATTATTGCACTAGATGCATCTATCAAACTTAATATTGAGTTTGATAGATACAAATTTGAATATGAATGTTGCTTTAACAGTGTTGACCAATACTTGGGGAAGTTAAGGATGAATAAGATCAAAAAACTAGAACGTGACTGTGCTGCATATGAGAATGGTTCAGCATATCCTTTGCCCCCTACTTCCCAAATTTGGCAACCTTCTGTTTTAAGTAACGGTCATTATACTGGTGATTTGACAAATGACAGTGCGGTGGGAAACACTTCTACAAGTAATGTGAGGTTCCAAAATGTTCCTGGGGCATCCAATTTTGTCTCTAGCCCTGGAAATGCACCTACTGTGAGACGAAGTGAACGGTTACTGAACCGTAATAAAGTTAACACTTTAAATGGGCAAATGCAACAACAAAACCAAGGTCATCAGGTTTTTCACGAAGGTGCACGTCAGGGGGCTATACCCAAGCAAAGGAACAACACGTACTACAACAGGATGAGGGTTTCAAAACCCAGGTGATTTATGAAACTGGTCTTTGTGACCATGATGAGACTATTTATCCACATAACTCTGATGATATTATGGATAAATGTAGTCCCTTGAATGTTGAACACACTAGTTTTGTTGAAGGAACTTACTTTGAACAATTACTTAATGCTGATACATATGTAGCATTAACACTTGACAATGTTGTATTATCTGACACTGACTGCCAACACAATGATTTTACGAATGTGTCATGCACTAGGGTGGATTCTAGAATAACTGATGAAGAAAGTGTTGTTGTATTGGAGAGTGATGGACAAGACATAGAGTTAACCAAGCCAGAGATTAGAATTAATGACTCAGGAGATTTTAAGACTTATAATTTTTCATCAACAACTTTACCTGATGAATTAATTGACTTACTAGCTAAAGGGTATACTTATGTCCCCAAAAACAACTTAGACTTAGTCAATACAACTTTGGACATAAAATACTTCACTCGGAAATTAAATTTCAGCTTATTGCTTGGGGGGTATGAGTCAAATGGTAAGAACAGTAACCCCTTTAGGGTCCCTAGTACATTTAACCCACCATTGCACCCACTAATACAATTATTTGAAACTATGTGTGAATTGGATTTGAGACATAACTCTAAACATTTGATTAAATCTAATACAAGGTTTATCAGCAACAAAGAGAACGAACTTTTAGAATTCATCCGGGTTCACAACTTATGCGTGTGTAAACCTGACAAAGGAGGTGGGGCTGTTATATTTGATCAGGACAATTATTTCAATAGAATGAACAGCTTAGTTAATAACACTGCATATGAAATTAGTTCTAGATCTGAAACCAACAGGGCATACTCTTCTATCAGGACTAGTACTGAAGACATGTACATTGAAGGTAGACTTCAGGAAGACCACTACAATTACATGTTAGTTCTACATCCAAGATACCCTAGGTTATTTGGTATACCAAAAATTCATAAGAATATTAGTCAACCTCCTATGCGGCCCTTGGTGGACAGTAGAGGTTCACCTACTTACACATGTGCGAAGGTAGTTGATTCCATCCTTAAGAAATACCTCACGGACGAAATTCATATTTGTAAGGATTCTTGGTCCTTTTTGTCTAAAATTAACACAATTGAGTATCAAACCAACTACAACTTTCTTACAGTAGACGTTAAAGATCTTTATACTTGTATCCCCCATGACATAGCCATGGAGTGGGTAGCGGCCACACTTAAAGAGAAAAACGCTCCCAGTAAAGAAACATCATTAGTAATTGAATTACTTGAAATAATTTTATACAACAATTTTTTCAAGTTAGGAGAGGATTTTTACCTTCAGAAGGTGGGGGTGGCAATGGGCTCCCCCTGTGGGGCTAGCTTAGCAAACATGGTAATGGCTTTTTGGGAGAAACAATACGTATTTAAAAATGACCTTCTTAGTGAGAGAATTCGTTTTTACACCAGATACCTGGATGATATTTTTATATTGTTCGAGGGGGACGAAATATTTGGGCAAAGTATTATAGACATCTTTAATTCCTCTACTACCTTTTTGAAATTTACTTCGACCTTTAGTACACGAGCTGTAGCTTATTTAGATATATGGTTAGAGAAAAAAGATGATTTAAGAGCTTTTGTGTCTACTATTCACAGAAAAACAACACACTCAAACTCATTTTTACATTTCACTAGTTGTCACCCTAACTTTCAAAAAAGATCTGTTGTTAAGGGACAACTAGTGAGGGCAGCCCATATTGTAAGTTTAGAATCTGATTTTAGGGTTGAATGTGAACTTTTGAAAACTATGTTCACACTAAGGGGATACCCCGCCTCCTTTTTGGAAGATATAATTGAGGAAGTCTTACACAAGAGACAAATGGGTGTATTTAAACCCATATTAAGTGGGAGTTCTGAGTTATTAGTGAATAATGAAGAAGGGAGGTTGGGCAGTACACCTACAGTTACCATAAATGAGTCTAACAACAGTTTAGTGCAATCTATTCTGGAAAAGGATAATTACCCTAGACTCATTTTAACTTACAATATTAATAGTTATGTAATAGTTGACATCATTAAAAAGAATTGGAATATTTTTAAAACCAATTCATGTCTCTATAATAAAGTAGGTCCTAGGCCCGAAATTACATTTCGGAGAGGAAGCAACTTGAAAAATTTATTAGAAAGACCTTTGTGTCACTTTGTTAAAACACCTGGCACTTTTAAATGCCAGAGTTGTAGCAGATGTAGTAGTATACTTGAAACCAACAAGTTTAATATAAATGGAAGATCATATAAATTAAAATATAGAACAAACTGCAATACCCGTATGGTGGTTTATTTGGCACTTTGCCAACAGTGTCCTGGATTCTACGTAGGTAAGACTGAACGTAGACTCCAGGACCGAGTGTATGAGCACCTTTATGCTATTAAGAAAAACAAACAGGAGAACGTGTTAGCTAAACATATTTCTACGTTTACAGACCACCACTTTAAATTTTTAATTATTGATCAAGTTTTTGATACCCAGCAAGGGGCTCCATTACACTTGCTACTTGAGGAGAAAGAATTGAAATGGCAAATAAAATTGAAATCTTATTCATTTCCAGGCCTTAATGACCTATGCTCAATTAGTTGTTTGCTAAAGCTTAGAAGTTTAAGACGTTAGGATTTTTTTTCCCAGTTAATGTGAATTAAAAACTGGGAGTACAAAATCTTGGTACATTTAACAGTATAGTACTATTATTATTAATACTTGGTTTTCGTAAAATTTGTGATGAGGCATTGTAAGTTATGTTTTATTACATTATTTTATTTTATTATATTTTTATACCATTTATTTTTGCTTTATGAGTTGTATTATATATTTGATAAGCTTATTAACTTTTAACTTTTAATTACAAACAGTAAAGGTTCACAACATTTGTAATTACTTGGAGAATATGCCTTTAAGGGTTAATTACAGATGACTGTTTTTAATTATTATAAGCAGAAGCACCTATTTAAGTGGATTGTACTTTTTTACTTTGTTCTGAGGAAGTCATCCTACTTGGTTGACGAAAAGCGCTTAAACTTACTGTGTAATAAAAGTGTTCGTGTTCGTGACAGTATTTTTGGGACTTATTTGGTGATTCCAGTTGTTATTATTGGAGTATTGGTGTAAGAGTCCGTGTTCGGGCTGAGTGCTTAATTCACGTTGTTTCTTAGTATTTGTGGAAGTCTTGTTTGCATCACAAATCCCACTAGCCCTAACCTTAGAACTTTGAACCACTCCTTCATTTGTCTAATCTTCTCCATTTATCTAAATTATATCTCAGGTATTGTAATTCACTCACCATTATCAAGGTGCCACTGTCCCATAAGCTTTTCAGTCCTTTGCTCATCTCCTGAGACCAACCGCAAGCTAATCTCTTTCAGATCAAAGTCCAACACTAATATAACACATCTTGCTATTTGTCTTACTTCCTTCAGCTGGACACCAGTTCTGAACATTAGTAATTCAAGCAAAGCTACTGAACGTCTTACAAACAGTCTCACCTCCTTAAAAGACTTTTACATTCATGTAATCTCTAGAATCTCCAATACTAAATCAAACAAGTGGCTAATGGTTAACGGGTAAACTAAAAAAGTCTCAAAATTCTCTTAGATACAGTCCAAGTAATGATTGGAACAAAATCAGTAATCTCAGTGGATGCAGCCTACTCCAATCAAATCACACTAACTTCTCTTCCATATCAGTAGATGATTTCCAAAAATACTTCTGTTACCTCTCTATCTGTGCCAAATACCACCACGCAGATATCCACCCACCACTCCTAAATATCTTCCTCTGTTCCATTTCAGCTATATCTTCTCCAAATATATTGTGCTGCTACTACAAGAGGTGCATCTGGGTAGACCTTCAAGTATAAACATCTTTCATACTTGGTTCATTTATCACTGTCAAGACTACATTGTAAGCCCTCTTCAACTCATCTTTAATCTCTTTCTCAATACAAATACTATGCCTAACTAATATCTTGAAAATTGCTTTAGTAAAATGACTTCATAACTAAAAATGTCCCACTCTCCCCTCCCATCTCTTTTCTTTAAGCCTTATGCAATAACTTTGAAAGGATGGACTACCTACAATTTAAAGATAATATTTCAAAACATCATCTTCTCTCTCATAAACAGCATGGGTTTTGGTCAGTTTGAAATGCTTCCACAACCATATGGATACTCACTGATTACATTCCCATTTCAGCCAATAAGGTCATGCTATCTGCAGCCATTTTTATAGAGCTCACCAGGACTTTCAGCCTAGTTACCCAGTCCTCCCTCATACTCAACCTAACTAAATTAGGCATCAACTCTGATGCTACACCCTAGTTCCAGAGCTATCTTGCAGTGAGACAGACATTTCGCATTTAACTATAATGTCTGTAATTCCCACACCTCTCCATCTATTCAAAGGAGTCCTTCAAGGCTCCTATTCTCACTCGTTTGCTTTTATCCATCTATCTATCTATATATATATATATATATATATATATATATATATATATATATATATGTATGTATATATGGTTCCAGTTCAAATTGTCGATATACCAGATAATCAAATCCCATTTCATTGACACCACTTCATCAAATCTTTACTTCTTTGAATTCCTTGAACAACAACAAATCACCCAAGGTAAACAACCACTCATTCACCATGGTGAACATTGTCCTTTCCCCACTGTAGTGCAATCTCGGTGTTGTCATATTTAGTTGGGGGGTGTGGGGGTGAAGCCCCCACTTTGAGGGTTTATTTGTTCTGCTATTTGTTGTTTTGTCCTGGTGGTCAAGTAGTTGTTTACCCTTGGTGAATTGCCATTGTTCCGGCAGTTCGATGAAGTGAAGATTTGATGAAGTGATGTAGATGAAATGGGATTTGATTATCTGGTACATCGATGATCTGAAGTAAATCCATGTATATATATATATATATATATATATATATATATATATATATATATATATATATATTCACCCTAGAAAAAGCCAAATGGCTATCCATAAAAAAAAGATCTAACCTACTTTTAGGATCCCAACTCTAGAGACTACTCCAACTCAACACATTTACTCCCTTTGTTGCTAGACTTCATGAAACAACCTCCTCACACAACCTCAGAAACTAATCACAAGTTGCATCAACTATCATTACCCCTAGAATCAAACTCCACAGCACTGCATATGCTCTGCCACACCAACTCTCATTACCCCCAGAACCAAACTCCACAGCACTGCACATGCTCTGTCACACTAACTCTCATTACCCCTAGAACCAAATTCCACAGCACTGCACATGCTCTGTCACACCAACTCTCATTACCCCTAGAACCAAATTCCACATCACTGCACATGCTTTCTTCTCTCAGACACCAACTCTTTGGCAAACTCACCCCCATCAACATTAAGGAAATCAACAGTTATTCCAAATTCAGAACACAACTCAGGAAATCCTCCTTCATTCAAGCCAAATCCTCCTGCTTCAACACGGGACATATCATCTAACCTGTCTTCTTTCTAGGTTTCTTCTCCTCTCTCAAGATTCACTGAAGATTGACCCACTTTAGAAACTGCTGCACTATAATGTATATATTGTTCATTACACTATGCTTGATTGTACGTTGCACTGTGCTTGCTCATTAGAATGTATATATATATATTTTCCTATGTAATTAGTCTGAAGTATTATATTATTGGTTATATTTCTGTATTTTTTTTGTGAAATGTTTTATATTTCACCTGGGCTAGGCCTGAAATTGGTCAATATTGATCACTGTAGTACTCCAGTAAACAAATATAAATAAATGAATAAACTTCCACTGAATATTCCTCACATTCCTCTTCTTTTGTATAGTTTTAACATGCTCCTCTACTGCTCTAATCCCTCAATAGCAAGACTATAGCATGAACTACATTCTGATTTCCCCTGTCTCAGTGAATGAATCAACAAGAAAAATCTCATTCTTAACACTTTAAAAACAAAAACACTCCTCAGAAATTCAGAAGATCCTCCAGTGCTATAACAATCTAATACAACAACAGCTGTCTCTTGGAGCAAGTGACTCCCATCAATAACCTTGGTCTCAGATTACACCTATCACTCAACTTCATCATCCATCTTGAAAAAGAAATCAGTTAAAAAAAATTTAACTCCCTTCTATTCAGGGCACAAAAATATTCCTTTCTGATGATTAAGCAAACTTCAGCTTTTGGCTGCAGCAGTTTCTACAAGCGCAGAAAATATCTTTGAATCTCAGCCTGTGTGTTTCAGTTTGAGTGTCTGTGTGTGTGTGTGTGTGTGTGTGTGTGTGTGTGTGTGTGTGTGTGTGTGAGTGTGCATGTGCACATGTATGCATTTGCATTATTTATGTTGAATACCAAGTTTCTGATGATCTGTCTGTTGAAATGCAGTTTATTGGAGGACTAAAACCAACTACAAGTAAAATATAAATACATACAGAGAGATGCATAGGCATACAAAAAGTCCTTGCATTCATGAAACAAAACAATTTTTCACATTTTCAACCCAATAATACATATTCTTTTGTTGTTGCTGCAAGTAATGTTCTGCCACCCAGCATTCCCTAATCATCATTTGTCATTTACTTGTAGTCAAGTTTATGCATATATATGTGTATGTGTGTGTGCACGTGTGTGTGTGTGTGTGTGTGTGTGTGTGTGTGTGTGTGTGTGTGTGTGTGTGTGTGTGTGTGTGTGTGTGTGTGTGTGTGTGTGTGTGTGTGTGTGTGTGTGTGTGTGTGTGTGTGTGTGTGTATAAACGGTTCTATTATTTTTGAATGAAACAATATTTGACTGAAGCATGTAATGCCGAAAAATAGAAGACTGAAAGCATAATTGACTGAAAAGCCATTTTCTTGAAAACATTCAACACAACATATATGCCATGCAAAGCTCACTTGCAGGGAGATAATCCTCCTGCGCCCCCATACCCCCTTAATTATATATTCTACTCCACAGTCACATAATAGTGTAGTAAAGAGAAAATACTACACAGAGTGAATTGGTACTAGTGCACAGAGGTGTCTACAAATCTGCGGGTACAACCTGAAAGTGGGCTTTACCAGTCCACACTAAATTATGTAAAGTATTACCCTAATTTCTCCCATGATAAAAAAATGATACCATAAAATTCCATCTCTTGACTTCAGTACTTTTTGACAAAATGGCTTGTCAGTCATTTTTTTTAGTCAAATGACCTTTCCGTTTTTTTTTTTCACATTATGTGTTTCAGTCAAATAAATGCTCAGTCATTTTATATCTATATATCTACATATGTGTATTTATGTCAATATCTATATCTATCTATCTATATACATATATATATATATATATATATATATATATATATATATATATGTGTGTGTGTGTGTGTGTGTGTGTGTGTTTATATATGGCAGAGATAAATTTTGTAATGTATTCTTTTAGATCTACACACAAATCTAGCCTCTGTTGCCATTCCTGTGAGCAAATCCTTTCATGGAGCTGTCTAATACATTATATTAATACAACACAATGCATAAGCATGCACAATTAAAGCACATTTACAGACACACGTAGAAAGGTGTGTGTGTGTGTGTGTGTGTGTGTGTGTGTGTGTGTGTGTGTGTGCTAATCTTGGTGAGCATATGCACTGCCCCTTTCTATTCTCCACCCATATGAGTACACACTCCTAGTGGTAGGTTTGATGTATGCACGTTGAAGTCACAAAATTGCTTCACTTTACATTTCCATTGTACAATGTATGGTCCCTGGCACTAAAAACATCCTTACACAACAAGATGCATACTTCAATTAGCTACATAGTCTTATGTTATCAGGCTCTGTTTTCTAGTAACAATGCTACAATGATTCCTCAAAAAAAAGCATGGCTGTTACTAGAAAATGCAGTGGGATCTCACATGTCAGCCTTTTAACCATTTTCTTGTGTTCTAAACTAGTCTTGCCTGTGCTGTAAGAGATACTTGATGGTGAATATTCTGCTACTGTGCCTGAAAAACCACTATGTAGTGCAGAATACTTGGCATGAGTCTAGACAACATCTGAACATGAACTTCAGAAACACAAATACATGTCCTACCACATTCAGTGCTTGCTAAACTGCATTTTTTAACTGCAGAGACTAAGAATTGCATATGGGCATCATAGCCCATGAATGAAAAGAGTAACCACTCTCACATGAAGAACATGCACTCACTTAAATAACTCACATCAGTACTGTTTGTAATTCTTAGCTTTCAAACATACATTATAGTACATACCTTTCCTTTATATTCACCCACAAGATACCCTGTGGGTATATGCCTGTGAGTAAATGTGTATACAAGTGTATAGGTCTTATAAATAAATCTGTACACAAGTGTATAGGTCTTATAAATAAATAAAATGTCTGTGAGTAAATCTGTACACAAGTGTATAGGTCTTATAAATAAATAAAATGTCCGTGAGTAAATCTGTTCACAAGTGTATAGGTCTTATAAATACAATGTCTGTGAGTAAATCTGTACACAAGTGTATAGGTCTTATAAATAAATAAAATGTCTGTGAGTAAATCTGTACACAAGTGTATAGGTCTTATAAATAAATAACATTTCTGTGAGTAAATCTGTACACAAGTGTATAGGTCTTATAAATAAATAGATAAATAAAATGCCAGTGAGTAAATCTGTACACAAGTGTATAGGTCTTATGAATAAATAAAATGTTTGTGAGTAAATCTGTACACAAGTGTATAGTTCTTATAAATAAATAAATAAAATGTCTGTGAGTAAATCTGTACACAAGTGTATAGTTCATATAAATAAATAAAATGTCCATGAGCAAATCTGTACACAGGTATATAATTCTTATAAATAAATAAAATGTCCATGAGTAAATCTGTACACAGGTGTATAGTTCTTATAAATAAATAAAATGTCCGTGAGTAAATCTGTACACAAGTGTATAGTTCTTATAAATAAATAAAATGTGAGTAAATCTGTACACAAATGTATAGTACTTATAAATAAAATGTCTGTGAGTAAATTTGTACACACGTGTATAGATCATTCAAATAATTGCTCTGCAGCAGTTATCGCCTTGTGCTGCTGATGCCATCAAAATTGTGCCATCAACTGCACATGTGAATTTATAGTTTAGTGACTGTTGCTTCTTCCAAATTATGTATATTTTATTGTCCTCTTGGAGGAGAGTTTTATCCATATGTCGGTGTACTCAGTGGCACATTGTACCTGAAGGAAGTAATTAAACTTATAGAAGAGTTTCATGGCTGCATTGCACATGACTAGTGTCCATGAGAAATCTGTGTAGCTCCCAGCCTTAGGACACATGACAGCCAGGAACTACTTGATGATTTGGAATGCTGTTGTCTGAACCACCCCAGCTGTGTTACAGATGTGGTGTTGGTATTGTGTATGTGTATATTGCTTTGATGCTAATGAGCCAGTTACAGTGACCAATATATGTGACACACTTTTGCTTTTAGAAAAATCAGTAGAACTGTAGACCTGAAAGAAATTACAACTCAGTTCTTGTGTCTCTGTTTTTCTTCAGCCTCTATCATCACATGGTATCACAGAACGCTGAAATGCCTGCCAGAACTGAAGAAAAGAAGTTTCTTTACAAGAATTACTATGACTGAAACTACAGAAGTAAAATTCTCACTGGAAATATGCCTCATCTGCACATTACTGATATTATTGTCCTTTGAGGAAATTTGTTTGAAAACTAAAGGCTTTGGATCCAGATATCTGATATATTTCTCACTGCAAATGAATTAGCACAAACATTTTGAAACAGGTTCAATGTACTGCATTTCAGCATCTTACAGGGAAAAAGCTGTACAGTTATTCAGTGATTATAGTTTTTTTGTTGAGGAGGTAGACAAAGTACTTATAGAAACATTCAGAGGATATTGTAAGTCTGAAAAGATGCCGCCAATTATTAGACAATAACTCTTTTATAAGAGCATTAGATCCTACAGTGACTATAGATGTGTATGTCACTGTATTAAATAATAGAAACAAATTGTCAAGTCTTATGTTACTGAGCCAATAAATCGAGAAAAGGTCATGTTTTTGTCAGTTGCATTATTCTTTAATAAGAAACAAATAATTTCTGTTATCAGAAATAATGAAACAGAGTTCAGGCTATTAAGAGAAACTAAACATTATGAAAACCAGTGCACAAGTATAGAACAAATAAAACATTAACTGCACATTGTAAATAAATAACCGTGGCAATAATTTATACAAAATAAAATTTTATTTAGCAAAGTAAAAATGAAAGAAAAAATTTAGTCAGACTGTTATAAGAGTAATGGATATCAAAAAGAGATGCACATGAGAATCCAATATGGAGGCCAAAGAAAACACCTCATAGATTTAGTTAAGACTTAGAGTAGGTATGATTATAAAATGACATTAAGCATTTCACAGCTAGAAAAACATAGTTCTCTAAAATCTAAAACAAAAGCAACTATTTTCAAAAATGTGCAGAATGTTGAAGAGAAACATGAAGCAAGCACTGAATACAAGCTGATTTGATCACTGTTGTTGGAATGAAAAATGAATACAGCAACACCTGCAAATGTTTCTGTAACATCTGATGTGATAACAAATATATGCCAGACTTTGGAAATCTAACATAAGAACTAATGGCTAGAACATACAATTTAAACATATTTGCAAGGTATAATAACATGTCAGAACACAAGTTTAACATTTAGGGATATATAGTTTTGATGAGAGAACTCCGTATACATTGTTAACCTATTTTGGCCACTGGGTGGAACTATTAAGTCAAAAACAGCTAAAATGAATGCAAGACTAAAAGGTAGAGTCTCATTCTCCAAACATAAAGAAGTTAATTCTCCTAATATTTTGAGTTGAACGACTTGTGGGAAACAATGAATGGTAAAACAAATTCATTGAGGAAGACAAAGGTTGTCCGCCTGTGTTCAACGTTGTTATAAATCTTTTTTGCTGTACGTATTGTATGTACTGTTACTTCTGTGACAAAGTCAAGACTGAAAAGAATTTCCAGATCATTCCACCTACCTGGTTATCAAATAGTAAGTAAATAAATAAATAAAATGAATCAAATAGTTACAAGACACTTCAGATACTGTGAAGAACTATAGCAAATGAAACATTGCACATTAATACTGTTATGTTTACAGGTTTAGGAAGCTTGTCAGGATTATGTCACATATAGATAAAATCTGATGCTGTGCTAGTAATGCAATCATGGTCACAGTTACAGGTCAACAAACAACCCAGTTTTCTTTAGGAAGTGTGTCAAGGCCAATCACTTAATGGTTTATTATGACTTGTGTAAGTTCAACATTTCCACAGCCTTTCATGTCCATATAGCAAATACTGCTGCATATACCCAAATCTTATGCTCCCTCCTCAAGTCTTGCATACAGGCTTATGTTCCTATTTGCCACACATATACCACCTCAGTTTGAAAATCATCTCTGTGATGTGATTTAAATGAAACTCAAACCATTCAATGAAAAAAAATGCTCGAAACCCTAAAAAAACGAGACAAAAACTCAATGTATTATAATGAACCTCAAAAGTGCTATCAAGAATTCAGGATCAAGGTCAAATCTTGCAAAGCAAGCTATGAACGAAAACTGAAATGTTAGTAAAGGATAACCACAAAACAATGTTTAATTTTTTAAAGAACTTTGGAAATAATACCTAGAATTTCACCAATCTTATATGCAATGCCATAATACTCTCAAATCCTGAGACTATTGGAAACATCTTTGCAAACAAATTTATCTCCAACTTCTTTCCTCTGTCACCTCCAAGGGAATGTAAAATTCCTAGATGCAGATTAATTTAATTTTGTAAAAGTTAGACAATAACCACTAAACTTAGTTGACTTATTTGAAATAGTTACTGAAACAACAGATAAGAATAACTCCATGTTTTCAGTTTATCTTGATTTAAGTATGGATTTTGACAATGTATACCACAAATCATTATCAACAAACTGCCCAAATTCAGTATAAGTCTCTATGTAACCCATTGGATTACCATTTGTCTCAGTGATAGACACACTGTCCCCCAAAAGATTTTTCACAAGCAGGGTACCCAAGGGCTTGTTTTAAAACCACCTCGATTTGGCATCCACTTTTCTGATGTCTGACACTAAAGTCCTCTGATTTACCACATTTGTGAATTAATGGAAGCTTGCAGCCATCATCAACTCCTGTGCAAATACTCAGATCCTCCAAGAGGACCTAACTTAGACAATCTCATCAGGCAGGACCACAGTCTACAGCTGAATATCAAAATATGTGGCATCATGCACTTTAAGAACAGGAACATTAGTATATGCGCCACATAAAAAACACCTCACTTAAAACAGACATTGTTATTAGAGATCTAGGACCCTTTATGGATACTGAATGTTACTTTGACCAATGTATCCTCTGTCATTTGGAAGGTATTCTACTGCATCTAACTGATTACCAAGGACAGCTCTTATTAGTCAAAAGAGGTCAATATTCCCCTCTACTCATTCCTCATCAGACCGCTAGTAGAATACAACGTGCCTTTCACTATAGATTTGTCCAAACACCTAACCCAAGTTGAAAACTCGGGTGTTTCATCACTAAAAATATTGTGCATAAGGTCCCACATTTATTTAGAACATCTAAAAGCCTTATGTCTCTTGTCTGTGTCCTACAGACTCCTGCACTATAATCTATGCCTGGCTTACAGAGATATAAATAATTCAGTCTTGTTGGCTCTCCTACATATTTGTAAAAGTGGTATTTACACATATAAAACAGCAAGAGACCTGCCTATATCTGTATTGCAGCATAAATGTGACTTGTTGACATGATAACAAGAACTCTCTAAATCCATGAATATTTGAATTATTCCAGTAGAAAACTGTAAAAGGAATATGCATGCTAGGAATGGAGGCGTGAACATGAAGAAAGTTTTGACATGCTCAAGAAACTAGTTATAGGTGTTCCACTGTTAAAATACTATATGTGAATATGCCAGTTATGCTGCATATAGGTGCTAGACAAAACTGTGTAGAAACTTTGACTTTACAATAAACCAGTTGCGGTACTCAGATAGGAAATGCATTTTTACCAGTAGTATATGCTTATTATAAATTTCAATAAGGAAATTCAGGTAGTAACAGATCATTATCTTATGCAAAGGATATTTACACAGTTTTTGTATAAGGTATATAAAAACTGCAGATGGTGTTACTTAACCTGCAGAAGTGATAACTAAAAGTTAAATACAGACTAGAAAAGGAATGCTACACAGCAGCTATACTGAGTACAATATAGTTTGAAGCACTGTTAAAAAGAATTACCAGTTTTTTGAGTAAGACTGTAGTTACTATCAACACGAGAAACCATAAACTCAGTTCAGGAATCTAATGACATTAAATGACACTGGCATAGAAATGCAGCTGCTGAAATATATTTTAATTAAGGGATACCCTGAGGAAAAAAATAATAAGTAAGGAAAAAGTCTGTTTTATTTTTCTTTATTGACATAATAAATAAATTGTCTGTAGGATTTAATGTTCCAAACTTAAAATAATAACAGTTCACAATCAAATAATTGATGCTTAAAAGGATACAAGAATCATATATGTGAACAGTAAAGTATAAAGAAAGATAAAGAAGTGTGTTTTGTCTCAGCATGGTAACTCAGAACATGTAGTACAGAGTCATACCATCTCCATAACAACAACTTAAACGAGGAGATGTTTGCATAAGCAGTTCCAGGATATCCATAATGCTGAGTGGCACAGATTTGCTCTGTTTCAATGAAGCAGTCATTCTGATAGGCGAGGATTATTATTACAATTCCCAAAACTGATAGCTTCAACGAGTTCAAGTATTATTAGTGCATTAGAACTGATAGCTACAAAACAGGGGATTCCGGATGTTGTCATACCTGACAGTGGCCCATAACACAGCATTCATCTTTGTCCATAAGTAGTAACACAAATGCATACTGCCAGTACATGCTTTACTGAGTACAATGGATAAGAAATTAAAACTATCTGAATAGAGTAGAATCTCATTAGGAAGAGTAATAGGAGAACAGCTATGAGGGCAAGTATTTTGCAATATTGTACTATTACAATACTATACTGCAGGGACTCAGCATCGTATAAGCTAATTTGTTGATGGCAAATCAGGTTATCTACTCTATTAACTAAATTGTTGACTGAAAATAAACACAATGCAAAGGAAATGCTGAAAAAGAAATAGATAGAAACTGCAATTGGCTACCACAGTAAAAGGTTGGAGAGACAATAAGAATACAGAAGTTGTGGAAAGGTCCACAGACTTTAGCTGAACTATAAAGTAGTGCCAACAGACCAAGGTACCCTGTAGTTTGTGGAAAAACTAGAAGTCTCTATAAAAGAAATTAGAGATCTCTGTACAAGACAAATACAACAAAGGAGAGTGTCCAAGTGAAAAAGCAACCAGAAATGTCATAAACAGCCTTTGTTGTAACAAAACACAGATTGTGAGAACTTTGGAGGACAAGAGTTGCTGAAAAAGACTCCTGAACTTGTGTCTCAGAGTGAAGCTGCAGTACCACAGGAATTGTCCCAAAAGCAAGCATATATTTCCAGTACCTCTCTCTCTCTCTCTATATATATATATATATATATATATATATTTATATATATATATATATATATATATATATATATATATATATATTTATAAATATATATATATATATGTATATATATGTATCTTTATATATATACATATACATATATGTAGATATATATATATATATATGTGTGTATATATATATATATCTATATATCTATCTATATATATATATATATATATATATATATATATATATATATATATATATATATATATATATATATATATATATATATATATATATATATATGGATCTGCAAATGTCCGAATCCATAAAACCCGAACACACTTTAACGAAAGCGCTTTTACCGAAAAAGCGCGTTCATTAAAGCGTGTGACAAAAAAAAAAACATTACATTTACATTTTAGCAGGGGGTTTCCCCTGCACCCCCCACCCCCCTACTTTAATATTCTCCCTCCAAGACTGCACTACAGTGGAGAAAAGAGAAATTTCCCTTACCCACACCATAGTACAGCCTTGGCAACAGTAATACTTACACAAAAGTGCTTCTTCGGTGAAAAGCACTTTCACGTAAGTATGCCCGGCTGTTTGGATTTCGGTCATTTGCTCAGTCAAGCAAACATCCTATATCTATATATATATATATATATATATATATATATATATATATATATATATATATACATACAGTCCTGTTAAATTCTCCGGATGTGGTAGGTAAACCAGACAGATACATAGACTGTGCTGGAGATAAATGCGAGTCTTATAACTAAAAATTTGCATTCTTAAAAAAGTGCCTTTTTTCAGTGTCTATAAGACTTTTGAGTTTGTTGTAAAAATCCCCTGACATTCTTAGTGTAAGTGTTCAGCCTAATGGCTGCTGAACACACATACACTCATGTGTGTGTGTGTGTGTGTGTGTGTGTGTGTGTGTGTGTGTGTGTGTGTGTGTGTGTGTGTGTGTGTGCATGTTTGTGTTGTAGATTTAAAAAGTGTATGTTTTAAATATCTATCTGTTACCTTACCGCTTTTTCACTTCTTCAAATTTTACTTGGCCAACTCCACTTCACTGAAATACCATTCCTCCAAAAGCATAGACTGTCAAAAATCTTTCCCTGGGAAGCGAACCACTTGGCCACCAGGGAAAAAACTAACCCCCCAAAACTATATATAACATCTCCGAGATCGAACTACACTGGGGAAAGGGCAAAGTTCATCCTGGTGGCCAAGTACTTCATTTCCCATGTAAAGATTTTTGATAGTCTGTGCTTTCTGAGGAATGGTCTTTTGGTGAAGTGGAGTCGGCCAAGTAAGATTCAAAAAAGTGAAAATTTGGTAAGGTAAATGAGACCCATATATATATATATATATATATATATATATATATATATGTATATATATATATATATAAAACACATATACACATACACACAGGTGTATGATATGCATATATATATATATATATATATATATATATATATATATATATATATATATATATATATATATATATATATACACAACTTTAAAATTAATGATCTTGATAATGAGTAATATGAATAGCATGTCATATGATACATACTTGCTTCTACAGAAACTAATTGGAATACAAACCTCATTGAGGTTATATGACAACTTCTGTGTCTGTCAGTTATTTATTAAGGCTCCTTACATGACATAAATGTCCCAGAGATGGGTTTATCCAGCAAGAGGTAACATTGGGTTATCTATTCCTGCTAAGTGACTAACTAATAGCACAAAATTATACAGCTTTAACTAGCATACTCAAAATACAGAACATGATGATAATTATCTGTCTGAGAGCTAGTTAGCGGTAGTTATACAGACTCTTGCAACCTACCTACTTACTACAGGGTGAGAGAAAACTTATATCACTTCTTGAGCCATCAGCAAACTTGCTTATATTGCTGTTACTACCAGGAAAAGAGGAAGAAAATTTAGTTTTCAGTTACAACAGTATTGCTTTGTGCGTACTTCCACTTTATAAACATACAGCATCACTTCATATGTTTTGTAGAATACTATAGAATGATGTACCTAACTCTGATTATCTCAATATCTACTTGAAGTTCATCACTTAGAAAAGAGAAAGTGTGCAAAAATCCTCCTCACTAGTGAAATGGCTTGATTACTCTCATAAATTGTTTTGAAGTCAGGCCCTCACATTGTTCCGACTAGCCTGTTGCTTCAGCTTTACATTTTTCATAAATATAATCTAATATACTTGATAACATTGAAAGCTATTTGCTTTGAGCTTCATTTCTATGAAGTTATAAACCATCTGAAGTGATTTTTGTTTACTGTCTATGACATGGAAGACATTACATCACATATTTCAGCACTTGACATATTTAATATGTTCGCAAACACTGACAAGTAAAATTATATGATCATTCTGTAAACCTAAAAAGCATCATATACATATTTTGGGATAGAGAAATATAGATTATTTCATGTCCTAACAAATACCTGAAAGACAAGAAAAGTCCTAAATTAATTTAACTGTGAAGACTATATAAATGTAACCACTAGTCAGCTAATATATAATTTTTCTGCAGTCTCGTCCTCTCCTGCCAAGGAGGATTTGGATAATGTTAAAGTTGTCATACAAGGGAACCTCCATAGCCTTTTCTTCCTTTTAAACGGCAGTGTGCAGACAGGGTAATGTGTACTCTTCTGTACACATTCAGCTAATACACTGAGCCACCAACCCTGGTGAGGGAAGTCACAGGTCATATAAGACACTCTGCCCACCACTGGAGAATTTCAACTAATACCTGGATTAGCTTACTGACCAAGGTAGGGATAAACTCAGTCTGCCCCTTCCTTACCACTCTTCCAGGTCCTCAAGCCCCTTCATGAACTTGGATTGCCAGTGGTGAGGTATATTTTCTTTTATGTTTACCGTCTCGGAGTATTATTTATGCTCCCGCATGTTTTATTTATTAATTTATTTATTCATTGCATGCATGTAGCAGGATTCGGCAGAATACAATTTCTTTCTGTAATCAGAGCTTGTCACTAAGTAAGAAGTAGTTCTTCCCCTTTCATTCTGCTAAAAAATATATTTCAGGAAAATCATGCATGCAAGTGCAAGCTTTTTCTAAAATTAAGACTCAGCAAATCACTAGTTTCATATGTAGTTTTGTATTCTGCTAATGAAGGAAATCAACAAATATAATACAGAAAAATATTTTATATAAAAACCTGTAAACAAACACTACATTACCTGAAAAAGTTCTATTCTTTTTCTTTTGTGAATTATGGATCATTAAAGAAATATTGATTTCGTACTGAATCCTAACATTTTTTTTAATTTGTATGAATAGTTTACCCTCTCTTTATAACCTCCCAATGAGAAATGTTAGCAAAAATATATTAGCAACAACTGGTTACTGTCAGTGGTTTAACACTTGCCTTTGGTGCAGGAAGGCCAAGAGGCTTTGTGTTCTATTCCCACACCAACTACTTGGACTAATCTTTCAATACTGTCAATGTGGTTTAGCATGAGACATGCTTCAAATGACAAATTAAGTTGAAAAGTCACATCTGCCTTAGTTCGTTTTAGTTCAGGTGGATGTAAAAGGTTCCACAGCACTTAAAAGTAAAAACAGTAGGTGGATGTTCTTTGATGTCATGGTCAAATTCCCACTTGTCAGTAAAAATATCACCTCAGGTCTCATTTGAAAAGAAAACACTGCTATAGTGGGATTAACCCAGTCAATATGTAAATAAAATAAAATAAAATAAAATGTATATGTATGCGTGTAAGTATGTATGTATGTACAAAATAAATGATGAGTAAATGCATACATGCACGAATGCATGTTAAATACATACATGTGGTCTTAAAGAAATTAATGCTGATATAAAGGCATATTTAGTGCACACAGAAGTGATTAAATGAATGCACTAATGTACAAATGGAAACAAATTTGGACAAACAAATGCTTCTGTAGAATTTAATGTGATGTTGTGAATCAGTCATATTGCTACAATGGTGATAATAGGCTGGGATGTGTCCTGCCTGCCATGTCTTATTAGTCAGATCACAGTGGTGAGCATGTGTGGGGACAGTTGTAAAGCTTTTGCAATAAAATGAATTGCACACAAAAAGTGAAGAATATACCCACTCCCTATGGTTATGAAGAACTAAACAATATAATAAAGTAAAGACAATAGCTTAAAATAGGCTCTCAATTTGGAAACAGAAATGGGAATGCAGGCACAAATTTCTACCATTATAACTATTTACTGTCTGTTGTTTTACCTTTTTTATCTTTATCCTTTCTTTGGTGTCTAAAAAATATAACTTCGATGTTTTACATTGGTGTATTTTAAATCCAGTTAAAGTAAGGTTCAGTTCACCCCTGGGGGGTTAATTTGGTTTGGCTTTGATAGAATGCATTGTGGCTGGCCTTAATATTTTACAGCAGATCCCCTATCATCTTTTATCTTTTATTTATAGTCGCCCTCATATGCATTGCTCTGCTGCAACCGACACAGCAGGGGGACAAGGCATTGATCTTTCATTTTTCCTCATCTGTGTATCTCATACTTCTTGACCCTGAAGAAATACTATAGCAAGAAATGCTGATTTTTTTTTTCTTTTGTGGGAAGGAGGGGTTCTTCATGTGTGTGCTTCTCCTGAAGACAAAGAAAGCCTTTGTTGCCCAGCAGGGTGCCAGGAATTGAAGCAATTCTAGTCTTAAGTAACTCTCAGTGAACAGTGACATTTCCTACCTGGCATGCTCTGTGAATTTCAAATTAGAGACTGTAAGACACGTGAAAATCTACAGCAGGGCTTCAGTGAAACAATTCCTGTGATAAAATCATTTTTGATGGTGCACAATAATTTTTTACTTCTTTAGACATAACAGAAACAAGCAGAGATGCATATATTTTGCTAATAAATCATGCTCTGAGAATCCACACTATACAAATGAAAGTAAACAGTCTTCAGGATTATGAGCTGATACAACTGTATTAAATTTTAGATTACATATGTCTATCTCATACTGAAATGACCCTTGCATATATTAGCAGAGCTGTTAAGCATTAGAATTTAGAGAGAGAATTATGAAAAACAGTTCCAGTGACAGAGTAATTGCATTGTCTGTTATGTGCATTACATCTTAAACTTAAAGTAATAGTCTCAAAACTAAAGTGTACAAAACTGTGTTATCTTTTTTCACTGTCATTTTTTTTCTAAACTATCCTTTATGGTACTTTAGTACTAGCACCTTCTAGGACTAAATGACTGGGCCTTGATATGGTTGCCAGATCTGCAAATCATGTATTAAAAGTATACAAATTAGGGCAGCTGAATGAAGAAGCACATGCAATTGGAGCTACCAGAAGACTGAAGAGCCATCCCAGTGTCTCATGACTCAGACACCAATCTCCTATAAAGCATTTGATAGTTTTAAGTGTGATAGATTCATGGACAGAAATAGTAAACTGTGAAAGTGTGTGTGACACATAAATATTTTTTCAGGGGGTGCCCTCCTTGCACCCTCAGTGTGTTGGAACAAAATCCCACAATCTTGCTACTTATACACACTAACTCTGAGATTGCTGTACCTTATAGAAAAGGAAATTATCCAAGTTGTGGCAATTTCAGGCCTAGCATCTATTTCTCCTTGCTCTTATATATTATTTAGTTTCCAGTATCACATTCTGTTTGAAAATGTTTGACAGGAACCTGACGAAGATATTATAAAGCTAAACACAAAATACATGGGGTGTATAGCTCTCAAATGAATCAGGGACAGTCCTTATCAGAATAAAGGAGAAATCCAGAAATCCAGAAATAATCAGCGACAATCAGGGCACTTTTTAAAATATTAGTACTATTAACTTGAGATGTTGACAATAAGAGAGTGTGAATTAATATACATTCTCTGAAATAAAAAGTTAACATTTCTAATTATTGTCATTATTTACATAAGTATAATTCACCACTCCCTGGATTCAGCTAGCAGCCGTGCAGGAATAAGTTATTCCTGCATGGCAGGGACCATTCCTGTGCAACATGGCAGCTCGCCATGAATATGTATGAAGGCGCGCTGCCATGCTGTAAAATGGACATGGTTTTGTGTACGAGTGCAGAGGGTGTGTCTGAGAGCAGAGCTCTCACAATACACACACCCCCTGCACTCCAGAATTGCCATTCGGCAATTCCAAATGATCGAGAATGCTAGTAACAGCCCCAACCCGTCAGGGTAAGAAATCTGGACAAAGACACAAGGGACAATCATCCCTGCCAAGCCATAAAGTTGATAGAATAACAGGTTTAGCATAAGCACATAGTGCACACCTCCCAACCCGTCAGAGTAAGTAATCTGGATAAAGCCATAAGGGACAATCATTCCACAAAGCAGAGAGTTGATAGAATAACAGGTTTGGCATTAGCAGGGATATTCTGAAGGGTACAAATAAAAAAACACAACAAATAATTTTTTTTTTAATAAATGCGATAAAGTTTAAGCGTGGCTGCGTGGGTGTGCCCGTTGTTTAGCTACTCTTAGTCCCGCTTAAACAGCACAAGAAGATAAATAGCAAGAGACATCAAACTTAAGCAGTGCTGCAATAGTGTAGTGGTTAGATCGTAATCTTTGCAAACAGCCGTACTCGGTTCAATTCCCACTGTAACTAATTTGCATTTTACATGTGAAAGCAGGACATAAACATTTTTCTTATAATTAGCTACGAAATAACATATATTTATTAATCAGAGTACTGTAGTGTGTCCAGATGTGAGGTGTCAGTGTAATAAAGTTGTGAAACCCCCATATAAACACAAGTGCCCCATACAGTATAGTTATACATAAATAAATGTAAAGAAAGCACATTGGGGGATGTCAGTGACAGTAAACAGATTGATAATATGTAATGAATAATGAATCAATCCCATACAACAGATAGTCTATAAAATAAAAATAAGTAATGCTAAGCATCGTACAGCTCTGCCTACCAGGTGTAAGCATTGTGTAAATATGACTGCTAAGCAATGAGTAGCCCAGGTAAGTGGATTTGCCCATTAGTAAGCAATGCTGAACCTGCCCCTTTAAGCACTGCCAACCTTTGCTAAGCAGGTCTACCCGTAGCTTAGCTTAGCTCAGCATATTCAAAACCATCCAATCACCCTAAAGGGCAGGAAATCTGATGTATTTAAACCCTGCAGGCAGGAATGTAGCTCATAACTGGTTGCAGCTTCCCACTGTAGGCAGTATGGCAGGAGTTGGTGAGGGCATGCACTTCCGTGTGCAGTGCTGGGGCATACAGGAGTCGAAGGTCATGGTAGGACTCCTGGTAAAGATCCATGATGCGAGACTGCTGCAGGGCCAGTACCAAGGTTCCCAATATAAATCAGAAGCCTGGGACCATCTCACCCATGATCTCACCAGTGCAACTGATATCCCTCAGACTGGTGAGCAGGTCCATCACCACTATGCCGACTTGAGGCGGAGAAAGAGGGAGGTCTTCGACCAGTGGATCCAAGAAGCAATTCAGAGGGGTAATGTCCCAACAGTGTGTAAGTATTCATATCAATAACAATTTACCAAAGTCAAGCCTATGTATGTGATGGATAGTTATCCCTAAATATTTCTCTATTTCCTTTACAGCTGCAGCTGAGCGGGCTGTGTATCAGGAAGCTCATACCAGCAGATTACAAAGGCTGTGTTGCAAGGCTGATAAGTAACAATCCTACTTGTAGTAGTCATACCAAAGAAATATAAAGTAGTAGAAAGTCACCTGGCAGTATAAAAACTGTGTATGGGTTGTACTGACTAGACCAGAGAGTATGACAGTAATAGTCCCATATAGTTGACATTTCAATAAAACCGTAACTGCCTGGCAATAAAGTTCTAAATCCTGGACTGGTTTTGTTTACTCTGGTATTGTATGGCATTCAGTGTTGCAGTCTCTGAATAGTAATGTTGTGTTACCCACCGTTAACCACACTATGCTACATAAAAAAATATGTCTAGGAATGTCTGTATAAGACTGTTGTAAGTACAAGATCTGATCGTACAACCAAGAGAGACTTAGACATAAAACACTGAAAGAACAAACAGTAGTTTCTAAACAGCTCACTCTGATGAAACTCAAATTGTTGCATTTTTAGCACAGACAGCCATGGTTCGAACCCTGGGAGTGGTAGTAGTAAACTGTATGCATAATCATACCACTCAACTGTACAGAGTTTTGCTGAATGTACAGATAAATGTCTCATATTTTGGCCTGTTCCTCTGTCTCCCTGGCAAATCACTGGGATGATCCCAGAACTGTAGTCATTAAATGACATACATTTGATTTTCAGACTTCAAATCCTGCAGGAAATGTATATTAAAACAAATCCTGTTACTCAAGCAACTCTTCAAGTTTATAAGAGCAATATTCAAAATATGTCCCTATTTGTACCCTCATGTTGTCAAGCTTTGTCTAGAATGTGTGCATTAAGAGATTGAGAGGTATGTGTATAATATTAACTAGGAATCTGGAATATGTGTAGAAACAGTCAGGTAGTGTTAACAAACATTCCCTCCACAGGTCTACCAGGTAAGATAAGTAGAAGTTAGTTATAAGGCCGTTGAAGTATACACTGTGTACAAATATACCACTGCCCAAACTAAGGTCATAGGGTATAGTAATAATACCTGTAAAGTAATTATTAGAGCAATGATCATTAAACTCGTGAGTACTGTAAGGATATATAAGATTTTAATTGACACCTTGCTCTACTCCCACCATATCTGCAACAATAATCTAAACACACAAATCAGTGGGTATGTTTACACCAAACTTACTGTTGGGACATATGTTCTATTGTTCAATAAATATTGAAATGTGTTTCTATTAATGTTCCATGTTGAAATACTATCATTGGTGGCCTGTTACTATCAATGCAACTTGCATGCTTTTGTAATGAGCATTGTGGTTCCATATATGCATGTGTTCTGTTTGCTATGCAACTGTTCCAAATCTGGTGCTTTGGGTTAATGGGAATATCTATGCATGCTGTTATAACTAATCCTAGATTGTGTTGACTATTACTAACCCACATATGTTCTAAAACTGCAACACCATAGCACGTTTGGGAAGGCCGGTCCCAGCAGAACCACCTCTCCCACCTCATCTGGCCATGGCACCAGACCCCAGCACATCTGGGACCCACCCCAGGACCTCCTCGTCCGCTGGTCCTGCACCACCTTCAGGTGGAACCACCTCAGAGGATGGGGCTCATCGCCCCGTGGGAGCAAGCACGGACAGGATCCTGTCACCCGAAATCAGGTCCAGGGTCTGGTGCATAGGGAGCTCCCACAGAGAATTGGGAGATCTTCTACTGAGGGCCACATGGTGCAATTAGAGGGTCAGGCTACCCCTCCTGCTCAGCCCCCAGCACAGCCACCTTCAGGGCTGTGAAGGTGCAGTGGTGACTGCCCATGAGTGGGGACCTCAGTCCCACTGTTTCCATTTGGGGGCTTATGGGTTTCCGATAGCCAAACACCCTTCCTCATTTAAGGTGTTTACCCCAATATGTGAAATATACCACCACTGTATGCTGTCTTGTCTGTCTTGACTGTCTTCCGACCCAACCTACCTCCCCAAATATACCTACTATCCTTCCCAAACATCCAACTCTCACTGTCCATTTTGTACACGTGTTCACTGGACACATGTAATCTGGTCTAATTGGCTTCACAACACATTATTGTTGTCCTCACCCCTCTCTCAGGGGTTTGAGTGTTCAAATATCTCCAAATTCAGTATATATGCACAGCTGTTGCTGTAGAAGAAATGGACAGCTATGGACCTTCCCTGCACCTGTCCTGCACATCCCTAGCTACTTTCTGTATTCTCTTTCCCCCTGCATGCTCCCTTTTTCACCACTTTCCTATCACCCCTTTTTTCTTTTCTTTTCTTTTAAAGAAATTAGCATGTGGGTAAGCGGCAGTAAGCTCTTTTAAGCAGTTGTATGTGGGACTAAACCTGTTTGTGCAGTACTAAGTGATGCCTACACAGATTAAACACTTTTAAGGCTAACTGTCTGTAAATATATTAACCAGAAGTTAGCATTGCTTACCATCACACAAACCCATGCAAACCCGCTTACAACTGCTTAAAAGTGCATTAATCACTCTGTACCCAACAGCCCTTGTTCTGCCTAGCAACAAAATAATCAGCCCTTGCAAGTCTCGAACCCAGGACCCTGCACATCATAGTCACAGCAAGCTACCACTAAACCATCTGAGCCGTAGATATCTGTCATGTTTTCTCAAGCATATCATGCAGCACAGTCATTCAACAGTAGGGAAAATATATTGTCTACTGACATTACATCTCTCACAACAATTTAGGTCCCTTTGGTATACAACTGGGGCAGCAGCCTGTAGATGGTGAGTATGGAGTTGTTTTGTTCAGGTTGCCAATACACCGGCCATGTTATGGCCATGCACACATTTAACACACCTACCCATAATGCATGCTGGACATGTTCACTTATTGTTGCTGTTAACTGCACTGCATCACAGTGGTCACCATGGTGGCATATCTGAAGTGTATGTAGGAGTCCTGCAGTATACCTAACAACCTGTCAGTGCAAGATGTGTGGACAGGGATGAACATAATGGTGGGAAAAATGGCCTACAGTAGGGACATGTCTGAAACATTACCCTTATACAGTGGCTACAATAGTGTATACACCACTATTACAATGGCAACTGCTCCTGATATAAACAATGGCAAATCACAATACCACATTCCACACCTTCTACAACTTGTAATGTGATCCTAACATGAGCAATGAATGTGTAATATGGAACCCTATGTTAGAGAAATATTTTGTAATTTTGTAAGTTTATAATATTTATTACACCCTCATACATAGAGATTTTAACTTAAACATGAATTATGTTTGTTGTTATATATGATGTTACATTACAATTACCTCAAATGTTTTAAAATGTCTTTTCAAAATGTTTTTCAAAGGTTTCATACATACTGTGAATGTAAAAGCATTGATTTAAATATTAGATCATTTATATAGTTAATTATTTAATTGGATAACCAATGAGGAATGATTGATAATTATTTCAATGGGTAAAGCAAGCTGGAGGTTGATTCTGATGAAGTCTCCGGAGGGGAGATGAAAGCATTTAGTCCAGGTTCTTATGTGTTATTTTATTTTGTGTTTTAATAAATTTGGCCTTTAAACTTGTGGAATTCCTTATTTTGGCCATTAAACAAATGGAAGTTTGGACTAACAAGGTTTCTCTGAAAAAAAGGGGAACAGCAGGAGAGGCAGCCTTTACTGGGGCCAGCATTGAAAGAAAATTTGTTTGTGGAAAAGTGTGTGTCTTTGTGAATCCTGTTAGGACAACAAATATGGGGAATACATACCTTAACAAACACTGGAAGCATATATGTGCACACACTACAAATATATTGTGGAAGCAGCTTTTGAGGTACTGACAGCATACACTCTTCTTGAGTACACACCTTCCATCAAGTACAGGTCCTCAATGTCACACCAAGTAATGGTCTGCTGTCCAAGAAGTATGTCCATGACATTTTCCCACTCACCTGCAACAGAGGTAGCCGTGGCTTGCACACATCTTACAAACCATGGAATGGATCCATATCTGAAAGGCAGCACTCAGGAGTGGGAGAAGTAGCCTTACCTCACCAATGCATATACCATGGCAAGCAGTGCAGACAGTCATGTAAGTGTGTATGAAGTATGGGACAACATTAATGTAGAAAATAAACAGATGCCCATCTAAGACAGATGACAAATCTTGTTGCAAACTGGTCACAGAGGCTGCCCAGAAACATGCAGCAATACTGAGGCACTTGCAGGAATGTCTAAGAAGTACTGCCTGTGCAGCACCTGTGTCAACAATCACCTGGAATCTGCATGAGTGTGGTCTATGGGTTAGGATAATCAGATGGAAGACTTGTTCCACAGGAAACATCATCCAGGCCCTCTACAGGTAGCATATGCATAACATCAAGTCTCCCAAAGGCATGTGTTGCAATGTGTAATGGTGTACTGAGACCAAGGCTGAAACCTACAGACAGTATTAATAAAGATACATGTGGTGCAAAAAAAACACCTTACTCCACCTCAAGCCCACCATCCCCATTTTTACCTTGCTGATGCCAGTGTACACCTTTAGGTTTGCTGTTCATTAGCAGGAACTAGGCCATTCTGAATATGGAACACTGCAAAATGACATTCATGTGTGGCCCATAGTTGTCAAGCATCTGCAATAAGGCTGAGGATGGGAAGGGGTGTCATCCTGAAACACAACAGTGAACTGAAGCATACATCCAAAGCTCACTAAGAATGGCTGTATCTAAACACAGTCAAGGTCATGAATTGTGCCAGACATAACCCTGACTCCACAGCAATAGTGAAGGCACTGTGTGACCTCCAAGGGCTGTGCACATGAGTTGACTTTGCAATGTGGCAGAGTTGGGGACATTTGTAAGGGAGAGTGACCAAATAATAGCAAGTGAAGATGGGCCATGCTAGTATACCACTTCCAGGAATAGTGACTGCTGTAGTTCACTTAACAATTGCTGCAACAATCCATTGTGTTAAGGGTGTGCACACTTATGCAACCCACATATTGTATGCATCACATTTAGCATCTACACAACTAACAAATTTGTTTGATACTGCATTTGATTGCACAGGTCATATGTCACATATCAGGTGTGTGTGATGTTAACATATGCAGTATTGTGGCCCCATTGCATATAATGGAAGAGGCTGGCATCTCAACAAGGGTGTGTATACTCCTCATATCCACATTAAGCTTTGAAGGTTGTCAGTGCAATCGGATTTCATTGCTCATACATGCACTGCTGATGAAATCTGCAAATCAGAGGTCAGGCATTAACTACTGACATTAGTCCTCATATCATCTCAAGTATGTGTCAGACAAATACATAGGGGCTGTGAGCAACAGAGCAAACATAACTGCCACACATATACACATTCAACAATGGTGTGTACACTCGTGAGGTATGGTGCACGGTACTTGCCAGGGTGATGTACAGGTGCACAGCAATACTGTGTACATGGGTGCAGTGTGTTCCAAGGGAAGGGGCATCACCTGCTAACACAAATCATGCATCACAGAGATGTATAATGTTGGTAACAAGGATTGAGTTTAGCTGCAGTGCCTGCTGTTGAGTGCCATATGTCATACATGTTGACTGTTGGGTAATGAGAGGTCTGTGTAATATCTTTTTGCCACCTCACCTGTAAGTGTGCATGTGTGTGTGTGTGTGTGTGTGTGTGTGTGTGTGTGTGTGTGTGTGTGTGTGTGTGTGTGGGTGTGTGTGGGTGTGTGTGTGTGTAGCGCTAAGCAATAATGTACAGGTCTTAAATTACAATTTTTGTTTTTACCCTTACAGGTGGCAAAGTGAGTCATGGTCCCTGCTGTAGGCAAACTGATGTCAGTGTCCATACAGACTCTGACAATGACGATAGGTATGGTGAGGCACAGGCAGGGTTGTCAGGGGCTGAAGCTGTGCCATTGGTTGACATCCCACTTTTATCCACCCTATCCCCATACACAGTCACAGTGCCCATACATACCCCATCACCAGTGGCCATAGATGAGGGACAGTTGGCGGGTGGTGGCATGGGACAGGACAGTGTGGGGACTATGGCAAGTTTGCCTGCACACAGCAGCCGTAGCTGGATGACTGGTGAGGTACCACACAGGCAGATGTACAGGGGTGCTCATAGGAGGGCTGCTGGCCATCATGCCCCTGGCAGAAGTGCCACAGCAGGTGTTACCAGACTCATGTTTTGGGCCATCATGGAGGCACACACACACTTATGGAACATTACACCAGACAGAGTCTGAAGCTCCAGAGGGCTACTCATTCTGCTGTACTTGACAACATCCGTGATCTTGCAGGTTCCCACCATTATTTTGCAGAGGTCCTGGATAGACGGTTGGGTGAGATGGTGGGAATCCTTGACCATGCGGTGTCTGTGTTAGAGCATGTGGTGGGAGTAGGGCATCAGCCACGTGGACATAGGTCAGCAACACCAACAGGTGGAGGTCTGCATGGATGTGGAACAACTCCCAGCCACTCCTGTAGTGGCAGTACCAGCACCAGCACTCCAGGAGGGTGCTGTCCACACCGCAACACAGCAGGCCACATGCATGTGGTCCTGGCCAGTCCCAACAGGCAGATGGATTCAGCGGACAATTATCATCATCATGGGAAAGTACCATATCTGGGCTTCTACCTGGTAGTGCCTGTGGAACCCCTGGCAAGCACAGTTCCCATGTCCGTTGCCAGAGACAGTGAACTGTACACCCTGCCATGTACAGTCTGCAACTGTCCAACAAACTCCTGTATAGGGCAGCCACATAGCAGAACTGTGTGCAGACATACACACAGACATCACCAACACAGCTAGGGCACCGCCATACCTACACACACCACATCTGTACAGCCCAATTTATAAATAACCCCCTAACACACACACATGATGTCAACCAAATGGCTCAGCCTAGGCATCTGGCAAACCCATAACACACCCTGTGAATATGATAATACCTGCGCCACACCTCTGTCATCCATACCATCGATTCAGGGACATGCTAAAATGGTTCTCATGCACAGGGTGAATGTACTAAGGTTTAGCAATGTAATGCTCTTTAATGTGTTTTCAGCTGGAATGTTTAATGCTTACATGTCAGGGTGTGTAGTTGTCCAGCCATGATGCATTATAGCTGTTATGAACACTGACTGATTGTGGTCTCCATAATGTATTCTGTTTGGGTTGTAGGTGTCTATGTGTCAGCATGATGTTGGTCTGCTGTCCTTTTCTACAAGGGGTATGGCACTGTGGTGACACATTGACTGTGTCATATCCTGGGTACAGCTGAACACAAGTAACAGGTTTGTATAACAGTTACTGCATGTGCTGCATGGCTGATAGGTCTGAGGGGTGTATACAGGTGTCTGCATGGTGGCTGATGTCAGCAGCTCTTCTACAGTGGACAATGGTAAGTGTACTGGGTGGCACACATCAAATGTTTGTGAATAACTTGGCTTTGGTGTTGATGCAATACACAGAGAATACTGTACACATGGATGTACTTAATTTTGCAGTGAACTCATTTTGGCATATGTAATTCCACCAAAACCAAATAGCCAAAACATCACATCAGTAAATAATCAGTCTGCCAGTTTAATGTCATTGACGATGGTCCTGGCAGGGTAAATGTCCTCTTCCCCAATGTAGTGCAATCCTGGAGATGGTAAACATAGGTGTGCTGGTGTGGGTGGCACAGCCCCCATTTTGGAGGGTGTGGGGTTGCGTAGAAACACACATAGTGTGATTAACAACTACTTAACCTGTTAACATAAACTGTACAGTATAACAGCAGACTAAGCAGGGGGTCATATGCACAACAATAACTCTAATATGGGTGGCTGTGCCAACAACAACCACACCCAACTATATATACCAACTCCAGTATCGCTGTACAGCTGTACAGTGGGGAAGAGGGCATTTACACATCCACTACTAGTTTTGATGGAATGACTTTTCCACAAAATGATTCCTTTGAAATGTTACCTTTTGCCAGTTAGTTCTTGGACAAATGATCTCCTGGGATATGTACATTCTGCAAACAAAAGTAGATCCCTTCACATACACACACACTTACTTGGCAAAACTGAGAGTAGAACCCCAATCTAGGTAGTTATTATTACTATTGTGTTTTTCCTTAATTGCACACACCACAGAGCTTTTAGGATGAGGTGTGTCCCGAGTTTCCTGTTAAGTGAAGAACATCACCAGGCCTTGTAAAGTATTGGTAATGGGGGATGTACTGGCTGTTAATGAACAATACATAGTATGACATTCTGTCATATACACATCGACAAACACATACACTCATAGACACATTTGGCAGACCTGGGTTTAGCAGTGCTAACTACTTTGTCAGTGAGTCCATATTGTTAGGGAATTTTTGCACACAGCACATGCATCACTGAGCAGGACAGTGTAATTAGTTACCTGCATGGTTGATGCTAACAGCGGTCCTCATACAGTGGACCTTCGGACATATACTGGGGGTACTGTGGTGTAAAGACAGCATACCCAGCACCCGCATCCCACATTGGATATTGTACTCACTGAAACCCATGATAATGCTCTGACATACCCACAATCACACATTGACCAGGACTACAATACAACCCCCTGTCTATCTAATCAGTGCTACTACAGGGATATGCATTTATTGCACATGCCACAGGGATAGTAGGGTGACAGTTTGTCATGGCTCTCTTAATGTCAGCAACATCACCATCTCTTATAATGTATGGCAAGGTTTATTGTATTTGGAGAATGTGGCCTCAAAATGCTGTCTCCTACAAATATGCACAGTCACACACAATTGCACACACACACACACACACACACACACACACACACACACACACACACACACACACACACACACACACACACACACACATACCCACATTTGCCAGGACTCAGAGGGTAACCCATGCCAATCTACCATTTGTAGAACAGTGTTATGCTGGTACTGCAAGCTCCAGGTAGCCCATTGGGTGAAGAGTGTAACAAGGTACATTTAATGCAAATGACAGCAGCAGACATTTATAAGTATAGCAATGGGGGGTGCACTGGGTGAGAAGGCCCTCAGAGTATTTTCAACTACAAGTTTACAAACACAAAGACACTGTTATTCTCAGTAATGCACACTGACACATTTGTCAGTATTGTGGTACATAGGTGCAGGTGTTCCTAGGTGTCTACCAGACTACTGTCCATGGAGAGCTGAGAAGAGTAGGGCATGTGGTACACTGGTATCATGCCACCTGACATTTGTCAGCAGGTCATCTATCAACTGATGCCATTTGAGTGATCCCCAGGGTGACACAAATGCAGCATCCAGTCATCTGGTTTTCTCTTGCAGAGGGTCAGTGAGGTGCTCCATTTAACATGTATGCAACATATATTGCATAACATGGCCAATGTCTTGGTTAGAGACCTGTACCCAAGCATGTTCTATTGACTGTGGTAGTCTGGTTGAGGCATCCATGGCATGTGGTGCATACAAAGTGTGATTTCCTAGCTGTGGCATTCATAACACAGCTGGGCAGACATGTTACTGTTAGTCAATCGAGATTACCTGTAAGCAGCCAAGATGGATACTTGACATCTGCACTTCTGTACAGAGGACAGACAGAAATTAGCTAGCAGACAGGTTATGCATTAGGATGAATGTTTTGACAGATAGACTTCTAAGACTGATAGGTATGCCATTATCACATGACAGCAGTCCTCAATGACATGTCCTAAACACATAGTAGTCTACAGTTAATATCAACATATCAGATCAATATCCAATAGGAGATACTTAAAAACATACAGCTCACACACCAAGAACACGGTAGTCAGTACTCAGAGTCCAAGAACACAATAGTCAGTACTCAGAGTCCAGCTTTGTATGCAGGGGTGTATGGTTCCAGTACTACAATCTGCAATCTACTCTTACTTGGAAAAGCACTATTAAAAGTAGTAATATAAGGATACAATATATGCAAGTGTGATTGCATATAACCTGGGATACTACCCAAGTATGAAACACATACAAAGATAAAAGATTGTGGTACTACCCATGTCTACTCAGGTGTTCCATACAGTATACTCACACCCCTTGCTACTGTAATGACAGCACATAGAATAATGTCATGTACATGGAATTAAATACACATTAAAGAAGTCATTACCCTGCTATTTTATCAGTCTGGAATGTGGTCAGTGGTTACCAAGGCTAAGCTATTCTTAGCAGGTGTAAGCATTGCTTAAATGTAAATGCTAAGCACATGTGTGCACTGATAAGCAAAGCCTATACGGTGTAAGCATCTATTCATTTAACTGTACATTAGCACCACTTACCATTGGGCAAACCCGCACAAACCCACTTAAAGCTGCTCAAAACTGCCTTACCTCATAGATGCCGAAAGCTGTTGAAGACTGGAGGGGTGGAGGGTGAGAGTGGCACGTAGTGATCTAAAAAGGGCAATGTTTTATAACTATTTACTACCACAACATAGATGCACTTGGAGGAATTTTTAAGCTTAGCCAATTCCCTTTTGGTGCTTGAATTAACATTTTCTGATTGGTCTTACCTATCCCATGGCTGATAATTGTATATTAGCCCTAGTGAGAACAACTGTGATCATTTCATATATAATTTGAGGAGACCCATATAAGGGATGCAGCATTTAGAAACTGCCTTGATTCATTAGTGGTATAAGGGGCAATCCTGGAGTACAATTTCTATTACCCATCCTTAGATCCAAGTTGCATTTGAATATGGATGGATGAGCTTTGTTTTATTTTTATGGATAGTTTGTTCTGGAACAGTGGTGACCTCTGTGATATATATCCATCTCTCCACAACATTCAGTTTAGATACTTGGACTGAGTATTTCTGATGCTATTTGACTTGCTGATGTTCTGTAGGTCCATCTGTATTAGGTTGGAGGATGCCTTATATGCCAGAAACATCACCTCTAAGCACTCTGCAGGAGTCTGCCTATAGTAATAAATATTTGAGGTGGTCCATTCAAGACCTATTGGTAAGGACTTGCATCCTTTTAAGTAAGGTATCTCTGAAGGTATTCCACTTATTGCATGGGGCTGGACAGATACATGCCAAAGTGGGGATTATACAAAATGACTGACCTAATGAGATCTTTGTAAAGGTGGACAACATCTGTAGATCTAGTCACAATTAATTTGTTTATAAGCTGTGCAATACAGAAAGGCTTTCATATGACTCTGGGCACATGTTGGTCAAAAGTTAGGTCACTGTACACACAAGATCCCAAATGCCAAACAATTGGGTTAGTTCTCAGAGGGCATTGTCATGATTTTGATACCAGTTATTGTTTGGGACAAACCTTCCTGCATGATGGTTAAGTCATTTGAGGATTCAATAACAGCTCCTAGTTTGCAGTCACCTCAAACTTAGCCGGCCAAAGCCCTTTGGCATTTCCTTTTACTTTTGAGATGCATATGCCAAACAGAAAAAGTCTCAGCACTGAACCCTGGGGAAGTCCATTGGTGACTGGTCTCTTCCCCTGTTTTGATCTCCTGCATCCTGTGAGGAATTTGGCAATCCAGCTAGTGATGCAAGTGTCTGCTCCTATATTATTCATCTTTTGTATTACACCTGAGTAGGGGATTGTGTCAAAAGACTTGGCCAGGTCAAGGTAATGTGGTGTGAACTGTTTTACCTTCATCCATTGCTATGGTACAAGAGTAAAGCTTAATCTTTGCTCATGATTTTGAGCCTTTCACACTTTCCTCTGGGCTGTTTTCAAACACATTTTTAGGGTCATGCATACATGTATGCCTTCTTTGATTCACCTTTTTGATTATATTAAATTATACTCCTTGTATAATACAGTGCCAGTTGTCAGACTGTGTTTTAAATTTGTAGTTTTGAACAGTTTTCTAGTAAGCAATGAAACATAATGTATGAACCAATGACAGAACTACCAATTTCATAAAATTTCAACTATAAAAGGCCACTTAAACTTCTGTCATTACAATCCACCAATATCAGTAAATATGCAAAATTTCTGCAGAAGTCAGTCATCTAAATGATTCCACATTAAAGGGATCTCTAACTAATGATGAGGTTGCTGCTAAGAAACAACTTTATATTTCATTGTTTCATCTACAAATAAAGTGGCTGTTGCCTTTGAAGAATAAATTGCCTATGTTACATTAAAAAACAATAAGCTAGCAATATTGCAATGGGGAATGGATGGCAAACTGATGACAAGTTCATAGTTAATAGGTAATTCATCCAAAGGAGGACATTCACAGGACTGCAGCACCCACTCCCTTTAAAGTACAGCACAGTACAGTATCAGTGATCCACCTGCATACTGTGGGAGTAGAACCCACAGCCTTCTGCATCAAAAGTTAGGTTACTAACTGCTGTGCTGCTAACAATGCAAACAGACTTGGAATAAGCAGCACTAAACATCTCTTCCCCTGAAGCACTCAGCAAAATTTTTCATTTATTTAATATTTGTTTATCAGGAAAGTCCAAATTGGAACAAAGCCAATTTTCAGCAGAGGCCCAGGGAGAAATGCTCCAGATGCATGTCTTTGTAATATGGGAGGAAACCAGAGCACCCAGACAAAACCCACACAAACACAGGGAGGACATACAAACTCCACACAGAAGGCACCCCAGTCAAGAATCAAACCAAAAACCTCTTGCTGTGATGTGACAACACTACCACCACACCATCCATTTGACACAACTAAGCCTCTCAATTACATCTGGAAAAAGTCAAAATTTATTGGGGGGGCAAAGGTCCAAACCCAGGGACGCGTTTTAAATATTGCTTGTATAATCTTAGAGCGTTGCTAAAACAGTGTTTTGTGTTACCACGTGTTTCCAAAAAAGATAGGACGACAGACTTAAAGGGCTATCATTATTTAGTGAATTCCATTCTCACTGATTTGCCAGAAAACCACAAATTTTAAGAGGAACAAATCAAACTCCCTGGATCAGGAATGGCGGTGTGAGTAGAGAATGCAGGCTCCTGTACCTAAGATACAGGGTTTGAGCCTGAGTAATCCTTAACCACCAGCCATAAGAAACTGGGGCATTACACACACACATGTAAAATGGACCTCTCAGCATTATGGTTCCTGAATTATGAACATTTCTTTGAAATGTGAGGACATCATTTTATTCTGTCATAAGGCTTTGAGGACATAATTTGATTCTGTCCAAAGGCTTAGGCTCCGCCTATTGGAAGTTACAGTGCAAACTTCCCGAGCTCCATTGGAGTGAATGAGTAAACAGAATAATAATAATGGTCTTGGTCTCTCAGTAACAATTCTCTTCCTGTATTTTTAGCATAACATGTCCCACAGGCATCTCACTGTGTCACATATACAGTTCATATCTAGCTTGTATATCTTTCTCTGCTTCCATAAACAAATCTAGTATTCAGATCTGAAAAGTGGGGAGCATTAGCCATAAAGTGCAATACATACAAATCTTACATGCATGAGTAGCCTTTGCTTTTTTTTGTCCTGCTTACTGATTTTATGTTTTCATAGACTCTTCCTCTTTCCAAGATATCTATTTCAAAGTCGCACCCCTCACCAAAAAGAGCTGAGATCTCAGTGATACTTTTAGAAATAGTATCATAACTTTCAAACTTTTCCACTTGGTAGTAATAATCCTCTTTATTTGTTTTATATCTACACTGAAAGCAGCTCCCATCCCTGAGATTATTTTTCTATAGAGAATGAAAGAGAAAAATCAGGGGCAGAGTGTGATGTACGATCATGAGGTAAGTACAAATGCAAAACGTTGTCATGCATTTTTTTAATCTACACAAGCTTCTACCTAAATTTGTACAGATTTGCTTGAAGAAGTTCTATTAAAATGAAGTTGCAGGGACCAAGGCATGCGCGCGCGCACACACACACACACACACACACACACACACACACACACACACACACACACACACAATAAAAAGTAAAACGGACCTCTCAGCATAAAAAGTAAAAAGGACCTCTCAGCATACAAAGTAAAATGGACCTCTCAGCATAAAAAGTAAAATGGATCTCAGCATACAACGTAAAATGGATGGGCCTCTCAGCATACAAAGTAAAATGGACCTCTTAGCATAAAAAGTAAAATGAACCTCTCAGCATACAAAGTAAAATGGACCTCTTAGCATATACAATAAAATGGACCTCTCAGCATATACAGTAAAACAGACCACTCAGCTTGTAACAAATGGAGCTTCCTTCCAGTACATAAATGAAGCCTTGGGGGGGACTCTGGCAGCAGGCTTGATGTGGAATCCATTTCTGTGCACTTTGTGATTGAATTTAACGTTAGCGTGTAATGTATGTATGTGTCTGCCTATAAGTCTTACAGCTGTAAAGGTGAGGGGGCGCTCCCTCAAACTTGCTCTATGGTTCCACTGCCTATGCCTTAACTATTCTGTATCCAACAGTCCTTGTTCTACCTAGCAACAAAACAAACAGCCCTTGCAGGTCTTGAACCCAAGACTTTGTACACTATAGTCACAGCAGTTAACCACTAAGCCATCACAGCTGTGAAGAACACTGTTGTTTTTCAAATATATCCTTCGGTACACATACTAAATAGTAGTGAACAACTGCTCTGACTACAATTGTTTAGTACTTGTAAGTGAAAAATGTGTTGAATCAGTCATGTTCTTATATGTAAATATACACATATCAGATTAATATGGTAGGATACATCTGAAAAGGTATATACAGCACTCATGTTTACACATAAAAGGATATAGATACCTTTATACATAATATCATATATATATATATATATATATATATATATATATATATATATATATATATATATATATCTACATGTGTGTGTGTGTGTGTATACATTTGTATATCTATATCTATATATATATATATATATATATATATATATATATATATATATAACATGGGCCCATGACATGTAGTGGAGTCATACCTCTGCACCATAACTCTCAACTGTTAGTGCAATGGAATGGAATGTATGTATTGCAGTTATAAATGTAGAATGTTGCTACAGTGACAGGGTTGTGTCAACATACATGTTGTGAAGGAAGGCTCTTCTGAAACTGACATGTATGCCACCAGTTACTGACAGACATCATAAAATCATCATAGTGAAGTACCACACAAATCACAGTAATGATCCTATGAAATACAGAAGGAATATGAGCAATAAACATGGACAGTCTGAAACAATCTGGTCAGTCAGGAGGTATACACAGAATGCCTTAGTGCAAGAAATGTGGAACAATCCTGACAAAGGGGATGTTTAGAGCCATGAAAATGGGGATATGTTAGAAATACTGGTCTAGATAAGCTCACACAGTTGATACATTCACACCCTCCTGTCTGTCCTAACACATATTAACTGGAGGAGTAGAGATCTCAAGCCGCATACTTCACACTAGTTAGTGACATGCATCTTCACACCAGACCAATGCTTTGTCAGAAATACACAACACATATGGTGGGCAGGCAACAGTATATCTGACAAATATCTGGACATAACATCACACTAGGGTAAATGCACTGCGCTGCTAGGCATGTCACCAAGCACTGTCTACACTACAGGCAGACTGCCAGAACACTAACCCAATTTACCTATGAGGGAATACACATGTAATTGCAAATATACCAGGCACTACAGGCATGTAACAGCATGGAGTAACAGACACCAGTGTGAAAGTGCATACCCACAACAGATCTCAACACAGTCACAGTCAAAAAATGCTAAGCCTAAGTAATAGTACAGCCTATGGCCTGTGTGAACAAAAGTCATCATCATTTTTGCCACTCAGAAACTAAACCTACATATACTGGCCCAATTCACAGTGTCATCTGATGCCTGACTGTGGTATGGCTCATGTCTCAGTCTGGCCCTAGAAACATTTAGACTGATAGGGTATCAGAAACTGGAGCAGCATGCACTGTCAGATAGAACAGGACCAAGAACACTGACATCTACCCCAGTCTGTACACAGGCCAAATAACATGATCACAATACACTGCTACATAATATAGACACTCTGTCAACAATCACCATAAGTACACAGACTTCACTACTGTACAGACTACCACAGAATATCCAGGTTTTGTCCCCAACTATTAAGCCTCCTATACATTACATGTCTGGCAGTCTGATATATCACTGGCTTGATATCAGGAATTATGTCAGTAAATAATGGTATACTGTACATATCCACCTCTTACTGCATGACATATAAACAAAGGGTGACAGACTTGGGGAACAGAGGTACAAACACAGGGCCAATATTGACATATTGCAGTTATTAACTGAGAACATTGCTAGTGTAACAGGGTTTGTTGTGACATATCTCTTCTGAGGGATACGAAGTCAGTAACACACATGGATGTTACCATTTCCTGAGTAGAATCATCAGAGTATGCTACTGCATTTATGAAGACAGAAAATGTGTGAGTAACACACCAAATCTCAGGCTGCAAACTCTGGCCAGTCTGCAGATAGCCCTACAGGTGAGAGTTTTCTCAACCACATAACACTGTCATGCCAGACTTTAAATCATGCAGAACAGCCATATCCACACAAACCCTATTAAACCAACAGTATAAAAATGTAGAACAGCAATACTTACATTCTGTCCCCATGTCTGGTACATCCCCTTCCAGTTTTTTGGCCTGTCTCCACAGTGTTTGTTGCAAGAGGTATTTCCAACTACCCTCTGTGATGCTGTTTGTCACACATCCACATGAAATCCTGCTCACAGTGAGGGAGAAGGGCCAACACCCACTTGCACTGCTTACTTATAGGAGTGTGTTTCCATGCAGTTGGCTGTAGGAATGATACCACAGCTGTTTCACGTAGCAAGTGGAGGACTCCAATTTGTGCACAGGCCACCAGCTGATCATGAGCCTAACCTACCAAAGTCAAGCTGCTGCCTATGCAAAGCAGATGCATTTTCCACATCTACCAGAGAGGGGGAGAGAGAGAGAGGGAGAGAGCAACAGAGGGACAGAGGGAAAGACAGAAAGGAAGGGAGAAAGAGCCGAGCGTGTTTCTGTATGATCTGTGGGTAGAGAGAGGTCTCTGGGTATTATAATGGTTGCCTATATACAAATGTTTGGCTGTGTATTGTCTACAACAACCTCTATGGTATTTGACAACTGTTGCCCTTGTAATGTGATATTAGGACATATGGGTCCTCAATAAGAAAATGTAGCAAAACCCACTCTGTAATGGATCATGTTATTTACACAATCACACCAACACCCACACAGGATACTGATGACACACACATGACAGTACTGACTTTCAAACCCCTACTTGGCTATGTATTTGTACTATAGTGTTATGCAGTTATCACAAGCACCAGGGCAGTTATATGTTGGAGAGCTGTCCAAAGATATCTTTGAAGGTAAGTGACATCAGCTGCAGTGCTAAAGGATGGGTTAGAGAAGTGCAGTATTATTTATTATTTATTTTATATTTGTTGACCGGGTTTGTCTGACTGGGCTACAAATCCCCATTTTCAGCGTAGGCCCGAGGAGGAAAAACTCCAACAAAAAATAGAAATTTTACATATTGAATACATATAGAAATACATTCATCAGTACCACAGATTACTGCATTACAGTGCCACACATTACATTCATCAGTACTGCACATTATTGCATTACAGTGTCATACATTAAACTGTGGCAAGTGAAATACATAGAAATACATTCATCCGAGGGATACATTCATAATTCCATATTATATACATAATAGTACAATAGTTGCATAGCTGAAATATGTTACTAGTTATGTTTGTACAGTGATGTAGAAAGAGGAGAAAATAAAGTAGTAAGTTTGTTTATTGAAGGGAAGGAAGAGAGAAGGGAAGCAGAAGGTTATAGGGGAGTGTTTACGGGGGATAATTACAATGGCACGTCCATTTTTCATGAAGGTATTTTTGTAGCGGTTTTGAATTGATTAGGATGTTCAATGGATCTTATATCTAGTGGTAGGCTATTCTAGGCCTTGGAAGGGTTGAAGCTGTAGACTAGGTGACCCATTTTGGTCCTTGGTTTGTAGATTTTTAGTAGCCCTTGTTCAGAACTACTGAGTAATCTAGTGGGTAGGTAATGAGATATTAGAGATGTGATAGTTGGACAGAAAGAGGGTTTGTAGAGAATGGAATGAATAATCTGAAACTGATTATACTGAAGCAGGTTAGGTAATTCTAGCCAATTTGGTCCTTTTAATGAGAGACAATGATAGGACTTGTAAGAATTTTGGGCAACAGATCTGGCAATCCTGTTATAAGTTGTTTCTAACTTGTTCAGTAGTCCATTGTTGAGGCTGGTGAGAATTTGGGAGCTATAAAGTAAAGTGGGTAAGAGGTAGACATTTGAAAGGGTTAGTTTTGCTGTTTTGGTGAGATATTTTTTGTTTTTATAGAGGAGACCTAGCTTGGGATGTGTTCTTCGGATACAATTATTGACATGTAAATCAAAGGTTAGTCTATCATCAATAGTAACACATAAGAGTTTTGTACTGGTGTCCACCAGTATTTGAGCATTATTTTGTGACAGTATGGAGAGGCAGACTTTATGTGGTTAAGGTTTTTATTGAGAAAGAGTAGTAACTTGGTTTTCTTTGGATTTAAGATAAGTTGGTTTTCAGATAGCCAGTTTTTTATAGAGTTAAAAGAGGACTGTGTGTCTGATTTTAGTTGAGTTGGTGATTCAGCAATAGTGATAAGTGCAGAATCATCTGCATATTGTATCAGTGAGGATCCAGGACAGGAAGAGTAGAGAAGGTTGGTAAAGATGTTAAAAAGAAGTGGCCCAAGGATGGAGCCTTTTGGAACACCCCTTTTAACAGGAAGAAGAGGGGAGAAAGCTGAGAGCCATTTGACTGATTGGAGTCTATCAGAGAGATAGCTGTTAAACCAAGATATGGTGGATGGAGATAAGTGTAAGTATGCTAGTTTAAGGAGAAGAAGTTTATGAGAGATTGTATCAAAGGCTTTAGAGAGGTCAATGAAGAGACAGGAAATAAGTTTGTTACTGTCTCTAGCTAGTGATACAGAGTTTAGGAAAGACAGGAGAGCTGTTGCAGTGCTGTGCATGGGACGAAAGTCATGTTGGGTAGGTATGAGTAGATTTTTTTGCAGAAGGTAGTGTAAGACTTGATTGTGTATACATTTTTCCAGAATTTTGGAGAGTGGTGACAGTATGGCTATGGGTCAAAAATTAATTATATCTGTGGAGTTTCCTCCTTTGTCTATTGGAAGGGTGTAAAATTGCTTCCAGATGGAAGGGTCTGTGGATTCCATAATAGAGCGGTTTATTAGAATAGAAACCTGGAAAAGCAAGAACATCAGCAGCAGCCTGAAGGAATCCGGAGGGAATGTTTCTATGGATGTGGAACAAGGTTTTAATTTAGATAGTAGAGTTTTAATATAGTTAGTGGAGACAGGTTTGAGTGAGAAGGTAGTGGTAAGGTTACTATTGATGGAAGAGTTTGAGCTATTAGGTCTATTATTGTTGGTGGGATGGTTTGTGTCTTGATTTAGTAATTTGGATATTGAGTCTATAAAGTAGTTGTTAAATATGGAGGCAGTTTCCTCATGTGTTTTGTCAGGATGAGGGTAAGGGGAGGCTTACGTACCTGGGTGTAGTATTTGATTTACAGAGTGCCAGAACATTTTAGGGTTGGATTTAAAGATAGAAGATGGATTATTAGAGAAGTTTTTCTTATCTTTATTCATGTGACTTTGGCAAGATTTCTAAGTTCTTTATATTTCTGGAGGTCTGGTTGATATTTAGTTTTAGTCCAAATTTTCCATGCTCTGTCTTTTTTTTTAGTAGTGCACGTGTGTTTATGGTCAGTCATGGGGCTATGTTAGACTTTATGCGGACTGTTCTAAGGGCTGCCACAGAATTTAAAATACTAAGGAAAGTGAAGTTAAAAAAGTGGACAGCTTCATCCAAAGGGAGAAGTTTTAAGGGATTCCAGTTCACTTTTGATAGTAAATATTTGAGAGTTTCAGGATTAAAGTTTGTTAGTTGTCGGTGTTTGATAAACCTTTGAGGTTTAGCTTGATGGGATGTGTATCTTAGTATTTTTACTGGACAGTGATCACTTAGGGAATTTGGTAGCATTTCAGGGTTATGGTATTTGGAAGGGTGAGAGACAAGAATCCAGTAAAGGAGAGACGAGGCTGTATGGCAGTTATTGAAATAAGTGGGATCAGAGATGAGTTGAGTAAAGCCATAGAGATTAAGGTGTTGTGAGGAGTTTTGACAGGAGAGAGATAGCCAGTTAATGTTGACATCCCCAAGAATGATAGTTACATTTGGGATGTGCTGGGAGATATGAGCAAGCATATTTTCCAGTAGGGTGATATTATCACCTGGTGGAATGTAAATTGCTACAATGGTGATAGTGGAATGGCTATTAATACTTAGGCTTACAGATAAAATTTCAGCTGGGGAGAAGGCTTGGGATGTAAAATCAGAGTTAGAAATGGTAAGGTGGTTAGAGTGTAGGACAGCAATGCCTCCACCTTTCCTTTTTGGTTGCTCTAGACAGTGTATGCTATAGCCAGAGGGCAAGATCTCTATGTCTTGGTGTTGGAATTTCAACTAGGTTTCAGTCAGAACAAGGATATCAGGAATATGGTGGGAGAACCAAGCATGAAGTTCACTTACTTTGTTCAGAATACTCCTAGTGTTTATTGAATAGAAGGAAAGATGTTTGTTTGGGAGATTATTGACTTTGGGGTTAGGAGGGCTAGCATTGGTGTGTGTTGGACCAGGGTTGGGATGGATGTCTCCAGCTAAGAGAATGTTTTTGTGGAGGTAGATGAGTTTGAGCATATTAGCAGTGGGGGTGTAGTATTTCATTTTGTGTTTGGTAGGAGTGAGTTGGATGTTAGGCAAGTGTATTTTTGGTAAGGAAGTATTTAATGAGAAGATAGATGGAAAAATTGTGAAGGTTTGGTGATTATTTATATGGCTACAGCAGTTTGGGTTTGTAGGGGAGATACTTTTGGGGTGTAAGTGGATGTTAAGTGATGTGAGTATAAGGAGGAGGAGTAGGACAGGCAGTAATAGGATGGATGTAGTTAGAAATGCATAGATTTTACTCTTGGAGGAGTACATATTGTAGGGTGTTTTTAGTTAATAAAATGCACAAGAGTACAATTTTTTGGTCTATTAGATAGTGGATAATAGCATATACTAGCTAGTACCAGTAGGGGGGTGGGTGAAGTTAGAATATTATGTTGTAGAAGCAAGTGGGTTGAGGTATAGTCTATTATGGAGTGAAAGCAGGAGGGGAGGGTGTATGTTGTGGGAGGTGCAAAGTAGTTAGCTATAAAGGAAATTATATGGGGGGTGGGAGTTGAGCGAAGTGAGCCCGAGTGAAGTGAGTGCAAAGGGAGTGGGTTGAGCCAAGCCCAGAGTCAAGCACAATCACTAAAACCTCTAACAGAATTAGGCTATGTACTGTTAATAGTAAGAATGAGGTTTTGTTGTGTACTACTATCAGGTAAGAAATAACTTAAAACTGGCTGGGTAAGAAATATCTTAACACAGGCTAATGAGTCCAGCATGTAATAAACATAAGTTTGTTGAAACTAACAGGTAGTCTGTTAAGAAATGGGGGTGTGTCCTTGCTGCCAAGCTACTTTACAGCATACCAACTTGCTAGAGAGTACAGTAGACAATGCCTTAAATGAGTATATTGTAAAATGTAAAAACTAAGCCACATACTTTGCAGATAAGGAGACACAACAAGGTAAGAGAACAGAGCTCTGTGATGAGCGAGTTTCGTTGCAACTGTTAATACAGCATGCAGGACTTTTAACAGTACGCTGTCAGTATGGAGGTGAAAAAGACAAACTTGGCTAATAGTTTGCAAATAAGGAGACACTGCAAGGTAAGAGAACAGAGTTGTGTGATGAGCGAGTTTTGTTGCAACCGTTTAATGCAGCATGCAGGACTTTTAACAGTACGCTATCAGTATGGAGATGAAAAAGACAAACTTGGCTGATAGAGAGCAAGCTGAGGGAACGCAGTTAAGGAGTCAGCAGCAAGGAAGAAAACAGTTTGAATGACCACAAAAGCAGGTGTCAACAAAGACTCACACATACATTTTCACAGCTGCCAGGACCAGGATTAGAACTACTACCTAACAGTTTGCTACACTATGGTATTATGCAGTTATCACAAGTGCCACAGCATTTATGCATTAGAGAGCTGTCCAAAGGTATCTTTGAAGGTGAGTGACATCAGCTGCAATGCTAAAGGAGGGGTGAGGGAAATGCAGTAAATGTGAATGACCACAAAAGCAGGTGTCAACAAAGACACACACACACTCGTACATCTTCACAGTTGCCAGGACCAAAACTCCTACCCAACTAGTTTGCTACACTATGGTATTACACAGTTATCGCAAGTGCAATGGCAATTATATGTCAGAGAGCAGTCTATAGCACCCACTACCTCAGGGCATTCTGCTATTTGGTGGAAGAGATGCACATTGCTGGTCAACACCTCACGGGTGTTGAGGAAATATATGTGCTCACAGGCATGTGCTGACATGGCATCCAGGAACTGGTGGAGTACTCTGGATGCTGATGCCTGTGAGATCCCCATGATATCCCCAGTTGGCCTTTGGAAGGTACATGTGGCTAGTATTCTTAAGGCTACACATACCTTGGTATCCACTGGGATGGGTTGCCCTCTGTTGTTTCTGTGTGTGAGGCATGGCCAGCACAGCTCAACAATTTGCTGTAGAATGTCCCTGTCCACCCTATAGTGCTCCACTATCTCGAGCTCATGTAGCCCCTGGTAGGTTACCCTGGGTCTGTACACTCTTCTCCTTCTCCTTACTGTGGGTTGGTCATCAGCATTCACATCCTCACCACCCTCAGTCTCTTTCGCATATTGATGTATGAGAGCGACAGCAGCCCCTAACATTTTGTTAGTTTTGTCAGGTAAAATTTCTCCATCTGTGTACACTGGTGGTGTAGAGTTTGTGGGATAAAACAGACTGGAGGGTGAGTGCATAGTTTATAGTAGTGTGGTAGGCTGTTCTCTGTTTAATTGGCTGATTCTGATACATTTCACCTCCCAGCTATGCTAGTTCTCCTTGACTGCCTCCCTACTGCTGGTTTCCCTTCCCATTGCCTTCCTGTTTAAGCCCCGAGACGCGCTGCGCATACCCAGTGCTCAGATGTGAAAAGAGCTATTGCCTGGTTTTTTTTTTTTTTTTTTTTAAAAACCAAATGCGTGGTACACACACCTGTTTAGGCAGTGTAAACACTGCTAAGCAACCTCAGACACACCCCCTTCTGTAGCTGTGCTTAGCTAAGGGCAAACATGGGCCACAGAGCTCCGATAAGCTTACAGGATGCATGGCACTCCCCCTTATGAGGCCATCTACCGCTTATATCTATACCATGGTGTTGCTGTACCTACATGGCTGGGTGCAAGCTAACACTGAGAGGAAATCTGTGATTCAGTATCAATCTCCTCATTTGCATAAACCAGAATGCTAATTCCTAGTTACCACACTCACACTGAGCCTTCCCCCTTAGCAACCACTACTCCCTGGTATTGTTGTCTTATGAGTGCCATTGACTATCATGGAAAAATGCTGATTTGGGTTAAAGCTTATTTCCAACTTTATTTCTTATCTTTGGGGCGATCCCGTTTGCACACCACTGCCCTATGCTTAAACGGCCGAAATCGGCCAAAAAAAAATAAAAGTTATTTTTTATAATTTTTCAACTACTTCTCATGCCAATGGCCATATATATTGGCCATTGTCATGCCTACTCCATTGAATACATGCTTTCTTTGGAGCTGTCATGCCTCCGTTTTGTAATTTGCAGAAATGTATTTGGTTAGTAACCGAATAAATTTCTGCAGGTTACATTTTTCCTGCACAGATGTCTGCCTGCTTCCTGGATCATTAATTCACCTCATTTGCATGGTTTTCACATACAAATGGGGTAATTAGCATATAGCAGTGGTGTCCGTGCAGAATAGTGTAGGAACGCTTGTGCATGTCCCAGGAGCTTGTTCCTGGATCACTCGTCAGCCGCATTGCGTGCAGCAGCTCTTGCACTATTCCTGCACACCGTGCAGAGCTTGCTGAATCCTTGGCACTTTTCTATGAAGGCCACCACTTTTACAAGGGATTAAAAGAGAAGAACTAAAATTCTAGACAAAAATCAGGAACATCCCTGATTATCTGGGAGAGTTGAGAGGTATGAGGTGCAATGTGTTTAGTCAAACAATCAATTATCTAACTATGAACTGAAGCTGAAAATATTGTTGAATATTTAAATAATCAACCTGTGTGCAGGAACATATTTTTGTGGAATTGGTCTGTTTGCAGTTTTATAGCAGTTGTGTAACACTAGAGTTGACATATAGGTAAAAAGATAAAGGTGGGCTTCGTCCCTTCATTGTGGGGTGTGATCTCATTAATGCATTTTTGTTTGTTTTATTGTATTTAGTTGAGTGTTTGTGTGGGTTTTCTAATGAGCAGGTGTGTGTGTGTGTGTGTGTGTGTGTGTGTGTGTGTGTGTGTGTGTGCGTGCGTGCGTGCGTGCATGCGTGTGTGTGTGTGTGTGTGTGTGTGTGTTTTAGCAACATCTGACCATTGCATAGTTATTTTTTAATTATGTGATTGCCAAGGTTTCTGCATTTTTGATGTATAAGATTAAAATCAGCTATGTGAATTTAATGCATATTCAAAGTAAGAAATTCAGTTTTCACTGAACGTATTTATGAATTAACCTTTCACAAGCTGCATACCATCCCTCCATCTGAGCAGCTTCTTTATAGGGTGGCCAAATTAGGAATATTTATAGTCACAGATTACCTTGGCATTGTCCTGTCTGTAACAAGTAGGACTAGCAGGGGTCATGTCTGAAGCTAAATGTGGTTCTGTTGCTGAACTTGTTCTGTGTTGGATTGGTTTCAGGGCATGGTCACTCAAACTGTTTCAAGTAACTTCATAAACTCTGTAAGCCCTCATTTTTCCTTAAATAATTCCTGCTATAGTGACAAGTCTGGCAGTTTATAAAGATGTCTAATTTTTTTTCTATACATGCACATGTTGCCACCTTGAGCAATACATATATAGTCTAGGATGAAGGAAAGGATAAGCTAAAGTAGCTTGTAGTGGAGCTTTATAACCTAATCCAGAGCCTTGGAATCCTTACTCATGGCCCTCCCTTTAAAACATGCACATTTCCAGCAGTTTTTTTATTAAAAAGCCATTGTTTAAGAGGCCTATTCTGTATCAGTTCATGTGCTGAATTTAGGCTCAGGAAATACTAGAAGAAGAAAGTTTAGCTCTCATTTTTCTGGCATGAAGAGTTTAGTTGATGACAGTCACACGATTGTATGGATATATTCCCATTGTCAAGCAATGGCACATAATCTATCTGCTTAGAATATTCAGTTGTTTTCAAAATGTTATTGACTGAATTTTTTTTTCACCTGGCCATTTGACAAAGGGCACTGTGAGCTCTACCTAATATGAGTTGATTAGCAGAATTTTGAAAAGTCTTGAAATGCTTAACTTAAGAATTGTGTTTCATTTTCATCTTGGTATGATATCCCAGTTTTTGAAAACATACACTTTAGAACTGTAATTCGTGCCTATGCTGTAATTATCCCAGATAATTTGAGTAGTAATCAACATAAGGCAAAAACTGAAAATTATTACACTGGAATAAATTGATACCCACTATCAATTATAGCAATGAAGGAACCATGTGTAAAGTTAGCTCTTCATTTTGCCTTCATTTTTAAACATGTAAAAGATGTCAAAATTGTGTTAGCAATTGTTTAGTCTATGTCAACATCTTCAGTAAGTACATGACATCATGTGCCTCATGTTTGCATTTGTTATTGCCTTATGTGAGATTCATGTAGTTCTGTCACCAAAGCCCTGGATGAAGGCAAATCTGTGTATAAGGCCTACCTAGACGTGGTTTGGAATCTACTTCTCAGAAGTACAGGCAAAAACAAAAGGCCTGTGGCTGACAAAGTTTGCTGATGACTGCAAACTGAGGGCAGTCATCGAGTCCCCAAATGATGGCAACATTCTGCAAGAAGAACTTACGCAAACCAATGACTGGTGCCAAAGTCTTGGTATTAAACTCAATGCAAAAAATGCAATATTGTCCCCTTCGGCAAAGGCAATGTTCCTGCAGAATACCATATTAATAACAACATTCTAAGCTCAAAATCAGTGATAAGACATGGGCACACAGGTTGACAGCAACCATACTTTCAATCACCATGTCTCCACGATGGCAAGAAAGGCCTTCTACATTGCTCACCTCATAAGCAAGGGCATAGCTTCCAGAAAAAAGACGTTATAGTCCCCCTGTACTCTTCCCTCATCAAGCCAATAACAGAGTAGAATGCTCCCTTTGGTATGTACCTAAACAGGTACCTGCAGCAACTAGAGAGACCTCAAAGGTTCCTCACAAAGAAAATTCAGGGTCTTTAACACATCTTATGTGGACCGACTGAAATCACTGGTACTATACTCTGTGTCATATAGACTAATCAGAGGTAACCTGCCCCTTGCATATAGAGCAACCTCTGATCCTGCCTTAATGGAAGTGCTGCACATTCGTAAGTCAGATGGCACATGATTCACTCATCCTAGGGACATTACCCTAACATGTAACTTCAACAGGACTTGCTGGACAGAGAAATATGTCTCCCAGAGGTTGCCTCTCCTCTGAAATAAACTTCCAGTACAGCTTAAACAGAGGCCCTTGTTAACCCCTTTTAAGCATAACTTGGACAATTGGATTGGAAACCACAAATTCACCCCAGTGTTTTCACCTGTGTCCCTCTTGGATAGGGGCAGTCAGTGCTGATTTAGATCTGCTTATAACGTAGACCATACTCTTTAGACCCTTAAGGGAACAAAGGCTGAACTTGGCTAGGCTTGTAAGGGCCCTAGGGCCATTGTGAGTGACATTCATAACTGGCTGTGTGATAAAATTAATTTGATTTGCAAAATATTCATCAGAATATAAAAAAGATAAAACTAGTAGCAGAGTTAGGGAATTGATGACTTGCTTGTCAAGTCTTGCTTACTCTTACCATTTGCATAGCCTCATGACAAGTCTGGCAACAGGCCCAAGCAGAAATAACATAGTCAGTTCAGTGTATGTTGTGCCATTCTGCACTAGCTCTGAGCAGATCTGAGAATTGCCACTTAGATTCTTGACATAGCTAAAGAATGCCTTGTGGTTATCTTTGGAGTCCTTGGCAATTTTTCTTTTGAAGCTAGCCTTGGATGATTTTATGAGGGATTGTAGTTTCTTGCTGATACTGATCAGGGATGTCTTCCCTTCTGGGCTTTTACTCTTTTCTGTACTAGTTTCCTCCTACTCAACACTTTACTGTAAGAAAAAAAAAAAAAAAAAAAAAAAACAGAGTTTCAGCCTTATTGTAAATGTGACTAATTTATGATCTGATTTAACCAGGAAGGAAGTTACAGCTGGTAGGGAGCAAATCTGCCCCATATCAGTAAGGACCATATCCAAGTATTTTGTCACCCCTGATTGGGATGGGGTCTAAATCATCCATTGAGTTTATATTGATGAAGTCTAGAAATTTCAGAGCAAACATGTTTGCGGATGTATAGGTTTCCCTGTTTACGGAGAGCTACTTGAAGCCTCATAGAAAAATGGTGTTTGGCTTAACGCAGATAGACTCCATGCTAGTTAGGTAGGAGGTGTGAACTGAGAGAGACATATATGTCCTATAGTTAGCTATGACATGATAAAGATGTTGTTAACTGTAAGTGGGGCATGGAGAAGCTCCATTTCATTATCTTGCTATTTGAATTAAATTCTAATACCTCGGTATTCAGAGATGGGGTGAAGGCTAATCTTTTTAAACTGAGTGATGAATTGGCTAAATTCAAAAGTCCCTTCTATTGCTCATGCAGAAGCCTTTATTGTAAAATTCTATGTACATGTAAATAGATGCATAGATGCATCTACCCCCTCAGAAATAAATGCAATACCAACTTCAAATATAGACAACCTGTGGTGAAACTCTATTATAAACAGGCTCAATAAAAAAAAATCATTGTAAGCAAAAACTAATTTCACTCCCAAGATCCCAAAACATTCTTACTAAAATAAACAGGGAACTCCAGACCCCAGTTACATCAACCAAAGCAAGATATGAGGTAAAAATAACCACCCATTTTGGGATGACTACAAGCACTCTATTAACTATGTTAGAAACCTACAAAATAATCAAAGCACTGTGTAAAACTAATAGTAAATTATATCTATACGTATCACAAGGCATTACCAATCTACTAGCAGACAAAATTGTCTCAAGCTTCACCAGCTCATCTCTCCATTATTCTCACATCATATAACTACATCTCTAACCCCTCCCATCACCAAGGAACAAATTCTTAGGTGCTATTTAAGGCTAAGTATACTACTTCTGTGGAGTAAGACAACATACCAAGCTGACTAATGGCCAGCCTCTAAAAGGTTTCATGCCAGATGAATGGCAGGCAGCAACAGTCATTCTCTTGCACAAAGGTTAGGCTTCAACAGATCCAGGTAATTATAGACCCATAAGCTTGACAAGCCTTATCTATAAGGCTATGGAAAGGATCATTATATAATTAATAAATAATATGGGTATCATACAGATTTTAGACTCAAACCAGTTTGAAATCATCAGTGACAGAGCTAGTCTACTTACCGTTCTCGATTTCTTCAGAAAAGTTATTATATCAATGGATGAGGGCAAATCTGCACACAACACTTATCTAGACTTCACAAAGGCTTGTAACACCATGCAACACTCAGATATCATAAACTCTCCAACTTTAATCTCTGCATAAATCATAGGACTGAAAACTGGCTCACAAACAGAACACAAGAAATAAGTGTGGCAACCTTCTCCAAAAGACCTTTCACTAGCAGTGTATCCCAAGATTCAGTCCATAGACTGCTCCTCTTTGACTTTTATTTCTCAGTGGTCAAAGTTAATCTTAAGAATCTGTGGCTGACCCAAGTCTGCAAATGGCTGCAAACTTGGTGCCATCATAAACTCTGCAGGGAACATCATGATCCTCCAAGAGGGCCTGTCCCAAACAAATAGCTGGTATCAAAACAATGGACTAAATCTAAATACCAAAAAATGTATATTCATATTTGACAGCAATTATTCCCCTTGTAACTGTCACATTAAAAACCCACTCCTGAAAACTGATCACACAGTCAGTGAACAGGGAACCTATGTCAACAACAAACTGTGCTTTAATCACCACCTCTCCACTATAGCAAGCAAGCCTTTTTTTCATTGCAAAGCTTATATCAAAAGGTATGGTGTCCAGGTCCTGGGATTTAATCATTCTGGTGCCCTCAGCACTCATTAGGCTGGTCATTGAGTATAATTCCGCTTTTGGTATGTACTTATGCAAACAATTGTCACAAATGGAATAACTTCAACAATTCTTCACTAAGAAAATCAAGGCCCTAAAATCATAAAAGCTAAGTGGATGATCTCAAAGCCTTGTCTCTCTTCTCAGTATCACACAGGCTACTGAGAGGCAAGCCCTACCTCAAATACAGAGTCTCAGCAAACCCTATCCTGTCAAACCTATTGCACATTCACAAGTCTAGTTTTGGCATAAACACCTGTTCAATGGATCTCAGTCACTTATAGAAAATGAGGGATAGGCATGTATCACAGAGAAGTCTACTTCTATGGAACCATCTTCCTCTCCGCATAAAGCAAAACACTTCTCTTACGCTATTCATATGTAAGTTGAGTGCTTGTTCTGCTCATCTTTGGGTATTTGTACAGAAAATATAAGGGCTAAAAAAAACAATGGGAATGTATGGCTAGGCTTCTTAAGATCCTCACTGACCAATAAAGTACCCATGAACCAATGAACCTGAAAATATAAAACTGCAGGGTTATAAGTATAATGCTATAGGAAACCAATGATAACAAAAGCAGTTAAACATTCTATTTGTTATACACTGATTCTTTGTAAAATTATATTTTTTCATGCCTGCTATTTATATATTTCCAGAAAGAAGAGGTAACAGTATCTGATGTAACTATTCTTGAAATATTACAGCCATTTTCTTGGTCAGTCCCGAGGAGATCTTAATGGATTAAGAAATGAAGTGCATAGGAGAGACAGGAAGAGACTAATACCCATCTAGTTTGATTTTGGCAATGCATAGTACTGGAAATGAGAACAATAGCCAGGATTCTTTGGCATGCCATGCTAATGTGCAGGGCTGGGGTGCAGAAAAAAATATAAAAGCCCTGCACAATTTATAATAGCAACTATAAGTTCATAGAATATATGTATACTCTACTGAACACCTGAAACAGGCCATGTATGGTGCAGGTATGAAAATAACAGCAGCATTTTGTGAAGTTCACAAACATATGAACCTTGGAATATTTCTTTATTTAATTAAACTATGTAATCTGACTAAGTGGACTAATCTGACATGACCTGAGCCATTTCACAAAAAAAAAAAAATTGTACTGATAGCAGATGTAATAATTTAAGGGTGTTTATATTATGCTGTCGAAAACTCAAACTGTCGACAGCGTAATAATCGACACAAAAATGTCGAAACCACCGAACATCAAACACACAAAAAAAAAAAAAAAAACACCCAAACACAACACAAGCCCCCCTGCACCCCCACACCCCCCTGTTACTTAAATATAACAACTCTGAGATCACACTACATTGCAGTAAACAGAAATTTCCCCTTACAGAGATTTCTGTTTACACGCGTGATGACTTTCACTTTCGATGTTTTCGACAGGGTGAAGTAGACCCATTTAAGCATATCCACATATCAGAGTATACAGCACTGCATTTCACTGTTAATGTATCTGAACATTTCAAGACCTGGCTACATGGTCAGAGGGATGAATCTCTTACTGTAACCCAGGTGAGCAGGGTTTAATTAGTTGCCCTGGCACTGAAGGAGACAGGCCAGGAGGGAGAAATGAAGGGATGTGGTTCACTTTTCTCACCCATAGGTGGGTGAGGAGGGTTATTGGGTACACAGGAAGCACATGAGAAATTACAATTTCTCCTGTACAGACCAGTGAAACAACTTCCCTTGACTGAGAGGAGGGTCACAGCTGCTTGCTGGCAACATCCCTTGCAGAAGTGAGGGGTAACAAGCTTGGATTCCACAGGGAAAAATTAGATCCAGAGAGTAAACTCTGAAACCATCCCTAATGGATGTCTAAATGATAACCTGTCCTGGTTGCCCCTTGCTCTGGTCATGGGTAATGAAGGGATGATTAGTTGGGAGGAGCAAAGAATGACAAAATGAAAAATGAGAGTATTGCATTGCATATTCCTTTGTTAAGAAATCTAAACATATGCATATAAAAATGAACGTGTAAAACAATTACATAGCTCAGCAGAACTCCCTGAAGATATATAAATTATTAAATGAGAGAGAGAGATGTTTATGCAATAAACAATGTTAATATACAGTACAGACCCTTAAAGATATATACAGCTGTTTACAATTCAGAGCTGTCTAGTGCTACATAGGAGGAAGAAAATATATCTATTAAGTTATGTACAATTGTTTACATATGACAGTCATTTAGCAGTAGAGAAGAAATTGTATAAAATAAAGCAGTCAGACTGTGTGTGATACATATATTCTCTGTCTGGCATTGTCTGATATGAAGGTGATAGTCTAACTTTGAGAGTGGAGTATGTTTGTAGTTATGGGCTATTACCTTTCATTCCTGAAGCAAATTTTCTTTTCAAGTGTTCTGGTATTTATTTCTTAAGAAAGTCCTTTCATCTCCTGAATGGAGGGTTTGCCAATGGGAGGACACTGTCAGCTGAGGATCTGATAGAGTATGATTTGTCACTGGAATGTTGCATAAGATACAAGAGGGGGTAGTGTTTGCTAAAGAGTAATTTAAATGTTATTGAGTTTAGCCAGTACTTACCCTAGTTGTGACTGCAGGCTGCTAACAGTTTAAAAAAAAAGACAAACTGATGCAGTGATCAGAAGTACATTGCTGGAGAACATCAGAAGCACATCATGTTGCCCAAGTATGGCAATGCAGCTGTACAAACAAACACAATACCTGCCTGCCACAGTGATATCAAATGTTATTCAAAATAACCAGATCCCCTAATTTGCATTAAATACAAAGGACAACCTGTCTGCTGACATAGCAGGAGAGATTCTAAGCTTTATGAGTGATTCTCTTCCATTACAGAAGAGTTGGGAAACATTATGGTATTCCACTATTCCCATAGTCCAGTTCAACTCTATATACATCAGTAGAGAACATTTCATCAGCACTCCTGTATGGTACTTTTCCTGCAGCTAGAACATAGGTCCATTACTTCTAGTAATGTGCTAATATATCAATCTCTTTTGTAATGTCCTTAATATGGACAATATCTTCTTTGGAACTTTGAAAACAGGGTGGGTGGGTTATCATTTGGGATGTTGTGTGATAGCCAATGCCATGGAATATTTAATATGAAATTTGTAAACTTACTTTTTGCTTTTATCTATTTTTTATCGATAAATTCATGTTTTAATTCCTGTAGCTGTTGCTTACAATTATCAGCTGTTGTATTTAATCTGCTTATTCTAGCAAATTGTCCTTTCGTAATGCCATTAAAATCATGTGGAGCATGCATACTACTACAATGTAGACATTTATTTTGTGCATGGGTTTCCTAAACACTGTAGTGTGAATATCAATCTCATCATACATAATGGTAATATCAAGAAAATGGACATTATTGATGGCGGCTATAATGAGGAGTGCCTAGAACAGGAAATAGAACATGTGTTAAGATCTAGAGAGGATACTACTAAACCGTATTTTGGTATAAATTTTATTGTGAATGTGCAAGATGAACATGCTATACATACAGATATAAATAAATTATGTTTTATAAAAACTTTTAATACGGCTACACCTGAACTAAAGAAAATTATTAATAATAATCGGTGTATTTTAAGATCTCTACCTGATTTAAGCACAATAATTGATGCTACACCTAGTTTTTCATATAGAAATTGTTCAAGTTTAAAACAAAAACTATGTTCTAAAAGACATGCACACTATTATTAATAGAAATGTAATGACTAAAAAGGGAACTATTCCCTGCCATAACTGCTGTTGCTGTGATTCTATAAATAAGGACACTACTTTTATACATCCACTAATAAGAAAGAGATATACTTTCCAGAGCCATGCAACATGTACTGCTACCAATATAGTCTACTTAGCTACTTGTAGCATATGTTCATCATTTTACATAGGAAAATCAACAAGAAAATTAAAGGAGAGAATAACTGAACACCATTCAGAAATTAGAAGAAACTTAGACACAAGCTCTTTAGCAAAACATATTAATGAGTATGGAAATGAACACAAGTTTGAATTCAGAGTTATAGATAGGGTATAGAAGGACCTGAGAAGGGATGACATAAATAATAAATTAGAAATTAAAAAGTATGAATGGATTGTATGCCTATGTGCGGATATGTCCCCAGGTTTAAACCAAATAGTGTCCCTAAAACCAATTTTGAGATATAAACAAATGTGCCTGTAAATAGGTATCTGTATTTTTAAATGTTAATTGTTTTAGATTAATTATTAGTTATTCAGTTGTTGGCTGTGTGTAATTAATGTATAAATGGTAAATACATGTTAAGTTCTTATTCACTGATGAACGGTTTTTAACCTGAAAGCTCTGCTTGTTTTATTAAGCATCATTGTTGACCTTCAGCGTTGCTTGGTTTGTTTTATACTGGAATCACCACTATGATGACCTGAAGCATTCTAAGAGGGGAACTTTGAATACCTGGGTCCAAGAAGCCAAGGCTGGGCACGTCCCAGACATATGTAAGTATTTCTCCCAATACTTTACTAAAATACAAGCAGAATCTTTGAAAAACTGGTATGCATAATGGTGTGCTTCTCATCCAACAGCTGCAGCTGAGAGGGCTCACAACTCACAGTCCCATATCAAACGCCTGGCCAGGATGCACCGTGAGTGTGGTAAGTACAGATATATTATGATAACTTTAGTGCAATAAAGAATATATAATAAAAACTGTAGTGAAATAAAGAAAAAGTAATAAAAACTGTAGTGCAATAAACAATAAAAACTGTAGCGCAATAACCAATAAGCAATACCAGTAACAGTAAGCAATAAGGTGTAAACCAGGATTGTGGTCTCATAACCACAATGTCTATTGTAATGTTGCTGCAGTCAACTGTAAAACTGCAATAACTGGGGAATGCAAAAGTAATTGCTTGAAAAATGTATTGCACAACACACAGTACAGTTCAAGGCTGTCTCCAGGCCACTTTCAGTCATATAATGTTCTCTTTTCCTCCCACTCCAGGAACAGAAAGTATAAGGTTAATGTAGCCCACTTAGCAGCAATACCAACAAGGTGTAAAGCAGGATTGTGGTATCATAGCATAATGCATTTTAATGCTTGCAGTAGGGCTGTATTCAATGCATGTCTGTTCTAAGTTGCTGCAGTCAATTGTTACATTATTTGCAGATGTCCCCTGCAGTCACAGCTTTTGGGTTCTACTCCAATGCCTGCCAACTAAGACATGATGGTGGTCTAGTCTACTTAATGTACATAAACATACCTCTCAACCATCATGATTTTTCGTAATGCAAGTGCAACCACCCAATCTGTCTGTCCATGATTTGCAGAAAACTGATTACCTGGAATACGCTGTATTATCAAATCCATTTACAGAACACCTTGGTAGTCATGTACGTGCACATTATGTGAAATATTTCCATGTAGCTGTGTACACACATTTCTTAGTGCTTGGCCCACACTGTCCCATGTGAACAGCTTGAGAGGTATATACATGGAATTGCAGTCACTGTACTCACAACTGACTCTGTACACCTGTAGAATTATGTATTAGGTCCCCCATATTTAATAAACTCAGAGTAGGAATAGTGCAAGCCCTACACGCAGTATACCATGGCCATGTCTGCAGCTCCCCCTCAGCAGCTCACCTTGCATATTAATGAAGGCACTCTACTGAAGGAGAGCTGTGTACATGGTTACTGAATAAGTGCAGGGGGTGTGTTACAGTGCTCAGAGATGGGTAACATGCCCCTGTATTGCCAAGGTGCTGGACGGCACTGAAATGGAAAAGTTAATTGTGTTTACTTGGCCATTTTTTTTTATTTGTATGGGGTGTGTTACAGTGTCCATAACACACCCCCTGTACTGTCAAAGTACTGGATGGCACTGAAATATAAATGTGATAATGTAATTTTCCCTTTTTTGTTTTTTGATTTTTTTCTTGTGTTTGTCGGTGCAGGCCTTAGCAATGAACATGTGCCAGACATTTAAAAATAGAAACCAGATGCTTTTAATTTTAATGGAAAAGGTCAAGTTTAAGCATAGCTAAGCAGGTTTGCATGGCGCAGCACATTGCTCAGCAATGCTTAAACATAACCGAAATATAGAAATATATAGCTGAAATCTTCACATCCACACTAGCTGAATGGTTAGAGTCATGGCCTCGTGTGCAGTAGGTGCACAGTTTGAATACCCAGACAGATCATTCAGCTTCTAGATCTGATAGCATTATATACATTTGTTTATTGACATAGTTACTATTTGTTAACCAGGTCAGTCTACCTGGTCCAGAAGTCCATTTTCAGTGGAGATTCAAGGAGAAAAGCTCCAGTTACACACAAGTGTCCAATACATTACAGTCACACTGCAAGATAATGTAATTAAAATATGTTAGGTCATGTAAAGTAAAATACATACACATAATAATAAAGTATCATTAATGAGCAATTAATGTCAATATAATTTCTATTTGTTATTTAAAAATCTGGTTTTCCCTTAAGTTCTGATAAGCACTGCTAAGCCAAGCCAAAATGCTTAAACAGGACCTGGTTTAGCAGTAATTAGTAACGCCCAGCTATGCTTAGCTGGTTTGGTCATTGCTAAACAATCCCAGTTTAAGCAGTCTTCAGCTCAGCTAAGCTGGTTTGCACACTGCTAAGCATTGCTAAGCATTGCCAGTTTAAGCATTGCTCGGCTAAGCTTAGCATTTTTAAAAATAGTCCAATGGCAGCAAAGGGTGGGGAAATAGCCTTATTTAAGCTGAACAGGCAGAAATACAGCCAGAACCTGTTGGACTTTAATCACTGCAGGAGCTATGGCTGTAGTTGGAGAGGGTGTGCACTTCTGGGCACAGTGCCGGGGCATTTTGGAGTCCAGGGTCATGGTCGGGCTCCTTGTCAAAGACCATGGTGACTGGCTGCTGCAAGTCCACTTCCAGGGCTCTGAATACAAGTCAGAGGCCTGAGACTAGCTGGTATTTGAGCTCACCACTGCAACTGGAATCCCCCACACTGCTGAGCAGTTGCATCATCATTATGATGACCTGAAGGAAAGAAAGGGAAAGCTATTGGCCAAATAGATCCAAGACACTTGGGACTGCAACACCCCAGAAGTTTGTAAGTATTGGAACCATTGATTTAGCAAATTCTGGTATGAATATGTGATAGACAGGTAAGGATAATGGTGTATTTTCTCCAACAGCTGCAGAGGAGAGGGGTCACAACCTGGAGGCCCATGCAGGGCACCTAGCCAGGATGCACTGAGAGTGTAGTGAGTACAGATATATCTTGCACTATATAGAAATCTAATTAAGAAAGGGTACAGTAGTAACTGTCAGTAGGTATAGTCTGTTGTGAGTGTACTGCAATGAATCTGTACATAGACCTGTGCTGATATACGTGAGTATTGCCAGGTACAGTTCAATATAGATGAAAGCATGAAACATGCTACTGTTACATAAAGAAAGTTAATTCAGAATTAATAATGTGTGGGAATAACATATGTATACTATATTAATAATACATGTTCTGGTAATAAATTACACCGGCATTGAAAATGTGAAGAGAATAAATTAACTGCATTCCTAAGCTACAGGAAATACAGTACAACTGCAGTCAGAACTGTGAAGAAATAAAGGTAGTACTGCATAGATTGTGTGATAACAGATGTATTCCAATGCCTGCATTATTTAAAGTGTAGAACAATAAAGATTGTTAGCTGTATACCAATCACTGTGTCATGTCACCCTCAATAAATCTGTGTTCTGCCTATTGTGTGTATTCTGGGCTGTTGTTCAAGAAATCAAATATTACAGGTTTTGTTAAGTCAACATGGGTATGACACCATGAAGTGGCAGAAGGATGGCCAATAAATAACTGTCATGCTAAAAAATTGTAGATGTGGAGCTGTGCTACAAGATATAATGCAAGATGATATTTGTTCTGCACTAAGATCTGAACCTAGAGTAGTACTGTCTAAGGTATTATAGTGAATTTGCCCCAGTATTGTCTTGTGTTAACCATTGCATTTCAGCTATATGCATCCCTGAATGTAGGCATGCTGATACAGGCAAGTATAAAAGTGTAATAGCTGTAGAATGCAGATATACCATCTGCAAATGTATACGGGTCAGGTAGGCAACCCAGCACCCCAAGATGATCTGTACAGATCACACATATTCCCATCCACTAGGGGTTAATTGTGTACACCTGCATTCCAAGTATTAATACACAGTTCACCTACTATCTGTGCCATGCATGAATCTTATGCATGTATGTTCAACTGTCACTGTAGTCTTGTGTGACACTGTACCAATATTACCAGGTCACACTTTGTCACCAGGTGAGCTTTAGGTACGTATCACTCAATCAACACACAACAATGGCCATCTAGCTCAGTGTGATAAGCAATATATATGTTGTCCGTTTTGCCACACATAGACTGGGGTTTGAATCCAGGGACAAGTGCTTTATAGTAACAGACAAGTAGTAGTGACTATTTATAGAAACAGTTATGTATTGTTAACAGATATTCTCCCCACAGGACTTACAGGTAAACAAATGTCTGTAGTAGCTGTATGAAGTGTATACTAATGTCTGTTCCAGATGAAGTAGTGCGTAAACACCATTTTTCAGCAATGTGATGAGACTCCATTAAATAAAATGGCAAGAAGTACAGCACTATTCCAAGTTAATAAGACAAATTAAATGGTTTATTGTTGGTACAGCTGCATGCCTGGTGTGTCTGTGAATGTCTGCTGATATTCTAACCCCATGCCTGCCAATGACAGCAGGATAAGTGTAAACTCCCTATACTGTGCACGATACATGTCTCTCAAGTGTCATGCTGTCACAGTTAGTGATCACTGCTGCCAAAAACCTTAGACACAGATATAAACCCAGTTGAACTATGCCAGAAGCACACTCACACAACATCAGTGCAGAGTACATCTTGGTAGTAATATATGTTCTCCTGACATGTAATAGTCCCCTGAAGTTATGTACCTGTAAGTGTTACAGCTTCACCAATACCATCCCATCTGGATAGCTTGAGAGGTATGCACATGCTACAGAAGATATAGGGCACTTGTAGACCTAAAGTAAGGGCAAACCTGTAGAGTATTGAGTAGTACTGTTGTGAAACTATAGCCTGTACAGTTGGTAATGGAATGTCTTTCTCTCCCATCACCCCTTATCTGCATCACAAATTATTATTCTTATACTATGGGTATGGTTCCAATTTCACATATGTTGTTCTGAAAACATAATGTTGGGCCTTGTGTTGTATTATTGGTTATATATTGCAATGGCTGCCTACTAACATACCTTGTTGAAATAACAATGGTGTTGGCCTTTTACAGTAACTGTTACTGGCATGGTTTTACAATAATGACTGTTATTCCCTATATTCCTGTGTTCTGTATGCTATGTAATTCTATTGTTCAGGGTTAATCGGAACACCTAATGCATGCTGTTATAACTAATGCTGAAATGTTCTGTTCATGACTAACCAATACAGTTTGACAAACCTCAACACCATAGCACGACTGGGTAGGCCAGATCTGGTGAATCTGCCTATCCCACCTCATCTAGCCATGGCACCAGGTCCTAGCACATCTAGGACCCAACCTGGAGCTGCCTCCTCTGTTGGTCCTGCCCCACCCACAGGTGAAACCTCCTCAGAGGATGGGGTCTCTCCCCCCCTGGGTCCGGACGCTGAGAGGATGTTGCCACCCAAAATCAGTTCCCAGGGATGGTGCGCAGGGTTATCGATTGCAATTTGGATGACTGACTGCATCAGATCGAGGGCAGACTAGCACACTTGGGGGGGCAGGCTGACCTTGGCGCCCAGCCCCGAGCACAGCCACCTTTGGGTAATGGGTGGGGAGCTCAGTCTCACTGTTGCCATCTGGGGGCACTTGGTCCTCCTATTCCCAAATACCTTCCCAATTCAATGTGTTTACCCCCTCATGTGTCATACACCACCCCATCTGATGTCTTGTCTGTCTTGTCTGTCTGTAAATGCAACCTCTCCTGTCCAACTTACTTCTCCAAATGTACCTACAACTCTTCCCCAACACTCCACTCTCTCCTTAAAAAAAAGAGCATCTGTCCAGCAAAAAAAATATCTCCCCCTACATAGCACTCCATTTCTCCCCCACATACACTGCCATCAATCAATCATACCAGCAATTAATCAACAAAGTTTTGTCACCCACACCCCTCCCTGTGGGATGTGAGGCTCCAAATTCCAAATTGTCCACAACATGCACAGCTGTTGCTGTACAAGAAATGGAGAGCTACGGTCCTTTCCTACACTCATCCTAAACATCCCTACTTGTCTTTCATATTGGTTTTCCCCCTGCTTGCCCCCATTTCACCACTTTCCTATCAACACTTTTTTCTTTTCTTGGGAATAGTGTGAGTTTAAGTGCTGCTTAACATAGTGGTGTGTCATGCAAACCCACACAAATCCACTTTAATCACCTTATCTGATTCTGACACATCAATAATATGACCGCCCCTGCCAAGTCTTGGACCCAGGACTCTCTGAGCTACAGCATAGTGCATTAGCCCACTAGGCCATCTCCACTCTGGCAACTAACTGGTGTTTCTATAGATATATCATGCATTACACTGATGTCACATCAAGCAAAAATATTCACCCTTGCCACGTATTGCACCCAGAACCATCTCAACTATAGCATAGTGCATTAGCCCAGTAGGCCAATGCAGCTCTGTGAAATAATTGCTGTTTTTACAAACTTATCCTGAATGCCAGTGACATACTACTTCTACATATAATGGGATAAATTACAGCATACTTTGGCCTGTGATGCTGACACTGAACCAGTACACAGCCAAATACATGTTGATGGATGTACGGGAGGCCTACAATATCAGGTAAAGCTGACAGCTGCACAGACTGTTGCAGGATGTCCACAGTTGTGCCACCTATTTATGGCATGATTGTCATAAAACCTATTCTGTGTGCAGAAGTACTGGCAAGTCAGTGCATATTGAGGTTACAAAAGTATGACAGACAGGCCAGTGTCACACGTCATACCCATCCAAACACACATCTTCATGCCAAACCTGTGTAATGCACTGTATGCATGCACATATGTCTTGCAACTACACCTCCCATAATAATGACTCAGTAACTCTATCTGTTATATTTCTAGCATGTCTGATATCTGGACACCCATAGTCCTGGCCCACAGTCCCATCCATTGCATTACAACTACATGCTTGTCAATACAACATAGAAATAACTGAGCCCTGCAATGTCCAGCAGAACTGGTTGCTGCTATCGCAGTCACTGCCACTCACAATAGCACGTCAAAGTCATGGAGGGTGGGACACATGTCACAAATATGAATACGAGTCCTAAATGTCACCTAACACTCTCTGGATGGTACTATTATTTAACATATTTACCAGAGGCACATGCCTCACCTGGACTGTTATGGGTACCCTCACCCTGGCCATGCTGTGACACTAGAGCTGACACTGCTCTCTCACTGACATATACAGCTTGCTGTCCCCCAATCTCTTCACAATCCCCAGTATGACTCCTGGCCAAAATGCAGCAGCTGTAGCCTGCTACACATGCAGCAGTATGTTCATCTACCTGCTACAGACATATCATACCTCCCAAACACCTAGAAAATGGCATCCACACAACACCCATACATAAAGGGTTGGGGGTGTAAATGTTCAGGTGACAGGGACATCCATCACAGTCTCCCCCTACAAACATATATAGCTGATAGACCAGCATCAACTGCAGCAGCATGCACATTCAGATAAAAATGATGTATGACACTCACATCTGCCTGTCTCTTTACTGACCCCAACACACATTGTTAAACAGTAAACTGCCACAGAATCAGAAAGTCTGTTAACAATGGCCAAACATAGCATGCAAAACTGTGGACATACCACATCAATCCAAACAGGGAACAGTATTTCTACCTACCCTCTGTAATGCTGCAACTCCCACACCTTGATAATGTCCTCCTCACAGGCCAGGAAAAGGGCCAAGGCCTACACAAAGGCCTTAATTATAGCACTGTGTTGCCATGCCATTGGCTAATGAAAATGCAACCCAGCTGTTCTGGATGCTATTAGCAATTGTGAGTCACAGATTGGTGCACAAACAATCACCTGTTCATGAACATTACCTACAAAAGGCAAGTTGCTGCCTATGGTAATGAGATCTGTGACTTTCTTCATCAAGACACACTGCGACTACCACTGGATTTCTGCCCACAAAGGAGTACAGCACTATACCAAGTATGTCATAGAATTAACCATATAATGGAATGCATATGGGGGATGCAGTCATGGGAAATAGAAATTTCAACAGTAGGTCTCAACAATGTATCTTGGAATGACATGTTGCTGTTAGTCTGCTGTCCAGCACCTACAGTCTTCCCATTTGGCTCTGTCTGCAGTGACATAGATCACAGCTCTGGCCCCTGAGTCCCCCCAGCAATGATCAGTTCACATATGAATGCTACTGCATTGTCTGTTGTACAATAGTGACAGTAATTACTGGTGGATACAGCTGGCATATCACATCATGTACTGTCAGTGAGACCCTCTCAGTCTGTGAATGTCATACAGGGTTAGTTAAAAGATTGTCCAGGTGTTCCTGACTGTTCCTGATGTACTCTGGCTAGGTCACTATGTACTCCACATCTGTATCTCATTGCCTGACAGCTATGGCTAGCATACCTGGTGACCCCCTGCAGTGGGACAGCAGGTTATAGACAGTAGTAGTGGGGGGACACAGGCTCTGCCTCAGCAACATTGTGTACATATTGATCATACAATGTAAGGGAATGAATACAGTACCAGGTATTAATATCCATTACTGTGTTCTAAGGGGTCTGGCATGTCATAGACACATTCCCTGCACTCTGGGGACAACCATTACATATTGTCCAACTGGTTTCTAGACATCCTCATTTGTCTGGCAGGGAGTCTACATATATCAGGCACATTCCACATTCCACAAACATCTGGGTATTGCAGATGTCAGACACATATGAGGAGGAAACCCTACACCACATATGCACTGCTCTCAGTTATTGTGCAGCACAGATGTTGCTGGAATCTCCACATGCAATTGTAGTATCACTCACCTATTTGTTGGATGTTGGCTGTATGACATGGTAATGTAATGTCCCCAATAGGGGGCACACCACAGTCAATGGCAGTGATGGGTGTGGACACATGCCAATACAGTCTGTCACAGCACACAGCCCATAACTAGTATACCTAGGACCATACGAGGTTACTAGGCTATGGGCCCTGAGCCCCCATATGCCTAAGCCAGATGTTAGCCTATGTGTGTGCAAGGCAGCATGTGATGCCCCAGTCCAACAGTTATACAGGTGGTATCTCAAGGGTGTATGTGCAATTAAAATTCCAGTTATCCAGGTTCCACCTGCAAAGGTATAAATAGCTACCCTGCCTGATGTGGACAGGGTGACCATTCCACAGCAGGGTGAGTGTGTATGACACACATCTGAGCTACCAACAAGCCCAGTTGATGTAACACACCAGGTTATGGGCGTGTGCGTGTGTGTGTGTGTGTGTGTGTGTGTGTGTGTGTGTGTGTGTGTGTGTGTAAATAGAGTGAACCTTGAGTTGCACTTATGTAACAGTCCCAGCAATGTGGAGTCCATGATTATTTTGCATGCCAGACAGCGGTTACCTTTGAGGAGTTTGTATGAAACCAGGTAGATGGTTGGGCTTATAGCCTGTCTGTGTATGATAAATGTTTGAGGCCCTGGTATTCTCTGCTGAGTAACCTCTGTGATGTCCCCTGGTGCTCCATGTGCTGTGTGAGGTGAATGATAAATGGGGCATTTTAAACAATAATGAACCTTATTGGGAGGACTACATGGATGTTAGGACCCCATGTCCCTGGATGGCATACCCTTATCTATGAGGTGGGCCATGTAGAGGGTTTACCATACAACAGAAACAACAAGGTGGTGAAATGTCATGTTGCCATCGACTTGTGTGCACAGATCCCTCATGACTGATTGTGTGCCTAGGATGTTATTAGTACTGTAGTGTCACGTTCCTCACAGGAGTTGACACTGTATTTCCTGGTATATGGCCTGAGACCATGTTTCTGACACTAGTCATGTATGTGCGTGAGACCCTCCTAGGCAAATGTCCACAGCACTAAGGAATCCGGTGACAGCACACAGCATGCAGTCATCTGCAGTCATGGCTGGCCATAGGCCAATGGCTGTCTCTTGCACCTCAGAAGTGTACATCACACATAACAGATGCCCAAAAACAGAATAACAGGTTACACCACTAGTTATGAGTCAACTGCTTGAGGTAGAGTCCCCTATGTGGATTAGTTGGGTCATGTCAGCCTGTCAATGTGCTACCACTATGGTGACATATGGTGTGATTCATACTTGGGAGCATATATCTGTTATGGCCAAGGAGTTATAGAATCAAAGGCTTTGTCCAAGTCAAGGTAGGTAGTGTGCACTGTCACCCTCCCATCCATGGCTTTGGTGACTGTATCAAAGAGGTCAACAAAGTATAAAAGACATGATCCCTTCCTTCACAAAGCCTAACTGTGCATGCTGGAGTGTGTGGAGGTTACCAATGTCCTTGTTAATGAGGTTCACTCTAAACTGTGCTATGGCCTTGCAGAATAGCCTAGTTAGGCTGATGGGTGTATAATGTGACAGATTGGTGGACACCCCACCTTGGGGTAAAGGGGTGACAGTGGTTGTCCATCACATGGCTGGGACAAAGGCAATAGTCAGGCCTCCTTTGAATATAGTGCCTTATGGTGTTGCAAGTTTATGCTTGCGGTCATATAGGAGGCATCCTGTGATGTGATAGGCTCCCATGGTGGATGTATACCATGACTTTTACATGGGAGTGGTGACCTGCTCCCTACCTATAGGGGAAAGGGCAGGTACTGTGGACATCCTGATGTACTGATGGTGGGACAGGGGGTGAAGCCTACACTGACTCTGTCAGGCATCAAGTATGCTATACATACAGCACTGGTATAGTTGGTGTCCTTGACCACCACAAGTGAGCAGATACAAGTGCTTCCTGTGATGTTGCAGACATATGTGCAAATCGGGAGATGATTGTTTGTAGTGGATGTTGACGATGTGGGCTCTGGGTTTGCAGTGCAGGTTTTCAAGAGTGATCCCATTTGCTTGTTCACACTAAGAAGACATTGCTCCAAAATAGGCACCTGCTACTCCTTTGTCTCAGACAGTGGTATGTCATCCCTGTTATAGACACTTATGTATTGCAGATGTCCACCAGACAGGTGTATGTATCCTTGCAGAGGATGATGTAGTCCTATCGGATATACCTGACTCCATGCATCTATACAAATGCACATATACTACTTGTATGTATGTGTGGATATTGCTGCCAATCCCTACAGAGGGGTTGAGGGCTGTAAAGCTGTGTATACCATCCCCAGGAGGCTGGATTCAATGTTGGAGGTTTATGTATGTCTGATCCTAGCTAGATGGGTATTGTGAGAGATGGGGACTACAAACATGACTGCATGATGGCTGCTTTGCCATGGAGGTTGACACTGTAGGGATGCCACAGTGGTAACCTGTGTTGTGTAATATCAACTCCAACACATCTTCACCTCATGTGGGGGTATCCCCTAGCTACACTGAGGTGTTTGAAATTCCACTGTTGATGGCTCTATGGCCATTTGTGTGCTGGCATAGTTACATCTCCCAATGTATGTTTGGGTCATTCAAGTGACCCAAGATCAGGGTAAAGACCCAAATCATAATACAATTGATGAGGTCCATATAGGCAGAATGGACTTCCTGGTCACATGTCATGGCCAGTAGCTAGCTATGAGTTGAATAGGTGTGTTCTCAATGGTGAACTGCCCCTGCAGTATCCCCTGTGCATCTTACTGCCTGTACAGCGCGGACATGTGTATGCATCTCATATATACTGAAATCACATGTCCCATGGCATTTCCACCCACACTTTGGGGTATGATTGTATGATACGATGGTTGACCAGGTAAGACTGGGGTGCTCTCTGCAGCTTTGAACCATGTGTGTGTGACTGCACAGATGTCACCATTTCCCAGGTTTAAGAATGATGGCACTGAGGGCAGAGTCATGTGTAGACTCCTATCATTTAGCAGCATGGCCTTCAATGTGTGCTGCACTGACAGTTGTTTGTTGGTAGTGATAACCTCACCATGTTTCCTAATTAAGGCACTATGGAGGTGGTGAGGACCATTGCCAGATGCCTGAAGGCTAGTTGAGACAGATAGAGGCCATCTCTGGCAAAACATCGTGATCTATTGACCATATCATCCTACGCTCACAGGTACTGGAACCCCCTGGAATATCACAAGATAAAAGGCCACATGTTAAGGTCAATCATTTCCTGAATGTATTGTGGCATCAGTCTGGGTAACAGCAGAATGCTGCATAAGGCTAGGACATACCTGCCTGGGACACATGATCAGTGTGCTTACTCATGTCTTACTGCATATAGTCCAGGGACATACATCTCAGATCAGGCACACCAACATGGATTGTGACAGACTCATGAGAGTACTTGTTGGTGAGAGACAGCACCGCATATGCGATATGGCAGATTCTGTCACCTGACACACATGTAACTGTAACCATCCACATATACAGCCAGGTGAGAGGCACATCAGTGTGTCTCACAATTGAGTCTCCTATGTGCAATATGTCTGACATGTGGTGAAGCCTGCATAGCTGTGGGACATAGGTGTGTGGCCATGTGTGGTATGTGCTGTGTAGGGCTGTGGCATTCACATGTGGCTTTGACTCAGAGGTCTCCTTTGTGGATGTGTATGTTGGGGACCTTCATATGTGTGTGTGTGTGTGTGTGTGTGTGTGTGTGTGTGTGTGTGTGTGTGTGTGTGTGTGTGTGTGTGTTGTGTAGGTGTGGGGGGGTGTGTGAGGTGTGTGCGGTGTAATGATTGTGTTCACAAACTGTTCGCAGACAAATATGTGGACTTGACAGGGAGAGAGCATGGACTGTAGGTTCCTAATGTTGTTGCATCTGTCACGCAGTGTGTTCCTTACTGGGGTTTATAGATGATCATCCATCTGTGTACATGATGCAGGTGCTACACTGTGCCAGGATGCCCATATCAGCTGGGCTGGCAGGGTAAACTCTAGGACATTGTCCAGCCATATACTCCAGAATCTGTGCGATGAAGGCCAGGGAGACCTAAGGGGTAGGCCTACAGCCCAGGTGCTTAATACAACAGTAGGAGGTTGACACCACTGCATACAATGTAGACAGGCCATGAACAATCAGTAATAGGTGCAAAAGGACAATGCATTATAGGACATGCAGAAAATATCAGGAAACATCAAGATCAGGATGGCAATACATGATGTATTGCCACTATGTTTCTGATAGCCACATACTGTGGTGATAGATGGCATGGTATGATGTGGGAGTTAGCGGTTGATAGCGGTGGCAAATGTGAATCTGCAGGGTGTGTACATAATGGTGAGCAATGTATGTGGTCCTGTGAAGTGTTCCCCTCTTCATGTCTTTCAGGTGGGATGTATCACCGTAGGAATCCACCTTTCTCAGAAGCTGAGACCGCCGCCATAATTGATGCCTTGAGACTCCATTACCAGGTGCTGTTGTCAAAAAGTTGCCATAACCAGCAAGAATGTGCTGCACTGTTGGCAGACCTCATGGCATCGGTTAATCATGTGGGCCAGCATGACAGGAGCTATGAGCAGGTCTGACACCGGGTCACTAATCTTATACATCATACATGGAAAAGGGCCACAACTGTGGCCAGGGACCATGCTGGCACCAGTGGAGGGCTTGCTACACAACAACCACTCACAGCCACAGAGGAGTTCCTATCAAACCTGGGTTCACCCACCAGCTCACAAGAATCATTAACACCATATGTAGTGGAGGGGGGTGGCACAGCTTCCACAGCCGAGGAGTATCCAGGTAAGCATCCAGTTCTCATCACATTAATACTGTAGCATTCATAGTGGCAGCCTTTACATACCTGTACACATATGTCAGGTCAATCTGCATTTGTGGAGAGGGATTGCAATGCACAGATGTGCACACATATTGTGAATGTCAGCAATATGGGTAGTATCACAGTTTATACTGTACATGTTGATATATGCAGATATTATCCTGTACCAATGCCACAATTGTGTCTGCTGACAATACCTCTCCACACAAATCCATAGGTACATCTGGTGTGGCCGGGATCCATCATGCTGTAGCCTGTGAGTGTGGAACTTTTGTTATGGCACATCTATACCCTAGGCATGTTAAGGGATGCCAGTTTGCTGTGGACACAGCTGTTAAGCTTAGCCATATTGCAATACTTCCATGTTCACCTGTGGAGGGGTTCACTACAGTGCATTACATCGGTAATCACAGTAGCATATCTGCAGGAGCTGTAACATATTAGCATGTATTTTTGTAAAGGTGCAGACAGTCTGCTATAATGAGGTGCATTACTATTGTGGAAACGGGTGCACTGTGTTTTAGGTGAAGGTCCGTCACATACTCTGACATATCACTTATCTCAGAGGTGTATAGTACTAGCAACATTAACTGGACAGGCACACTGTGAATGGTACACCAGATTAACTGCACTACATGTTGTTAAGGGCCTGTCTTGTGTGTATCTGTTGTGGTCTGCATGTGTGTTGTGCATGGCATCAGTCATAACATGTGATCTGTATAAAGCATTTGTGGCACCTCACCTGTGTGTGTGTGTGTGTGTGTGTGTGTGTGTGTGTGTGTGTGTGTGTGTGTGTGTGTGTGTGTGTGTGTGTGTGTGTGTTTGTGTGTGTATGTATGTGGATCAGCAGACATTATAGTGCAGGAATTAATGTAGTTGTGTTGTCTTCCCCTCACAGGTGACCATGGGGGTTGGAGTGTGTCTCCCTCACAACCTGATGTTAGTGACTCATCGGACTCTGATGATGATGGTGGCCATAGTAAAGATCCAGTGAGTTTGTTAGAGATTGAATCTGTCCCATTGGTTGACATCCCACTTCCCCCCAAGTGTCCCCGCATACAGTCAGTAAGCCCACATGTACTCAGTCCCCAGCAGCCACAGATATCAGACAGTCAAAAAGTGGTGGCATCGAACAGGAGAATGTGGTGGCTATGGCATCTGTGACTGTAGTCACTAGCTATAGCCAGACAGCTGGCAAGGTCCCACACAGGCAGATTGACAAGGGTGCTCAAAGGACTGCTGCCCATCTAGCACCTGTCAGAGGTGTCACAGCATGTGTCATCCAATTCATGTTTCAGTCCATCATGGAGGCACAGGCACATTGTGAACGGTACACCAGATGAATGCTCAGGGTCATGGATGCCACACTGCCTGGCATGCATGACTCCATCCACAGCATTGGTGATGCCTTAAGTCATTTCATTGATATAGTGGATAGACAGTGGGGTGAGACATGTCGATCCTTAACTGTGCAATGTGTATGCTTGAAAATGTGGTGGAATTAGGGCAGCCGACATGTGGACGTAGGTCAGCAACATCGGCTAAGAGCTCACATGGCCATGCACAGTCACACTCCCGTAGTGGCAGTACCACCAACACTACTGAAGGGAGGATGCTGTCCACACCACAATGTGGCACACGGTCCTGGGTGATCCCGTAAGGGACACAGACCCATCAGACACTGGGCAGCATCAAAAAGTAGTGCCAAATCTGGCCCTGGGCATGGCGGTGCCAGTTCTACTTCTGGTGGAACCAGTTCCCATGTTTGTGGCTGGAGATATTGAACTGTCCATTCTGCCATGTAAGGTCCACAGCTGTCTAACATACCCTCATGTAAGGCTGGCACATGACTTGACTGTGTACATGCACACACTCACACATCACTATCTTATGCAGATCACCGCCAGACACACACAGCTCCTCTCCATGGCCCAGCTGACCAGCACTCCTCCAGACACACACACATGATGTCAACTGTGTGGCACAGTCTAGGCCTTTGGTAACTCCACACCACACCCTGTGCATGTGATGATACCTGTGCCACATCCCTGTCATCCATACCATTGATGCAGATACTTGCTAATATGTGTCTGATGCATAAGATGAATACAGTACACTTAATGACAGTTTGTAGTGAAGTAGTGTTATGCCCGGTAAGGTGCTGTCTGCTGGCAATAGCCATGCATACACATCAAAGTGTATGTATCATTATGCCATGATGCTGTATTACTGTCAGTTTTTCTGATTGACTGTTGTCTCCCAGACCTTATTCTACTTCTGTTGCAGGTGTCTGTGTATGTGTACATCATGGGGACTTGCTACCAATACAGCAGCTCAGGATGGCATAGTGGCAATGCAGAAATATGACATCTGTAAGGTACGGCTGTATATGTGCATGGTTACCTAGGTGTGCATGTGTAGAGCAGTGTGTGAGTGACAATGGGGGCAGACATGTGGACGTAGGTCAGCAACAACATCAGCTAAGAGCTCACATGGCCATGCACAGTCACACTCCCGTAGTAGCAGTACCACCAACACTACTGAAGGGAGGGTGCTGTCCACACCACAATGTGGCACATGGTCCTGGGTGATCCCGTGAGGGACACAGACCCATCAGACACTGGGCAGCATCAAAAAGTAGTACCGTATCTGGCTCTGGGCATGGAGGTGCCAGTTCCACTCCTGGTGGAACCAGTTCCCATGTTTGTGGCTGGAGATAGTGAACTGTCCATTCTGCCATGTAAGGTCCACAGCTGTCTAACATACCCTTGTGTAGGGCTGGCACATGACTTGACTGTGTACATGCACACACTCACACATCACTATCTCATGCAGATCACCACCAGACACACACAGCTCCTCTCCATGGCCCAGCTGACCAGCACTCCTCCAGAAACACACACATGATGTCAACTGTGTAGCACAGACTAGGCCTTTGGCAACACCACACCCTGTGCATGTGATGATACCTGTGCCACATCCCTGTCATCCATACCATCGATGCAGATACTTGCTAATATGTGTCTGATGCATAAGATGAATATAGTACACTTAATGACAGTTTGTAGTGAAGTAGTGTTATGCCCTCTAAGGTGCTGTCTGCTGGCAATTGTCATGCATATGCATCAAAGTGTATGTATCATTATGCCATGATGCTGTATTGCTGTCAGTATTTCTGATTGACTGTTGTCTCCCAGACCTTATTCTACTTCTGTTGCAGGTGTCTGTGTATGTGTACATCATGGAGACCTGCTACCAATACAGCAGCTCAGGATGGCATAGTGGCAATGCAGAAATATGACATCAGCAAGGTACAGCTGTATATGTGCATGGTTACCTAGTTGTGTATGTGTAGAGCAGTGTGTGAGTGACAATGGGGGCAGACAGCGTAATCTTGCATGCATACCCCTTGATACAGCATGCTACTCTTGATACATGTCACCTTGGAGTTCTGTAGGATCACAGGTTCATAGGATCATAGAAGGTTACTAGAGTAATGGTCCTGGGTCCCTTACATGTTGAGCCATTACTTTTTCCCTCACAGCATCATTGATCAGCATCTGTTGTCCCTGTCATTGAGGGACACAGGTGAGACCCCTGGGACAGATTTGTGGTTTCCCATCCACTCATCACAGATGCACTTGATGAGAGTTTGCATGGTACTCTGTTGGACATGTCTGGGAAGTGCATTCCTGCAACATGGCAGCCTCTGGGAGAGAAACCTGTCTCTCCACCAGGTTTTGTTGATGTCACATATCAGATTTAGGCCAGTCATGCTGGTAATGCATGAAGACTTAGACTCACATACATGGGCCAACTGTTGAAGGGCTGGGCACAACATTGCCATCTAGGCATGCCACAGCCCACCTGTGGACAACCTATCCAGTACCAAGTGGGCCACAACTGATTCCAGGCTGTCTACATGGAACAGGAATTGGAGGCCATGGATTACCTTTGTGGGTATTACTATGACCTTTCCAGTTGCTGCAGATGTCTGGACAGGTACATACAAAATGAGCCATGGTACTACGTTATTGTTGTCCTGATTGAGACTATACAGAGGTAATTTCTACCTTTAGTCTGGATGCACTCCCTTTACCTATGTGGTGAACCATGTACAAGCCTTTTCTGACCACTGTCTTGATGGCTGAATGCAACAGTGTTATCAACCTTACTACCCAGGTCTCTCAATGCAGGTTGTGTGTTTATGGGATTGTCATTGATGTGGGAAATAGTGGGGCCATGTCCTTGCCATATGATATGATGGTACTGTTTCTGCATTCAGCTTGATACCAGGACCTTGGCACCATTCCATAACTGATGTATGGCCCCATTGCAGTGAGTTAACATCGGTTGGTGGCTCAGTGACAGCACAATACTTACAGTCACCCCAGCCTTGGGCAGTGCCTACAAATGTGGGTGGTAGCAGTTAGCATTCATGCCTAGATAGATGTGTGTCACTGGGCACAGCAGCTACTCACAGGGCCTCCACATGTCTACATATTGCACACACATGGGGAAAACAGAGTAGGGTTGGCACCTTATCAAATGTGCAATGTAGGACATTTCTTGTAGTAACGTGAGAGTTGGCAGGACAAACCATACCCATAGCAAGTGCAATGGACAGGAGTTCTCTTGGTTTTCCAGTATGACAGCTACTGTGTGTCACATTTACATAGCTTATGCTATTTTTCATTACATTAAGGTGCTTCTGATGTGACATAACTGCTTTATGCAACTATTACACAACTTTAGGAAATATTTGTTGTCCTACACTCTTGGGACCTCTGTATTGTTTGAGTTGTTTTTACAGGTCACACCTGGCCAAACATGGACTGCAACCTGCAGGGTGGGACAGGTGGTGGCCATACCTCTCACCTGTACAGATTTCTGCAGAATGTGCTGTTGTTTGCCACATATTTTAGGTCCGTTTGTCATAACATTGTGGATTTCTGGCAAATTAGTGGCACATGATTAAAAACTGACGTTAGACAATAATGACAGATATTTTCATTTCAGACTTCATACCCTTCAGAAAATGCATGTTAATGCACAGACTGTTATGCTATCTTCATTCTATGTTTGTAAGAGCAATATTTAAAGATTGACCCTAATTTTGGGCCCCTGTCCCACTTTTCTATATGGCTTTAGCCAGATGTCTTGCTCTAAGGTGTTTAGAGGTATGGTGGTGAATCTAACACAGTGATGTTTGCATGTTTAATTATATCCTCTTGTGGCTGTGTATATTTCTTCCCTATGTGTGTGCAATGACAATACATTTTAAGGTCTGTTCTACCCTGTTAACCCCCCTACATACACACACACACACTCATGAACTGCCCTTGTTGAGAGTACAATCCCTACCTTCCTAGTTTTACATGTTAGTGATAAATACATGTCACATGTGCCACAGAGCTTATATGTTTTTGTAGTGCCTACCACTATTATTCAGGTGGATGACATATGCAAGTGCTGTAAGGATTACCAGTGGGGGTTTAACAGGTTTGTGCAGGCCCTTAATATGGTATAACTGTGACACACACACACACACACTGCTGCAGGAGGATATGCATTGAAAAACACATACACTCACAGAGTTGCTACATTTGAGATTAGAACCCCTATCTATCTAGTTTATATATATATATATATATATATATATATATATATATATATATATATATATATATATATGTAGACCAACATATGTATTGCATGTGCCACAGTGCCATTGTGCTAGAAAATGTCTAACTGTGCTTCTAAGATGGATGACATCAGTAGGCCCTGCATAGATTGCCAATGGGGGTGTTATCAGGATGGAACAGGCCCACAAAATGGTATAACCATTACACACACACACACACACACACACACACACACACACACACACACACACACACACACACACACACACACAGTCAAGACAGCCACACTGTTACAGGGATATGTATGCACAGACACATACACTAACACAGTTGCCAGCATTCAGATTAGAACCCCTACCTATACATTTCTCAGATGTGCCACAGAGCTTATATGGCTGGAGAGTATCCAATGGTGCATCTACACTGGATGACATCAACAGGCCCTGTAAAGGAGTATAAGGGGGTTTAACAGGTCTCAAAATGGTATAACCAACACACAGGATGGACACACTGCAACATGGGATATGCTTCACATACACACTCCCACCCTCACACAGTTGTCATTATTGGGATTAGAATGCCTACCTATCTAGTTGTATGTACTATAGTGCTACGTGCTTATTTTGTGCACCACGTAGCTTATATTCCTGGAGAGTGCCCAACTGTGCATCTAAGGTGGTTGATATCAACAGGCCCTGTAAAGTAGTGCAATGTGGGGTTAACAGGGTGGAAAATACCTTAAAATGTATTGTCATTGCACACACATAGGGAGGAAATACACACAGATACAAGGGGATATACTTAAACATGCAAACACTCACTGAGTTGCCACTGTTGGGATTAGAACCAGTACCTATCTGTCTACACTATAGTGCTACATACTTGTTGCATGTGCCACAGGGTTTATGCATTTGGACAGTGTCTGCCACTACTGTTGGGGTGGATGACACCAGTAGCTGCTGACAAGTAGGCAATTGTTGTGCAGGACACTATTCACAGTGCCATAAAATGGGTGACCATTACACAGACATAGGCCTGTTGGGCGTGTATATTCTGCTGTATGTGTAATAGATACAGAAACACACATGCACACAAAGCAGATGTTGTGGGATTTCAACCCATACCTAACTACTATTACACAATAGAGCTCAACATAGTATTTGCATGTGCCACTGGTTACAATTGGTGTACGAGTGGCTGCAGTACTACATCACTCTACGCCTTTCACAGTCTCTCTCTCTCTCTCTCTCTCCCTCTCCCCCTGTTTCTGCCTCTCTGTAAATGATGTATTTGTATATGTTACTTATATATATGTATGTATATCACACCCAACAGATCTAGATATATCTTATATGTGCCACATATGGATAGATGAGGGTAATCATGTCTGATGGGGGTGGGGAGAAACATGTGTACATAGCTGTCTGTATGCACAGGCATATATGGACATCACAGTTCTATAGTCAGATGTGGGTTCAGGCATGGGCTGAAATTAGCTAAGCGTAGGAGCATGCACAGTATAACCATCAATACTAACAGTGGGACTCCAGGCCAGACCTACCTGTACTCTGGTCCAGGATTTTGTGTGCTACAGCCAATTGGCTGATGAACCTGTTTAAACAGCCAGCACCTCACTGATATACTGTCTGAGGGATCTCTTGGCTGTGTGCTACCCTTATTAACTGAGTCATATCTAGTGTGGATACAGAGTGTATTGGACTGAGCAGAGATTTGCATAATATGTGTGGTACATTTTACATAGCACTGTGATTTCTTGGCATGTCAGTGGCAGATCAATATAGATTAATGTGAGGAACTGCTGACAGACATTTGGCTACTGACTCCATACACTGTAGGGAACCCATGCTACTGCACAAATTGCTGCAGTCTGCACATTCTACATTTGTCTGGCCACTGGTTCCTCCTTCCTCTTATATGTGGGCCTTTGTCCTGCTCTGCTCCAGTTCCAGGCTTTGTCCACAGTTGCTGGTCTATGTAGTTGTAGCTATAGTATGACTGGGGTAGATGTTGTAACACCACACACAGTGTTACAGACTTCACACCTCTGACTGTACCTGTTTTGTAGGTTGTCCAGTATTGTGCCCCATTCATCTGCTGCGGACCTGAGATGGTTTGTGTTGCACTGTTATTATAAGGCTACATGTTGGGCATACCTCTCAAACTCTTACAGCCAAACATCTGGACAGTGCCATCTATAATAGTAGAGCACAGGCCCAAACATGGAGACAGGGTCTTAATATTGCTGTTACAAACATAGACAGTTGGTAGACTGTTTTTTATTAGCTTGCATTTTCTTATGGGTATGAAGTCTGCATCTCAACTGTCTTTCATTTATGTTTTCACATCAACCTTTATTGGTTTGCCAATAGTTTGCCAGACAAATGCAATGATATGACAAACAGAACAGATATATGAGGCATACATGTGGACATTCTGCGAAGCCCTGTCATTCATGGGGTATGGATGGTGCCAACTTACTTGTCAATACTGACACAGTTGTGTGGCAGCCTTTGTATCCTGGTGCTACACTGACTTGTCACAAGTTGCTGTTCTACTCAGCACTGTCTAGATTACTTAGAGCTGTGTACTGCCCATATCTGTGGCTCCCTATCCCTCCATTGTCTCTGGCTTTGTCCAGCTTTCCTACAGTAATAAATACTGACATCTGGACAGTGTGTAGAACTCCTAACATAGGTATAGCTCACATGCAAAATACTAGGTGCAGTCAGTCTCAAACGCTGGACCCTATCAAACACAGTAATGTATTTAGCCCACCAAGAAATGACAGCCACCAGTCAGTGGAGTCTACATCCTGACACTATTAACCACACACATACATAGCACATTGACCCCTGCATATTGTGGAAATGGAACATGTTAGCAAGTTGATTTGGACAACCCCAGGAATGTGTGGTCTGCTGCTATTACCTTACAAACATAAATGTTACTGCAATTTTATGGGAACATTGGTGTGTTGGGGTAAGGGGCCATACATCTCAAGTGTACAGAGATTTGCAGAATATACAGATGTTTGCCTAATATTTTTGGTCCCTTTTTCATAAAATTGTGGTTTTCTGACAAATTACTAGCACATCATTAAAGGCTGAAGTAGGAAAATAATGACAGACATTTGAGTTTCAGACTTCATACCTTTCAGAATATTCATGCTAATGCAAAACCTGTTATTCTATCAACTTTCTAAGTTTGTAAGTTTAATATTTAACAATTGTCCCACTTTTGAGTCTTTGCCCACTTTTCTTTATGGCTTTGTACAGATTTCTTGCACTAAGAGGTTGAGAAGTATGTAGGGGACTCCAACATTGACATCCGTGCATCTGTCCTATGACCCCGCTGTTTGTAAGTCCCTCACATAGTGCAGAGGGTTTTACTGGCTTGGGGCCTATTGCATAAATTGGGGCAGACAGTATTTGGCAGAGAGTCCCTGTTGTCCCATATAGCTGTCAGTTGTCTGCTGCTATCCCAGTAGCCCACCCCATGCCCTTGCATATATGCAGCCATACCATACATATGCTACCAGAGTCTACTACCCCATTCATTTGTTGTTAAAAAGAGTGACTTACCTTGTGCTTGCAGCAGTTGAGAGGACAGTGCTTCAGGGTTGACTCTGTCAGATGCACGCAGTACACTGCCTATATATGGTAAGGTACAGGTAGTGTGATGTGGCTGGCATCCTTTTTACTATGTCTGTGAGTCAGAGTGAGGTATCAGTCCCTGGGTCCCTAGGTTGTCAGTGCATGTGCTATGCACTGCCTCTTTGCCAAGGACAGGGAATACTGGGCATGTCTACATCTGCCTACAGGGACAGGCGCAGGAGGTTCCTCCTCTGAGTCCCCTGTGCCTGTGGGGACCTTGGCACTGGTGGGGGGTGTGTGTCCCTTCCCTGTAATGCTCTTGCCACAGGTGTTTCCACATGATTATATTGTGTAGCATGGCACATACTATGAACGTGTGCACATGTGGCTGGAGAGTACTGCAGAGCTCCACCAGATATGCCAATGCAGCGGAACCGTGACTTGGTCCATTATGTTCCTAGTTTGTGCATGAGCCTCATTATGGCATTCTTCAGTTGGTGTGTGTGCATTTCTGATGGGTGTTATCATCCATGATTCCAGTGCGTAGCCAGCATCCCCCAGCAGATGGTCGTACAGGATGTCCCCCTGGCAAATGTCTGGTACAGGTCTGATGCATGCCAGATGTGGGAGTTGTGATAATTGCCAGGGCTGCCAGCACACACATTTATGATAATGTCCTGGACATTGCACATGACCTGTCAGTTGATGGAGTGATATCCTTTGCGGTTGATGTAGACTCTAACCCTCTCACCAGGTGGTGTTGTGATGTTCACTGGGTGGTGCTGTGATGTGCACCTGAGTGCAGTCTATGGCACCCAGCACTTCTGGGTAGTGTGCTACATGGTGGAAGACACTCATATTGCTGGTCCTCTGCTCAGGGGTGCAGGATAAATAAATGTGCTCACTGGCATGTGTTAGCGTGACATCCAGGAACTGGTGGAGTACCCTGGATGTGAATGCCTGTCAGACCCCCAACATGTCCTCAGTAGGTGTTTGGAAAGTACCTGTAGCTCATATTATTAAGGCTACACATACCTTTGTTTCCACTGGGAAAACATTCCCCTCTGTTAGCTCTGTGTCTGAGGTGAGGACGGCAGAGCTCGGTGAGTTCCTGTAATATGTTCCTGTCCTTCCTATAGTGGTCTACTATCTCCACCTCATGTAGCCCCTGAAAGGTTACCCTGGGCCTGAACACTCTTCTCCTTCTCAGTCTAGTCCTATTGTCAGCATCAGCGTCATTGCTGACCTCAGATTCTAGCATATACAGATGTAACAGAACAGCAGCAGCACCTATCATTTTGTCTGTTAAAATTCTCAAGTGTGTACTTCAATGGTGCAGAGTATGTGGGAAAAATCAGATTGAAGGGTGTATGCATACTTTATACTGGTGTGCTGCATATACAGCCTGTGTGATTGGCTGACTATGATACATTCCACCTGCCAGGTATATCATTGAGGGGTTTGAAAGGGCCAGTCTCATTGGAACAGGGCTTATCAGCCATTTATACTTGGCTGGCTTTCCAAGGCTATTTCCTTTTATTTATTAATTTATTTTAATTTATTCCACTGCTAAGCACTGTGGCTCACCTTGCAAACCTGTGGCGCTACTGTAAACATTGCTCAGCTGTTTGGACCCTCCCCTGTACAAAGGCATGTTTAGCTTTTCTTTAACCAGCTAAAACAAGCTTCACAGGACTAGGCAAAGCTTAACAGACTCAGACACACCCCGTGCCTAGCTGTGCTTAGTTGAGCACAGACACTGCTAAGGTCCCATCCACTTAAACATGGCGTGACACACTCCCCTTTTGATGCTAGCTATCTGTTCTGCCTACACCAACACAGTTCTAGCCCTACCATTGTTAGTACTTATGAACATGGTGGCCCTTTTTGCTATTCAATAACCCTGGCTCTTTTGCATGCACCTTATTGAATATACCCTGGATACTGCACTACACCAGGGCCTATCTCCTTAGCAACCACTGTAATTTGACTCTGCATGATGGGCACTATAATGCTATACTTTTGCATATGTATAAATTTCATATTTTACAGTCTTTATTTTTATTTATTTATTTATTATTTGCAAAACAGCATGTTTACACATTGCTGCACAACCGCTTAAATGTAAAATATGTATTAAAAAAAAGATTAATTTTTCCTAACTTGCATTGCTTTTTTAACTCACTGGCCATAATTTTAGCCATTTGTATAACTACTGTGCAATCTCCACCCTTTTGGGGGCTTTTACAGCCCCTGCTTAAAATGTATATGCTGATACATGGTTTGTATCGTGTACATTTCTTATACTGCCACAGCACCTACATGAGTGCCTTTCTGCTTGCTGAATTGCAAATTCACCTCATTTGCATGGTTTGCACCAGCTTATCAGGTGATTTGCATTCCGTGGACACCTCAGTGTCCACATGGTGTCTGCACACTCGTGCATGCCTCCATCCCTGTTTCCTGGAGCGCTCAGTGGCCATGTTCCATGTTTGGGCTACGACACTATTCCTACATGGAGAATCGCTCCATATAGGATTTATTGAATTTGTCTTGGGGTCTTTTTAGGGATATCATCTTCAAGATCACTAATGGTATGTTTTTGTCTCTCTCCCTACCCCTTATCTTCTTTAATTTATTATTTATTATTATAATTTAATATTAATATATTTTGTTCAACTAAGTATATTTTGTTAAACTTTAATTTATTCCTGCTATTTATTATTATGATTTAATATGAATATATTTTCTCAAACTAACTGTTTTGTTGACCTCATGGGGTATTTCATACTGTCTTGCTGCTATCATACTTACTGTTATGTTACTTAATGTTGTATTCCACATAATATACCTTAACATGTATTTGGAATAATCAATATTAGGTTCCATTATGTTAATACTAACATTGGTTTGGTTATTACTAACCTTAACTTATTGTTATAACTAAATTACTACAGTGGGTCATGATAGGCCAGTTCCTGGTGATCTGCCCACCATGCCTCCTCCAGCCATGGCACTGCACGCTAGCACATCTGGGACTCTGACCAGTGGTTCCCCCTCTGCTGCCCCTGCACTACCTGTGGTGTTGGGTAGTTCCACTCTACAGGATGGGCCAGGCCCCTCTGAGAGCAGTGCTGGAGGGGGAGTTGCCACCTGGGATGAACTGCCAGTTTTGATGTGCAGGATAATGTACCATGGGTTTGGATGAAGCCTGCGCCAGATGGAGAGCATGCTGGCCACCCTGGTGGGGCAAGCTCATCTCGGAGCCTCCACCACTGCCACCCCTAAGCCAGTGAAGGAGCAGTGCCAACACTCCCATGGGTGAGGACATAAGTCACACTGCTACCTTGTGGCGGCACCTGGGACTGCGATTCCACAACATCCTTGCTATCCTTACCTTAAACACATGCCTCAACTGGAGTGGAATGGTTAACCGCACTCTTGCTCTATATCTACAAGAAGGCTGACACATCTCCCATAGTCAATCCTACAGGTTGTTGTCCTCCAAAGTGCTCAAACTCTCTGTCTATGCCTAATACCTGCAGCAGCAGCTGCAGCCTGTAACACACACATCTGTATGCAAAAGTAGCTGCTACAGACCTGCTCTGCAATCATGTAGTCTCCTCACCCCAGTAATGTCCAGCACAACATATCAAAAAGGGCTTTTAGTCTACATAAAGGCCTTATATCTTGCACAGTGGTTGCATCTCATTGACTGATGATAGTGCAAATTAGCCGTGTTGACTGCCATTAGAATTTCAGAACCACATATTAATTAAGAGGTAATCACCTGCTAATGAGAAGCATTTTAAAAGGCAAACTTACTGGCATTGGGGAGCCAATCTGTATGAGACTTTCTGCACACAGAACACACATTTTCAAAAACTTAAATATCACCACATATCAACAGAGGAGTTTTGCACTCCAGCAGGTATGTAACCTTTTTGTTTACAACAGGATGCAGATGTGTGAATATACTTATGGGGAATAGGGATTACAGCATTAAGCATTTCTTAGAACTGTGATAATGACATGTCATTGCTCTCCAGATTTGTTACACCTGCAGAGGATGTACAATACACCAAAGGTGGAATGTTTTTGTCAATGTGGCACACTGTTCTTGTGGGACTGCCCTTTTATAGTAGTTGTAATAGCATACTGCTATTTGTTTGGCACTGTTATTTTCAGATATTATTAGGGGGGGTTGCCCCTAGGGGATACACCACAATACACACCAGTGTTGGGTGTATAATCATACAGCAATATCTGTCATGGCACACATGGGAATAACTGAGTATCATTAGTATCTTAGCTGTATCCACACACTTAGTATGTTGTGGAATATGACATGTGTGATCAAACAGTGGATACTGCCAGCCATTCTGTTCTTGCTGTATCTCTATATAGTGTACATCCATGTATGTAATCCTGACATGTGTTCCCATTCTGTTGTCTTTCAAGAAACAGGTACCCAAGACACCATGCACCTTTCATGGTTGCGGGGAATGATATTATACTTGAAGGCCTCTAGCAACAGTGTGAACTCCTACTGTCCAGGGGGAGGCAAAACAGGGAACAGCTGGCAGCATTGTGGGCTGACCTTGCCAGTGAAGTGAATGCCACAGGTCATCAGAGAAGGACATATGAGCAAGTTCGACATCGTGCAACGGACATGATCCATGCTGCAAGCAGAAGAGCAGCCAGGGATCGTAACATCACCAGTGGAGGGCCTGCAGTGGAACAACCACTCTCAGCCACTGATGAATTCCTGGCAAACCTAGGCACACGACAGCTCCCAGGCATCCATCACACTATACATCATGGATGTGGGTGCCATAATTTCCACGGCAAAGGAGCATGCAGGTTAGCTTAATCTGATCAGCATTGCAATACTGTAGCATTCAGTGGGTCACGATACTGTTACATGGGTGTCAGGTCTGTGTTAACTGAAGGGGGTTAACTGCCGTCTGACTCTCATGTTCAGTTGTTGACCGATATAACAATTAACACAGTACCTACTATAAATGTGGGATATATGGACATATTACCTTATTGTGGTGCAACAACACATTACCTCTCTCTCATCTTTTCACAGGCCCATCAGGTATTGGACAAGGACATGGTCTTGCTCCTGGTAAGCACTACACTGTTTTGTTATAAATGTAGGTTTACTGTAATGTAATCCCTAAAGTGTCATCCCAGGTGTGCTGCCTGGATTGGTGTACTGTCAGCATGATTGTCAAATGCACAGATATTTTCTGACAGTACACATGTTAGTCATACATATGCCTTGTAGGTGTGACTACACTGATACATGTGACAGTATTGTCAGGACATTGCGGATTATCATATGTGTCAACAGTGCAGAGTCTTTGTAAATGTCAACAGTGTACCTCATTGGTGCTGATGAGATTGTTGTGTAAAGAGCTTTTATGTACAAGTAACTACAGTTGTTTGTGGGAAACATAATGTCTTCTTGTCCTACTATAAAAGGTTGGGGTTTCAACAGGTCTGTAATTTGCCAAAAGTGTATAGAGCTGTACATATATTGCAACATAGTAGTGCAAAGCATAATAGTGCAGGTATTAATGTACTGCTTTTTCCTTTTTTTATTACAGGTGACAGGGGCCATTGGTCTCTGTGCCCTACACAACCTGAAGTCAGTATCTCTTCAGATTCTGATGATGATGGTGACTACAGTAAGGCACAGGTGGAGGTTTTAGGGGCTAAATTTGTCCCAGAGATTAACATCACTCTTCTTTCTTCATTGTCACTGCACATAGTCATTATGTCTACACATACCCAGTCCCTGGAGACCATAGATATTGGACAGTCAGAGGTGACACTGAGACAGTGTCTGTCTTGGAATGCACAGTATCTGTGCTGGAATGTGTGGCTGGAGTTGAGCATCAGCCTTGTGGATGTAGGCCAGCAACCCCATATGCTGAGACTCCATGTGGCCATGCACAATCATGCTTCTGGAGTGACAGTACATCCAGCTCTGCAGAGGGGATTGTGCTGTCCACAACAAGCTGTGGCACGCCATGGGCTCATGGCCCTGGGTGTTCCCATGGAGGACACAATCCCAGCAGACAGCAGTCACCATCACATGCTAGAACCACTTCTGACCTTGGACATGGAGGTGCAAGTGCAACTCCCAGCAGAGCCAGTTACTGTGTTCAGAACCAGAGACGATGAACAGTCAGCTCTACCATGCACAGTTCAAAGCTGTCCAACATACCCACATGTAGGACTAGCACTGTGATTGACTGTGTACATGCATACACTCACACACCACTGTCAAATGCAGGTCACCTACAGACACACACAGCACAATTCCATGGTCCATCTTGCCTGCTTCCCTTCCTGACTCACACACATACTGTCAAACCTTTGGGTCAGCCTAGGCCTCCTGCACCCCCACACAACACCCTGTAAAAGTGATGGTACCTGTGCCACATCTCTGTTATCCTCATCATCTATACAGGGAAATGAAGCTATGTTTCTGATGCACAATGTGACTATATAATTAACATGTACTTGTGTAATGCATTGTTGTTTTGCCATGCCACTTGTAGTGGTTACTGACAGATACTGTATGCTGAAATTTATAGTGAGTAAGCCACATCATTTTTTGTACCTTATGTTGTATGATGTTGTAACGGCTGTATACTTACACAATGAAAGGCGTGTCATGGACCAGTTTCTGTTTCTGTTTCAGGATTCTGTTGGGGACACCTATGGATACATAGTGGCAATAAATCCCAAGTCATCACAGCACAGGATAGAATCACAGCACAAAAGAAATATGTCTTCAGCAAGGCACAGCATTATAGGTGCATGGCTCCATAGGTCCATATGTGTATAACAAGCTAACAAGGACAATGGTGTCAGTCAACATAGTCATGGAACCCTAATCTGTGAAAAGGTCTGATACCTTTGATAAGTGTCACCAGGGTTTTGGGAACTAACACATCTACAAGGTGTGGTGCTGGAGATGACCCATCTACAAATTTCCTGTGTCCAGTTCAGACATCTGTCTGACAACAGCTATCATTGTCTTGTTCTGCATCCCATTATGTAACCTGAGCATGATGTATGTCACAGCAGATGTGTGCTTCACATGCATGGGGGGCCTGTTAGGGTATACTGTCTGTGCTACATACCTGTCTGTCCAGCATGTACTACTTATACCACAGTGACAGTGTAGATGTGTAGGACAGGTAAGACATGTGTTAGTCCTGTCATGGATATGTGGGAGGTACACTGTGGGATCTGATACCTCCCTGTATGGCAGCCATACACATCACCTCCAAAGCATTTAGGAGACAGACTACACATGTATGGTCTTGACACGGACTCCATAGGACATGTTATCTGTAATGTGTACTGGTGTACCATGGAAACTGTGTGGCTGCTACAGTTGTAAGATATGCCTGTATAGTGACAAAGCAAGGGTGCCATCGTACACAATGACAGGTGTGATGAGTGCCACATGCAGTATAGCAATGCCAGTATGAGATTTACATCACATACCTTTCTGTTTAGGTTATACAACATTGAAGGCATTCTCACATCTTACCAACCAGTGAAAGTCAAAGGCTACATTAGTCTCTGTGTCCATACGTCCATGAGTAATGGCTCAACTGTGTGTGATGTGCGGACACCAGTATATTTTTGAGGGGTGGATGACTTTCTAAAGGATAGCATTGTGCAGTCATTGAAATTTAGTATTTGTCAGTAGCTCAGACAACAACTGAATATGTGTCTCAGGCCATCCTGGATAACCATTGGTTCTGTGTAGTATTCAGTGACACCTCCTGATATGCAATTACCTGCCAATGTAGTCAGTCAGAGGTCACTGACAGCGGCTGTGACTGCAGACAGGAATGGCTAGAGGGGGTACACCATTAATGATGTCTGGGGAAATCCACTGGTGACTGGCATCATTGTAGCATAGGTCTCCCAAAGCTATCTTCCCAGATTATGACTGTCAGACACTTGCCTATCTACCAGCTGACATAACACTGTGGAGATAACCTATACAGTTTCCAGCAAGGCCTGCTGGTCTAATATTGTCAAACACCTTGTCAGGCCTTGGTAGGTAGAGTGAGTAATATTCCTGTCATCCACTGCATAGTGTAACACTCAATGGGGCTCACCAGTTACCATCAGTAGGCATGATTTGGCCTTGAGTGTAACAAACAGTGTTTGGTCCAGTGTCAGCAGGTGTATGACGGTGCTACTGCTCATATCCATGCTAACTCCTTTCATGGCATTTCATATCACATGACTCAAAAATCAAGGGACACTGCTTGGCACTACATGCTAGTTGTCCTTTGTGCAACTAAGTATTGCAGTTACTTTCAGCATCTTCGAAGAAGAGAATCATCCAAGGTCTATGTACAGAGTGCAGTCAAACATGTTAGAGAACTGTAATATGTATGCCCTGTGAAGGTAAGATGGAGGTTTTACACATGTATTCTACAGTTGGGCACTACCTAAGTGGTGTGTACTGGAAGGACACAATTACCTTGTGAAGACTGTGTTAAGCATGGGAGTCCATGGAATTGCTGGTGCCTGGCAACTACTAATGCTGGTCTCACCAACACCACTCTCACATAGGATACCATGCTCTGATATGTTTTCTGTCATCACACGCAAAATGTTACTATGAAGCCCATGATGACAAGCAGGGCACAGCCTGTTTGTTCATCCACATAGGCTCTGTAGGCTTCACATACCCTTCTCCAGGTAGATGCCTTTATTTGCAACCTGGGCAGTCAGTTGGCTTTTGCATGTCTTATGCCTTCTTTTCCAGGGTTGGTGCTATATCGCTAGGGAACTGACAAGAGGGGGATTAGTAGCACTGCTGTAGCATGACAATATAATGCACAATGTCCATTGACATAGATGTCATGTCTTGCTGAAACAATCATCACACTGGCGGTAAGCCATCGTAGGTGACAATTTCACAGCTAGCCATGCATCCTGCCCTTCAACACATTACTGGTGGATATCTGCATGATATGCCTGTGAGGCCTACTGCAGCAGACTGCCCACCTTTGGCCAATGTGTATCCACCTGCCACATGTCCTAGGCATGTCATACTGTATAATTATTTACCTGAAACATATGTCTGTGTTCCCACATCATGTCACACAATAACCAGTGTGCTGTCTAATTGCTTCACAGGCATCATATGCTTGTGAGTCCAACGTCATGTCAGCAAAGTTAAACAAGTCCTCTATGCATGCACAGGCATCTGCATCTTCACTGCAAGGTGTGCCTACAAACATTGTATATCAGGCTGTCAACCCCAAGGGTGTGGCAGCATGATCCTAACTTTGCAGGACCTGCTGCTGAGATGTTGGGAATATCCCACTGACTGCATTCAAACCTTGCTACCATGGTGTCTCCAACAGCAGTCATTACATATGGCAATGAGCATTATGCCAACATGCACAGCTCACATCCTGCACCACCTAAACACACATCAAATGTGTGAAACTCCTTACCAGACACATTGCCAAACAGACACCTCAGAAAATCCTGCCTCTGGAGTGCACAGTACACATAATACTGCATGCACCACTCTCTCACCAGTCAAACACCTGAGATATAACACAAAATCAAACCTCTTAGTCAGAGATGATTACATCATGAGACACATTGATGGCTGTCAAGTAGCTACATATGGGGAAGATCACAGATAGCTGTCTGTGGGTTGACAAAGTAGGCCTTATCACACATTGCAGCAAATCAAGAAATATCAGTTAACATAATGTTGACATCATAGTTCTGCAGGTGTGTACGACTACGGACATACATCACCAGGCTGTATGTAGGCACATGAATGTGTGTAGCCAGTCTGTGTCTCTCACAGGTATATGCATAGCTTTCAGCTCCAGTTGACCCTCACCTAGGATGATGGCTCTATATACATGGAAATTGATAGAAGTTAATGATTGCCTTAGAGTGTAGTGTTATTGTCAGTGGATCTACTCCATGTCTGCCTTGGATGCCTTGCTCAACAGACATCAATGCTTCACCAGTGATGGTCTTAATTTCTCACCCATGAGATTTGGAGTACAGGCTAGGACTACTGACAGCACCACAATGCAGCTTAGATGCACTGTTCAGGGAAAAGTTGGCAATGAGAACCCCATCGTTATACAACATCATGGCTATGCTGCTGCACAAAGCTGTGGACAGCACCACACCCATACCAGACCTCACATCCATCCACATCTTCACACCTCAAAATGACAGTGTTCAAGGTAATTCAGGGGGTGTATACTTATTCATTAATGATAGATACACATCCAGATTTTGTGAAACACTGTGATTTCTCAGAAACACTGCAAGTACCATTCAGTACTGGAAGGGCACATAATCAAGCAATAACCAGCTACAGGAGCAGTTCCATGAATCCAGACACCTATTGTGTGCATTTGTATGTACATGTGTCTACCAAGATATGTCATTACACCATAGTGTGGGGTGGCATTAAGTGACCACCAACTGTGCTGTTTAGTCATGCTGCAGCTCACTTGTCCAAAGGTTAGTCTACGTCCTTCACTATAATGCCCTGGAGCAGTACTGTTACATCCCCTTAAGGGGCACCAATATATTGCATCACTTGTTTACTAATATGGGAGACCACTGCAGCCCCCCCCAATGTGGGGTCCTTCTTGGTGGGATCTGACCACAGATCAGTGTCATTAAAACTACCAGCACTACCCCCCTCACAGATAATACAGACATATATTTCAACAAAGCCATTTATTATCTCCTGTGGGATGGTTTAAATAGCTTGACTGCACCTCCCCCCTCTGATGGGACAGGCAAGTATACAGAGCTGTACACAAATACACTATGCCAATGCTATTACAACTGCATGAGCTCAGCTGTAACTGACAGGAGGAACACAGACTCCTCCTGGCCCAGCACACCTGCTTGGTGGACAACTGCCATTATCAGGCTGTACAAGAAGGGGTGGGCATTGCTGTGTGACAGTTGGGGTGAGGGTACCCCTCCTAAAATGGAGGCACAACCTCCTCAGCTAAAACAAGCACATAGTGCATTGTGTGATGTTGTGTAGATCTCCTTCTTTTACTTCTTCTTCTTCTTTCGGCTTTTTCCAGTTAGGAGTCGCCACAGCGGATCGCCTGTCCACTCATGATTGGCAGTGGAGTTTTATGGTGTTGAATTGCCAGCCTGGAGCCCAACCTTCCACAGAAGGCACACACTCATGCCTAGGGCCAGTGTAGAGTATCCAATCCACCTACAGCATGTCTTTGGTATGTGGGAGGAAACTGGACCACCTTGAGGAAACCCACGCGACCACAGGGTGGACATGCAGACTCCACACACAAGGAACCCCAGCCAAGGATCAAACCAGAGAACTTCTTGCTGTGAGGCAGCAACGCTAACTGCTGCACCACCGCAGCCGCCCTGTGTGATGTTGTGTAGCTACAGTAACAAAATTAACCACTCACACAAAGCAGAACCACAATGCACAGTGTGGTTACAAGTGTAACATCAAAGGACAGGACCAGATTGTTGGTGAACTCATATATAATGATGTCACATATAATGGGTCTGTACTGATAGCTAACCTGTAGTCCCACAGGTTCTGTGTCAACTTCACTCCCCTGTCCCTACCACATGTGACACATGACATTCCTACAACCTGTCCCTTAACTTTCATATCTACAGAATAGGTTGTAAATGGCCTCCCTATGGAAGATGCACAGCATCTACTAGACATGCTAATATCCCAGGATGCATCCTACATGGTATCTGACAAAGATTACTAACACCATTGGGAAAATCTTGCATCATACTGGAACCAATGGCTGGACCCCAGCTGACTGGAGAATGGCAACTGTTACACCCTTGCACAGCGGTGGTGCATGTAATGACCACCAGAACTATAGACCTCTTTGCTTGAGTATCCATATCTGTATGGCCATAGGGGCAATCATAATGGAGCTGATCAGCACACATATATGTGATCCACACAGCTGACTCTACACAGTTTGGATGTCTGAAATATGGATCATGACTGTTAAATGTGGTGGACATTTCTGAGGCAGTCATCAAGGACTTGGGTGATGGGACATCAGGGCATACAACCCCCTGGACTGAGCCAAGCCATCTAACTATATCCCCTACTCAGGAATCATTTACAAAGCACCTACTTAGGCATCCATGGTACTATCGTTGTAGGGGTCACTAAGTGGCCCATTGGTGGCACACATACTCAACATAGGGACATTCACCTCCAATATCTGATCTGTAAGCAACAGTGTTCAACAGGGTTCAGTCCTGGGTCCTGTACTGCTTGGAATCCATTTAGCCATGATGCAAGTGAATACTGAATGTCTGTGTCTAACAATGTTGTCTGATGCATGCACACTGTGAGCACTTGTGGAGTCTGTGAGTTATGTCAATATCCTACAAGAGGCTATTAATGAACAAATGCCCGTTGACATAGTAATGGCCATAAACTCACTAACACCTATGTACCTGGTGAGTAGCACATCAGTAGCAACATGTGATTTACATACTCAGGGGTGAAAGAACTGGGCACACACACCTGGCCACACATGATTTACACCAAATGTGCCTGAGATAACCATGTCTCCCCACTGCTATGATGAGAATCATATGTCATAGCTGAGGGCACAATCACCCATAGCTGACATACTTATAACCTCCATGTACTTTTCCCTCAGCATGCCAATATCTGAGTGCAATGGCCATTTGGTAATGGACCTTTCAATGTATACTGGCACTTGGACACAACAGTATAGTCTCTCACAGGGGAACTTTACGTCATTAGCATGTGTTCAATGGGGATCGTCTGACATTAATGTCATTGTAACCTGTGGCATATAGACTACTCAAAGGTGATCAATGCCTTGCATACAGGACAATGTGTGACCATCCTGGATTGTAAATGATGAATATCTGTAGGTGGCACAGTGAATGGATTAATCACTCTAAGGACATTAACCTAGTATTTGATCATGTAAATAAGGGTATACAGTTGTCTATGATTGTGATGACTGCATGGCCATTATGCTAGTGAAGTTCAAATGTCCTTTGACTCCATAAGTTGATACAGCCACAAGCACAAACATGGCTACATTGAGGATAGCACCACTTTTAATTACTGATTACAGGACACGGCATGGCACACACATAGTGCTAGTTGGCTGTATGTTGATGAGAACACTTACCTATGTAATGGCACACACTAAAGACACAGTATGTAATGCATGCAACACACCTCATGTCTGATAGTACTATCGGTTTAAGACATATTATGCTTGATGACATCAACAAGTCTAGTTGTGGTCAGGCATTTGGAGGGCCACGTCACCTGCTACAAATAAAATTCTGCAAAACCCTACCTCTTTCTAAGTTACTAAGGTGAAAATATTTATGCCATATGGACATACACACCCATACCAAGTGTCATGGAGTGAGATTAAAACCCATACCTATCTAGTGTTACACACTATAGAGTACATAACTTATCACATGCTCCATGCCTTAAATTGGAGGCTAAAATGGCAGCTGGTAGTCTTAAGGAAGATGACATCATCAGGCCTTGTAGAATAGTGCAGTTTAGAAGCCAGCAGCAACTTGCAAGGCCAAAACATGCATAACCATTCAGTTTGACAGCATATGAGAGATTTTCAGTTGTTTGGTAGGGGAATGCACACATACACCAAGTGTCCTGGAGTGATATTATAACCCCCTATCTATCTAGTGTTACACACTAAAGATTATAATACTTATCACATGCACCATGGCTTAAGTTGCATGCTACTATGGCAGCTGGTAGTCTTAAGTTAGATGACATCATTAAGCCTTGTAGAAGAGGACAGTTTGGAAGCCAGCAGCAACTTACAGAATCAAAAAGTGCATAACCATGAGGGGTTCTCAGTTGTTTGGCAGGGGGATAATATACATATATGGTATATATATCTTTTTGAAAATACATAGAGATAGATATACTATATATGTGAGAGAGAGATAGTGACAAACGGATATGTATAAATATATTTATGTATGTAAAGACATATCTATACATAGCAGGTCATTTTGACCAAGGGGCAACAGGATTGTGATCAGTTTAAGTAATTGTGTGGGCATGCCTAATGAGGCCACACCTACCTGCACTCCAGTCCAGGATGTTGTGTGTTACAGACACTGACATCTGTCCCTGTTTCGTCAGTACTGCACTTCACTTGAAATGTCCATGGCATTCTACAGCTGTCTGATATAATTAATATGTGACAGAGACTCATAACGTTACACCAAACACAGACTGACAGTCTGTGAAAACACCAACATAATAATAGCTCACATGCAAAAAATATGGATACTTACAGATTTCAACCATCAACAGCATTACCCATGCAAACTTCTGTAGTCCACTGAGCCACCCAAGCTGCCAGCCAGAGAGTAGTCATTCATCATACAATCAACAGCATACATATGTAAGTTATTATTCCTGCGTCAAGTGAAACATACAATGTGTAATCGATTTCTAAGTCACTGCCCTGAGATTGCCTGGACTGCTGATATAACATTGATGACCTACTGTTAAAGCAGGTATATGGAAAACTCATGTGTTGGGTGTGAGGGAACAACAGCACATGCTCTGTTAGGATACACATTAGTCCAAATATCATGTGACCCCCACTGTTTAACATCACCCTTGACTGATGTAGTGCATATTCCAACCATGAGGCATAGTGAATATTAAGGAACTCACACTACTGGAAAGAGTAACTGTAGTTCAATGTGGATGTTACTTGTGTCCAAATAGCTCACAATATTTCCTTGCATAGATGCAGCAGATCCATATATATGATACCATATTATTGTAATCCTTGCAAGTAGTGTGTAGGTTAGGGACTTACCTTGTGAATGCAGCAGTTGACAGAACTTAGTTCAGGGCTCACTCTGATGTGAGCAGTACACAGCCAATACATGGATAGGTACAGGCTGTGTGGGGTTCCTGGCATCAATTTTAACATATATATATATATATATATATATATATATATATATATATATGTGTGTGTAGAAGTAAGGTATCAGTCCATAGGGACCTAGGTTGTCAGTGATTGTGCTATGTGTTGTCTCTTAGCCAAAGCCAGAGTGTACTGGTCATGCTTATGTCTGCCTGCAGGAACATCATCAGGGGGATCCTCCTCTGAGTCCTCCTATGACTGTGGTTGTGGAGACCTAGGCACTGGTGGGGGACTGTGTATCCATTCCCTTTGCTGATCCTGCTGCACCTACTTCTACAGGATCATATTGTGTAGCATAGCACATACTATGAACGTATGGGCACATGTGGCTGGAGAATACTGCAGGGCTCCACCAGATATATTGATGCACCAGAACCATGACTTCAAAATCCCAAACACATGCCCTGTGATGTTCCTAGTTTGTGCATGTGCCTCATTATGGCATTCTTTGGTGGGTGCATGTGCATTTCTGATGAGTGTTATCATCCACTGTTCCAAAGCATAGCCAGCATCCCCCAATAAATGGCTGTGTGGGATGTCCCCCCAGCAAACATCTGGTACAGCTGTGATGTGTGCCAGATCTAGGAGTCATGATAAGTGCCAGGGCTGCCAGCACACACATTCATGATAATCCCCTGGGCATTGCACATGGCTTGGCAGTTGATGGAGTGGTACCCCTTGTGGTTGATGTAGATTCTACCCTCCTCATTGGGTGGTGCCTTGATGTGTGCAATCTAGGACTTCAGGGTAGTGTGCTACATAGTAGAAGTGTTGCATATTACTGGTACTCACCTCAGTGGTAATGGGAAAAGAAATGTGCTCACTGGCATGTGGTATCATGGCCTCAAGAAACAGGCGGAGTACTACCCCCATCATGTCCCAGTTGGTCTTTGTAAAGTACCTCTTAGCTAGTATCCTAAGGGCTATACATACCTTTGTTTCCACTGGGATGGGTTCCCCTCAGTTGGCTCTGGGCTTGAGTTGAGGGAGGCAAAGCTCAGTAAGTTCTTGTAGTATGTCCCTGTCCACCCTATAGTGCTCTACAGTCTCTAGCTGACGTAGCTACTGAAAGGTTACCCTGGGCCTGACCACTCTTCTTCTTCTCTGTCTTGGCCTATTGTTAGCAGCAACAGCAGCAACAGCAGTACTGACTTCAGCATCTGGCACATACAGGTGCAGCAAACCTGGAGCAGCCCCCAGCATTATCTCAGTTGAAATTCCTAAGTCTATATTCCAATGGTCCAGAGTATTTGGGGAAAAATCAGAATGTAGGGTGTATGCATACTTTATAGAGCTGTGCTGTAGGTGCAGAATGTGTGATTGCCTAACTATGATGCATTCCACCTGCCTACAATATAGTTATCATTTCATGGCCCTATTTTAACTTAAACAAGGGTCAAAACTAATCAAATACATTTTCAGCCTCTCAGCACTGCAGCTACATCCTGTGTAAACAGCAACATGGGTATAAGCCTACATGGAGTGGATATGTGGACATGATTATTCCTTTCTGCTATTCAGTAACTCCACCGCATTTGCATAAGTATCCATGCTCATGGCCTGGAAACTACACACTTCATAGCCCAATCACATTAACAACAGCACCAATGCACCATTGTAGGGACTCTATGCACAGTCCTATAATACATTTCTGTCACATTATATTAATTTTTTCCCAACTTTTTTATTTTTCTATAAAACATGTTTGTGTGGAAACATGCCCAGAATATTAAAAAAAAATATTTAATTTAAATTATTTCCTTTAATTTTTCCAACATACAGGATACTACTTTACTCATATGTGTATGTGGTATGACATTTCTGTCCATATATCTGCATGTTTACAACCCCTTTTGTCTGTCTAAACTCCTGTACACAGAATTTTTCTGCATACACTACAGACACTGACACGGGGTCTAAACAGGTGCTTATCTGCTTGCTGGATCACTCTACCTACCTCAATGGCATGACATCCACCTCCCTATGAGGTGATTTGCATTCCACAGAAGTTTTCATGTTAGACTGTGAGTGCAGCCACTCACCATCACTTACTGAATCTAAAAATGTTCACACACATGTAAGCAGCTTGGGGTGATGCCTACACATAAAAAATGTGTAGGCTTTATGAAATTCCCCCATTATCTAACCATATGCTATAAAGCACAAGATAATTTTTAATGCAGTGGCCACAGTAACATTAAGTTTTGCAGACAATGAATTTAACATAGCCCATTTGTACAGATGTCTGGAACTCTTTCTAGTATATTTCAGTGGCATCTTAAGCTTCTGTCATGATAGGAGACATTGCTAGCATTTATTTTGAGTCAGTGGGTCTCAAAGAAGTAAATGTGTTGGGTAATGGCATTGAGAAAGGTTATGCTTGTTATACTTTAGAGGAAGTTAATGGGGCATGAAGTGTAACAAATATAGCAATAAAAGGAAAAGGGCTATGCATAAAAAAGTCTGTCTACAGCTTCTGCAGAAAGGAAAATAAACTATGCTTTCATCATGGCACTGTCAAGCAACAAAGTACAATAGATTTTTGTACAACTCAGTCAATACTCAGTTCTTTTCTACTTTTGACAAACTTCAAATCTAAAACAACAGTAAGTATTTCTACAGTAGAACAGTGTCATTTTAACTACATAAGAAACAGATTAAACAATCTTAGTTAATGAAACAAGCAACATGTCAGAGCAAAAAAAATCAACAATTTTGCAAATTATATTATCATCAAAGAGTTTGATACGGTTAATTTACAAGTGAGATTGTGAAAAGGCAAAAACTTTCAAATACCTAAATGTTTAATGAGTTTTTCGTTTTGTTAAGATATGTTCAGCTTTGTTAGTAGTAGCAACTATCACATTAAATTGTGTCATATCTGTTAACACTCATAACAGAATGTTTGCATGTGATCTGTATCCTGAAGATTTTTGAGAAGAGGATGAAGGTAACATCATTCATTAGAAAGTGAGTAAGAGATGCATGGATAAGAAAAAAATGTTTTCTAATAAGATGGAATGAGTATGCAACATATAATTAACACATTTTAAAATGAATTGAAAGCTATGGCATTTGCTCATTTGCCTAAAGAACAAAAATAAGTAAGATTAAGCCTACAAACAGTATATTCTACACATGTAATTACAACAAATGCAGAACCTGAAAGATGGACTGCAGTGCAAGTAAAAGGAAACATCACTTTGCAAATTTTCTTAGTATTGCATTTCTGAGGATCAAGACTATTATATTTATTCCAAAAAGATGAGGAAAAGGCGCCTCACAGAAAATACCAAATACGAAGAAAAACCAAAGCACCTGGAACCACTGTAGGCACGAACTCCAACTTTATTGACACAAAAAGCAAACCAAAAAATGCTTAACTTGTTCCCCGCATTTTTCGTTAACAATGTAACTTCATCAGCAAATACTACAATAGTAAAAACCAACCCCTTATATAAGAATATAATTAACTAGTTAATTAATTATCCTATGCCTATTAAAGTAACCTTACCCAACCTAACCTACAAGGGAAGCTAAAAGACTGAATAGTGACTACATGAATTAAAAACTTTAAAACCATGTTTAAAACATACAATTTAAAGTTCATTTGTGCTAATACATATTTGAATACATAATTTATATATAAAAACCCTTCCAGTACATTAGCTGATGTATACATAAAATGTATATTAACTTAAACTAATCATTGTAAAACATTAAAAAGAGAAAAAAAAAGGAAAAGCACCATCATGTGGCTAAACTTGTAATTGCACTAGACTTTGTACAGATGTATAAAAATAAATCGTTTTAAATTTATAAAAAAATTGATGAGTTCTTACTTCTCAAACAAGCCAACCTATACATTAATACAATTATTAGTACTGTTTTTTCACAGTATTGCTGTCCTCAGCTTTAGTACAGGTACCATGGAAATATGTTCATTCAACCCTGGTATCCTGCACGCCTCCAAAATGAGCTGCCAGTATAATTCCCTAACTTCTACCCTGTTTTCCCAATCCCCACCTCTAACATCATGTGGTATCACTTCTAGCCCAAAAAACAAAAAAAATAGCATCCTTACATATTGTGCTATGCTTATAAAGGGCATTATTATGATCTTGTTTTCGAATATCATACACGTGTTCATATATTCTCCTTCTTAATGCCCTTTCTGTTTTACCAACATAAAAAGAGGTGCATTTTTTACACTCAGCAAGATGCACAATACCTTTTGTGTCACAGTTGGCATAGTTATTACTTATAAGTAACCTATCTCTTCCTAATAGATAATGTTTTTCCTTATTCATAACATATTTACACTGTGTGCATCTCCCACACATAAATGTGCCTTTTTTCCTACTCCCTATCTCATTTCTATATGAATTATTTTCTAACATACTTTTAATATTCCTGTCCTTTCTATAACCAAACACAATGGGTTGCTTGAAAATCATATCTAGATCTGAAAATTCAGAAAACATTTTCCAATTTTGATTAACTATCTGTTTAACTAAACCTGTGTTGCAGTTAAAATTCAACATAAATGCACTACCATAATTTTTTTCTTCTTTTTCAATCACTTTATTCACTACATTTCTTCCTTCATTACTTGTTGGATTAATTCCTAGAATTGGACCAAACCTGTTTCCTCTACTAGTACTAACTTCATCCATAACTTCATTTATTATATTTTCTGGATATTTCCTGTCTAAAAACATTTGTTTTAAACTACTACACTCCTTTAAAAATTCATCTTGTACAGTGGTCATTCTTGATACTCTAATGTATTGACCCTTATCCGGATTCCACTTCTGCTTATAAGGGTGCGCACTTGTGAAAACCAAATATGTGTTCGAAAAAGTCTCTTTTTTATAGATCTTAGACTCCAAACTATTCTTAACAAAATTTTTGTAACATCCAAATAGTTTAATTTATCCATGTCGAGACTGAATGTAAATTTAAGGAAGCTAGTTGTACTATTACTATATTGTATACATTCTGCTAATTTTTCTTCTCCTGCTGTCCAGAAGAAACAAAGATAATCTAGATACCTCTTAAAGAAGCTCCAATAATTTTTATAAGGGGAGATAAGTAAAAACTTTTTCTCCCAAACACTCAAAAACAGTATTCGCAAAACTGGGGGCACAACAGGCCCCATGGCAACTCTTTGTATTTGCCTAAAAACTCTCCTTCAAAAATTAGAAAGTTGTTTACTAGAACCATATCTAATAGTTCCATAATAACTCTCAATTCTTTCCAATTAATTTTCTTTGTGGCCAATAAAGCTTCTAAGAACCATTCCATCCCTACTTCATGTGGGATGACCGAAAAAAAGGTCCACAATGTCTACAGTAAGAAAAATTGTATCAATATCAAATAACTCTTGCTTCACATTTCTTAACAAGTCCCAAGAGTCTTTAAGGAAGCTGTCCTGGTCTACCCAAACCTTCTTGACTTTAGCATCAATAAACTTAGTTAGAGGGTATGTTTTTGAACCCCAGCTGAAACAATTGGCCTGATTGTGGGATTTTGAGTGTCCTTATGCACTTTTACAGTACCAAAAATGACTGGAATTACAGGTTTTTCAACTAATAAAAAGTCAAAGGTTTGTTTGTCAATTAATTCATCATTCAAAGGTTCTCTTAGGGCAAAATCGATTTTAGAATGAGCTATGTTTATCTCGTTAATGGATACTGTTTCATATCTACTCTCATCTCTTAATAATTCCTCCATTTTGGCTCCATACAGAATATTGTCCATAATGACCATTCCACCTCCTTTATCTGGTTTAGAAATCCTAATGTTCTTATCTTCACTTAATTGTTTTAATAAAGTCCTCTCTTGCATAGTTAAATTAAATGTATTCCTTGCCTTAGTTAATGCATTTCTAAGTTCTCTTTCTACAACTGTCTTCAAATTTTTAAGCTGCGGATGTAAAGGAGGGTTAACTATACTTTTCTTCTTAAACATATTATTATTTTTTGCCTTGGGGTTAGAAGGGCCATATTTTCTTTGTTATTTTCATATAGTAATTCTAAATTTTTCTTTCAAACAAATAATTTCAGATCAATTATAGTCTTGCTAATATCACTTTTACATTTAGGGACAAATTTAAGTCCTTTCTTAAAAAGCTTGAAGTGCCATTCATTAACCTCTATACTACTATAATTAAATATATTGAAATTTTGGAACCTAAAAACATGTTCACTCACCTTAATAATCCCCCCATTATTGGACCTGTTTAAATTGTAATTTTGTATCAAGTCCTCCCCTCCATGTTGTGATACTGTACTGTTGGCTTGTTCTGAATTCTCTCTGACCATCTTGGTAAAGGGAATTCTAAAGGGTGAGAAATATCATATTCCTGATTGTCATAATATCCAAAATTTTGTTCCTCAATAGCATCCCTATAATTATTATGACAAACTTTATTACTTATACTATTACCTTCTAAAGTATTCCTTTCATTACTAATGGGGGCATAATTAAATGCACCAGGTTCACTACTTTTGTTTCTGTTAATATTATTAACTTCCTTGTTCCACCCCCATAATACCCACCATAGCCAAATGTTTGTTTATTTCTAGGGTAGCTTCTATTTTCTTTATATTCAAGGTGGTCCCTTTCAATTTTCCTAGAATTTCTCCTGGAAATGTTAAAACATTTATCGTCAATTTTCTTTTTAATGTCATAATATTTATTCCTTTCTTTCTCCACAGTATATAACAAATCATTTAAAATACATTCATTCACTTCCTCAATTCTTTTAAACAATTCTTGCATTTCAGCTTCATTATCTCTAATAATGATTTTCATAATTGCAAATCCACGTGTCAAAAATATGCATTAATTCTTTAATACTAGCTTCCTTTGTATTATTTGGGTATTTATATACACGTAGCCACTTAGGCACAATCTCAAGTGATAAACATTGCTTTAAATATAAATTATCAAGATGAAGCATTTTATATTTTAACATTAAATCATGTAATAAATAAATATTTTCATTATATGTGTTAACTCTGTCTAAAAATGGCTTTCTATTGTCTTTGGAATTAAACCGGACAGTCTCTGTAAGCCAGTCTTGCCAAGAAAAGCTGCTGTGTGTATCAGTATGTGGATTACCTGTGTTGGAACTGTTGGTTTCTCTCACTGGTTGACTACGAAAATTTGTCTGTTTCTCTTTGGGTCTAGCCCCGAGCCTGCTGCAGTGTCCCACAGTTAATATTGCCTTGGCTGTTAAATATACTCGGGATATCCTCTGTATCTCCGACATTGTTATTGTCTCCTTCATTTACGAACATTGAAACACATCCGGTTCCCTCTAACAAACCCCCATCATTACTCAGTTCTCACAGGGCTTCCTGGTTGCCTGGCAATGAACCACTACTCTGCATGTCAAGAAGTTGTGAAATATTGCTGTTCAACAACATAACAACTTGTGTATGTTGTCCCACGGCATTCTGTAATTCACCACCCTCATTGGCTTTTTCAAGTTCACGTTCCTCTGCCTTCTCTGGCTCCATCCGCAAAATTCTAAACCAATACACTTCAAAAAGATGAGGAAAAAATGCCTCACAGAAAATACCAAATACAAAGAAAAACCAAAGCACCTGCAACCAGTGTAGGCACAAACTCTAACTTTATTGACACAAAAAGCAAACCAAAAAATGCTTAACTTGTTCCTCGCGTTTTTCGTTAACAATGTAACTTCATCAGCAAATACTACAATAGTAAAAACCAACCCCTTATATAAGAATATAATTAACTAGTTAATTAATTATCCTATGCCTATTAAAGCAACCTTACCCAACCTTTCTTACTATTATATTTATCCAACAGTTGTGCAAGTTTATAATCCTGTTTTGTATAATTTATATGATTCTCATACCTCTCAACTTCTTAGAGCAAGAAATCTGGACAAAGCCATAAGTAAAAGTGGGACAAAGGCCCAAAATAGAGACAATTTTTAAATACTGCGCTTACAAACTTAGAATGTTGATAGAATAATAGGTTTTGCATTAGCATGAATTTTCTGAAGGGTATGAAGTCTGAAACTCAATTGCTGTCATTATTTTCTGTCTTCAGTCTTTGATGATTTGCCAGTAATTTGCCAGAAAACCACAATTTTATGAAAAATGGACCAAAATTATGATGCAAAAATCAGGACATTCTGCAAAGATCTGTACAGTTGAAAGGTATGTGGAATGGAGACTGGCAAACAATGTTTGCAGAGAAGAGCATCATGAGGTCTGTGGGCTGATAGCAGCATACACAATTCAGTCTAATTTAAACAACAGGATTGGCAGATGATCCTATTATCATACAGCATGGCAGCAAAAGCAAAGTGTGTTACATAGGTGATATAAGGAGTGCCTGACAGTATGCAGTGCTACAAATATACTTTACTGGTATAGGAGTTGCAATATATTGGAAATAGAAAGGATAAGTACACAAACACAAGTCTGGAAGGTACATATAGAGAGTATGATTTTCAGTATAAGAGTTAGAAAAATCAGGCCCCTTTGTTCATTACTATAGTACATCAGTCTGGTTCTTATCTAAGGACTCTTTTCAATTCATAACATATAACATTAACTGAGCAGTGAGATTCAGCCCAAATCAAAGGCTCTCTGAGTTTATTTGAATTCCAGCCAGATTTTTTCAGACGTAAATTGAGTGAGAAAAATTTTTATTTTATGTTTATTTTTATTTTACATTTGTTTACCAGGGTAGTGCATTGATCTCAGTGGGCCATTTAAAGGCATAGTCCAGGTGAATATATTGCAATGCAAAGAAAAGTGAAATTATATACAGTATAATACAGGGGTGCAATGTTGAATATATCTACAAATTCTACAGGTTTATGCAAATTTCAAACATGAGAAATTGGAAAGTAAGATCTAAGCAAAGTAATTATGAGAGAAAGTAATGCATAGATTAATGACAGTGTATGGATTTTCTATTATCTAGGAAAATTACGATGATTGTTTAAAACAAATTATTTCTTACATGACGAGAAGTAAATATGAATAAAGACCTTTGGCAAAAAAGCATGGAAAGAACTGCAAAGGAATCTGTTAAATATCTAAATCATGGTGTAGTAAAACATTTTCTTCTCAATTCAATGCATTTGTGATAACATCTCTATGAAATATTATGGTTTATAAAGCCTAAATTGCAATTGTCTAAGGTAAAGTCTACAATACAAATCTTACATAGCATGCTTAGATGTAGGAATATTCTAAAACTGCCTTTTTAAGGTTGTAGTGAGAAACAGCTGAAAATGATATGTACATTTCTAAATTGTGCCTGGGCAATTCTTGGAGTGATATATCATTTTCAAATGTTAGGTGGGTGAGAGGTCTGCTTACAAACCATATTTTTGGTCTGCATGTCTTTACAATGTGGTAGGTTAATGTTGATGTAATCAATCTGAAATAATCACTGTTACAGAACTGCTAGGGTACTAACTTTGAGCAGATTTATTTGAAAAGAGATCACATGTGTTGCATTTATTCCTTTTTTGTCTGCCATTTAAGTAAATTTGACCATGCTGCTACAAAGCGCCTGATTCACAGTTAACTTGGATATGGCATGCAAAAAGCTGCAGCATAGTCATTTTATTTGAACAAGGGATTACTTCAGGTTTCCGTCATATTTAAAGCAAGGCACAACACTTTTCAACATGAATATTTTATTTACCAGTATTTGATTGTATTTTATTTAAAGACAATGTTGTATGAGTGAACACAGATTAATATAAATTGTGAGGGCTTATTAAGCAGGCAATAAAGTGAATGATTAGACTAATAAGTACAAACTACATGCAACAAGTGTATTCATTTCTGCCCTCATTTCCAAAAGTAACGTGCTACTGCATGATGTATATACTATAAAAATATAATTTTTTAAACTCATGATATTATTAAATGTTACTTTTGTGTTTATCTTTTTTCCTCTCCTATGACAGACAGATATTTTATAAAGATATGAGATAATCCCTTTACCTTTTACATAGATTAAATGTTAGGCCTAATTCCTAATACTTAGTACAAATGTAAAGGTTAAAGAAAGAGACAAGGCACCAAGGAAATGGCATATTCTCTAAAGGTGGGCACATAACACTACCTCTCGCAGAATCATTTCTGTATAGCATGTGTGTGTACGTTGTATTTTATGCTGTATAGAAGCAAGGCCATGAGCTTCATCTCACGGGTTAATGTGGCTACCTTTTGATGCAATGCATTGTGTACAAGCTTAATATTTTACACTGTACACCATATCATCTTTTATCTTTTATTTATAGCTTCCTCATATTAATTTCTCAATAGCAGCTGGCACAGCAGGGATACAAAGCATTGATCTTCCAATTTATCTGCTAGCCTTACACATCCTGAGGTTGAAGTATCCTGAAGAGATTGATGCAGTCTTGACACAGGGCCAGCTGCTATGTATTTCTCAGGCATGGAAATCAACAACAGGATACTGAAATTTGACAACTGACAGTAATACCAGCCACCTCTGACATAAATATAACAGGATATTCTTCAATAATTTAATGAGCACTCAGTGTATCTGTCCTTCAAAACTGAAAACTGTGTGTGTGTGTGTGTGTGTGTGTGTGTGTGTGTGTGTGTGTGTGTGTGTGTGTGTGTGTGTGTGTGCTCATGCATTTGAAATTGTGGGTTTAGATCTGAATGTAGTATAAACAGTTCATAGCAAAAAGAAAAATCTGTGGTATCCCTCAAAGTCTCAGAAAAAAAGGATCCAACCTATACTGGGTCAAAAACAAAGAAGAAACTTTGCAGTGTGGAGGGTATGAAGTTCACTCCTTCAAATATGTTGTGCACCTAGTTCACTAATAAAAGTTGAACTGTAAAATATGTACTACAAAATGATAAAATAGAAAATAATTGTAGGTAGTCCACAGTTGAGTTAAAAAGGGAATATGCTTTATTGAAACACACAAACAAGCGATCCTAGTTGAGTATAATTAAAAGCATTAAAGACATTCATTATTTATATATAATCACATTACTTGGCGCAAGGGAGTGGTTACAGTGGATGGTTCTGTTAAGAGCAATGAAAGCAATAAACTCATTCCTTTAACCAAGTCCCCCTTCCCCCTTAACACCATAGACTGTGCTACCTTAGAAATGAAACTAAAAAGCCAGAGACAAATTAAAACACATAATATAAGAACAGCTTATTACAACTAACTTGTTAATTTAGACTTAATAATTAAGAAAGAAACCAACTCACTAACAAAATGACTAAGTAATTAACTAACAAAAAGAATAAATAAACAGTTAATAAATAGACAACTACACTGTGAGGTACAGACTATTCATTCACACATTGCAAACAAGTAAAAACAAATGAAAATACATTTTACTCCATGCAGTACAGACCATAGCACAAGCAAAAAAAAAAAAGGCATTTTGGTACTTTTAATGTATGACTATATTTATGTCGGTGTCTGTCTGACTGGAATTCTAAAGCAAATTTTATAGAAACAAAATATTTATAACATAAAAAACCTCTTTTAGTTTTTGGAAGTATGCCTTTTGCTTCAGTATTGCACTATTTATTTAAATTATATTATATTTATTAACCATTTAAAAATACAACAATGACATGTGAAATCCTCAAAGCAGTTCCTTATAGTTAATTTTTGCTATAAGACAGGATTGTACTTTAACATCTCTCGAGAAATATTTTGTAAAGTCCTGTACAAAATTCATAGCTCACACTTTACAGTACTCTGTTCTCCTTAAGGAGATACCAAATACTATGGGAAACAGCAGTAGTATAATATGTTATAAATGGTTCATGCCTAAATATTTATTTCTTTGAATTGATTTTTGTCTCTGCTCCTGTAAGCTATTATTTTTCCTCCTATAGGTCTTTAGTCCTCCTATAATACCTCATTACCTCATACTTCAGGGTAGACTTCAGTGCACACATATACAACCAGCTGGAGGTTGCCATCATCCTGGCAACAGTGGAACTGTTTGGGCCATTTTTTTGCATACAGCATCAACAGACCCACAGGTTACACTGCCTCCCTCCTTTGATTCAATAGTCTGAGAGTCTGGCTTTGCACTCTTAAACCAGGATCATCTTTATTAAAGAGATGTCCCTAATTGTCCCTAGGCTGAGTAAGTACTCATCCAGAAACACTGCTCTCCTGAACTGCATCCTTAATGACTCTAGGTTTTGGTGAAGCTAATAGGCTGCTCTGTGCATTACTGTACAGTAAGAACCTTCTTTGCCTTCCTTGTGACATATGTGCAGTCCAACTCTATCAACATATCCTTGGTACATTGTACTGCCTGCCATGCAACTACTTTTTGTTTATATGCTAGCAGTAAAGCAGAACAAGAAACCACTCTCTCAAAAAATTAGGTGAACCAGCATTGGCTGATCACTCTTATCTTTCCACACTCATTTGAGTTCCCAGACTGCTAGCTGATCTCTGGTCACCTGAACAGTAGGGAGTTATTTATTATTCTACATCACTGAGCTGACTACATTCGTAAATTCTTATATTAGTTCTATAATTTTCTGGTGACTGTCACTGTGTTCAGCACTAAGTTTGTAATTACTGAAATGTTCATAAAATTTATACCAGTTGTGAATTGGCACCTAAGAAGCTTTACCCTGAACACCCCACTAGACAGAATCTTTGGTCTACCTATCCTGAACCCTGTTCAGTTGCATGCAATAACTGTACTTGAAATAAACGGTCACATTCACAAAAAGACAGATAGACACAGAGATACAGTACACACACACACACACACACACACACACACACACACACACACACACACACACACACACACACACAGCCTTACTCACATAGAGATGCTTATGTTAATTTTCAGGAAGTTTGGAAATATTCAGCACAAAAGAGCTACATTTTGTCCCAAGGTACTAAACTGCCACCATCCCAAGCTACCAGCATGACAATCTCCAGAGTAGTGTCTCAGTCTTATTAATAAGCCAAATAATTATAAACACAAATGATAGTGTGTAGCAGAGAAGATTAGCCAATTAATGAATGGTGCCAGCAGTTTGTCATCCTTTAGTAATAAGTACCCTCTAATCAGTTCAGAAATACTCAAACAGATGACCAGCCACAAGGTTTTTCAAAAGTGAAAAAAAAGTAATGGTTCCCTTTTGAAATGTGGAGTCTTACAATAATGAGCCATAGAATGGCAAAAAAGTGTGAAAACAAAGGAGTACTGTGAATATGAACATCAGTTTTCTCTTTTTTTTTTTAGAAGTCAGCAAGCCCCTCTGCATTTTCAATGATGGGAACCTCCCCACACCAGGGAATATTCTTAGGAGAAGCTATCCCAGACTTAGTATATCTAAATATACATTTAAGGATATTCATTCTTGGCATTCTAGAACTGGCAGTAATGAGACGCAGTATTGTTAACAGTTAAAGAGCAATGGCATATAGATATCAAAAATAATCCTTTTGAACAAACTGAAAGAAAGAAAGATATCTTTTTGTGTCTAATATTCTTACCTCTCTATCTCTACTTGGGAGAATTACTGACTATTTAGCCAAACTGTCTAAATTTTAAGAAAATTTCAGGTAGAGAAAAAACTGGGGAGGACAAGACACGGGTAGGCATAATAATTATCTTCTTCTGTTTACTTTTATTCCTCAGCTATTTTGATTTTTATCTGTTTATAAAGAGCAGATCAAAATGAGCAATGTTCACATTTACATAATAATGAGTCTATTCATTTAATCAGGTTAAATATTGTCTTAAAGAATTTTTCAATAGCAAAGAATCTTCTAATTGCTTTTTCATGGCCCTTTAGCTTCATGATCCTAGAAGAGTTACAGATCTTGTGAATATATGGCAGAATAATTACTTTTTTCACATGTTATGCATAATCGCTTTGCTGATATCAGATGAAAGTTGCAGTCTTCATTTACAAACTTGACACATTTTCTTTTTATTTTTTGATTTATACTAAGGTCACAAGTTCTCCAAATTTCTTCTGCCACTGAAAATCACATATATTACAGTCTAAATTAAATATTTTTAATTTCCCTACTACAGCATTTGCAAGAGTTAAATGTAGGTCATGGATCTATTAGATTCTATGATGGAAATTACAATTATCTTGTTTTAATTTATAGAAAAAGGTTACAGGTTCTTGTCACACTGAAGACATACGTGCAGATTACAATGTATTTGGCTGATTCTACATTAAACTGACCAGTGTGAACATTGTAATGATATGCTGAACTCGTATTATGTCAAGTTGTGATACAGCCATGCTGTTAAGATTGATTATAGGCCAAGTGTAAAATATTAGGTTGTGGGTACAAAGATACGACATAAATGCATTTGTATGCACATGTTGAAACTATATATCATTTGTTATTTATGTGAGAGGTATGACTTTTAGCCTGGATAAGTTGAGTCATTTCTATTGCTGTACAGAAAATAAAATTGTTAGTATTTTTGGGAACTATGAGGGAAAACTGGATCAATGTCAGGTTTTGGTGTAAGTTACAAATTGGAACAGGAGACCTAATGGGCTTTATTTTGAGTCCATATTCAATATTTTGTCAAGGTGCTGAACTAATGTCATAGGCAGAGTGTATCAGATGTATTGAGTGTTGACTATTTTTGAAGTCAATGAATGCTTGTATAATAATGTATATATATATGTGTGTGTGTGTGTGTGTGTGTGTGTGTGTGTGTGTGTGTGTGTGTGTGTGTGTGTGTGTGTGTGTGTGTGTGTGTGTGTGTGTGTGTATGTGTGTGTGTATATGGATCTATGGATCTACCTCACTAGGTCAGCACACTACAATGTTCACAGCAAGTCTGACACTAAACTACATGTGTGAGTAAAATCCTCACTGTATGCAACAAACAAAAAACAAAATAACATTTTTTGCAGAGGGAATCCCTTCTGTGCCCCCACATCCCCTGCTAAATGTATATACTAACTCCAAGATTGCACAGTCCCTGGGAAAAGGGAATATTCCTTCCTCTGGGATTGTCAGTTTTGTACAACAAGCACACTTTTGCATACATCAAACCTTTGCAGTCAACATTCCTGCTGTTGACATTATGGTGTGTTGACCTATTGAGGTGTTTCTATCTATATCTATATCTATATCTATATCTATATCTATATCTATATCTATATCTATATCTATATCTATATCTATAACTTTATCTGTGTGTGTGTGTGTGTGTCTATACATGGGTGCAAGTCAAAAAGTAGAATCACATTTGGTAGAAAGGTTTTTCCTGGATGTAAAAAAGAGAGAATGGAAAAATGAATGAATGCTCATTTGAGTGAATCACATATGGATGAATTTATTTTATATAGTGCATATCAACCAAAGTTTGCATGGAAATTGTTTAAATGAAAAATAGTGGTTATAAAGATGCATAAGACAGTGCTATAGCAGTTGTTGTGAATATACAAGTACCTGAAGGTTAGGGTTAGATTAAAGGTTAGTTAAGGGGATAGAGCTGTTGTTGTGCATGTTTTGTGTTGTCTGTGTTCTTTTGTCTTGTGTAGTGGTATTGTTAGGGAAAGGGTTTTTAGAAATGCAGTTTGTAGGGTGGGCAAGGCCAATTCAGTAGTCTAGGGTTATATGCAAAATTTGATATATAAAAATTAACTAAACTTCTAATATTTTACCATCATGTAGAGGAAATGTATCCTGAAGTGTACAAGTTTTCAATGAATGGATCAATATATAGCATGGAACTAACATTAGAGAGAACTCTTGTAACTAAATTAGTTAATAAGAAGAAATCATTGTTTAATTATATCAAACATGAGGAAAAGGAATGCTATTGTCAGTATTCTTGTTGATGATAGTTTTTTTTAGATAGGATCATCTGGCTATGTTATTTTCCCACCACTTCAAATAGTTCAGGCTAAACTATGGCAAGGAATCTGGTTAAAAGATTATTTGATTGCTGTGTATGTCATTATTTTAACTCTGAAGAATTTCCTGTTGCATTAAGTTATTAAAGTGCTTCTAGCTGCCTTGTTGTCTTGATTTTTTATTTTATATTATTGGTTCACAAGGTTAAACTGTGATAAGAAATTAGATATTACTATGAAGTTCTAATAAATAAATGAAATACAAGAATTTTCATTGAAGAAGTACATCTTGCATTAATAGTATATTGCAAAATGGACAATATTCTAAACAGTTTAATAAATTAAATATCAAAGTTACTTTTTGAGCCATTATGTCTTCATACAATAGACGGGCATTGTTTCAAGAATAAAAGGTAACAACTGTGGTACCATTTCACAATGAAAACATAAACTCTGCACTCAGAAATTATATGGCTTTCAGCCTGACCACTGTTCTGTGCAAGACAATGATGACCATGCTTATACAATGCACTGAGAAAGAATCTGAACATCTGGAAATTTTGGATATGCATCAGTGCCATTTTGTAAAGAAAACACGATCTGCAGGATTTAATAAACGTGTAGAGCCTACACGGAGTATATCCATGTACATGGCCACAATGTGCTCTTAGCAAATCACAATGCATATTGATGATGCACAATGTGCTTAAGTGAGGTTTTGCTGCATGTTCCAGTAGTGTTGGCTGCAAAACTTTATAGAACAACATGGATATTGAATCCGTGTACAGGAGAGCAGCAACAGTCCATGTCCATTCCCTTCAATGTCTTAGAGCAAGAAATCTGTACAAAGTCATTAAATAAAGTGGGGAAAAGGCTAAAGAAATAGGGACATATGGACATATTGCCCTTATAAATTTTGAAAGTTGACAGAATAAAAGGTGATGCATTAGCATGCATTGTTTGAAGAATATGAAGTCCAAAATGAAAAGGTCTTGTCATTATTTATTGACTTTCATCCCAAATGATTTAAACAAAACACAAATTTTATGAAGAATACAACAAAAATATTAGCCAAAAACTCTGGATATTCTGCAAAAATCTGTACAGTTGAGAGGTATGTCCATCTCGCACAGAAATGAACAGTAATCACTGTTAGACATGCAGACCATTCCTCTCAATGTGTTAGTGCAAGACATGTGGCCAAAGCCATGAGTAATGTTGTGGAAAAATGCCAGAACTAGTTATATTTGTACACTTTAGCTTTTCTCTGTTTTTATATATATTTTTGCTGTGTTTGTGCACTGCGCCACATCGTTTGTCTATGCTTACCTCATTTGTGCAACTGGACCAGCCATTTATCATACATGATCCAGACATCCAAAAATAGAAAGCAGATGCTTTCAATTGCTATTGCTGACCAACACTGGGGATCACACAAACCTGGTAAGTGGGGCTGTGCTCACTCATACCATCAATTTAACAATGAATATTAAACTACGTGACCTCATGCAACTACTCCTGTGGCAACATGTGTTGAGTGTTGGATTAGAGTGAAGATGATCCTGAGTTGTAGTCCAGGGTATGCAAACTTTACTTAATAGTCTTGTGACATTGCAGCTTATGCAAATAAAGTGGTACTCTCATGAAATAACCATGGAATTGTATTGCTTAAAAGTTATTTTCTGATACATTTGAAAAAGGTGCATGCAGCTTAGCATTGCACAAAACAATGCACTTGGTTTAGCGTGTTTTCACGATGGTAAGCAGCCTGCAGCTTTTTCAGATGTATGAAATGTAGACAGTGTACATTGTCAGTAAAAGCAATTGGTGGGAAAACAAGATATTTAGAGGTGAACTGGCAGGAATTGCACATTAGACATTGATCTCAAACTTGTGAAGATATGTCAGGTGTTGGAGAGAGTGGGCAGTTCAGAGCACAGCACTAGGATGTCCAGGAGTCTAAGATCTTTATTGAGCTTCTGGTTAAGGATCATGGGCCCCACCTCATGCAGGAAAACTATACTAGCTCACCGTACAAATCTGAAGTCTGATCTAGTTTGGCAAGGGTTCTGTTCAGTAAGACCAGTATCCCATGCAGTGAGGAACAATGTCTTCACCATTTTAATGATCTCCAATGGAGGAAATGGATATCCTTGATCATTGGATCAGGGAGTGTCAGGCAGGGGGCACCCCAGCGATGTGTACATATGAATTTCATTTAGTACTTGTAACTATTCAAGTTGAATCATGTCCTCCCCACGGTCGAGTGGCCTCTGAAAGACATGCATGAATGGGTGTGCCTTCGCTGAAGGTTGGGCATCAGGCTGGCAACTCAGCACCATAAAAATCTACTGCCAATCATTAGTGGACTGGAGTTCGGCTGTGGCGACCCCTAACCGGGAAAAGCCAAAAAGACAAACAACAACAACAACTGTTCAAGCTGAATATGGTAAAACTGGTATTTGTAATGATTTTTCTTTTTTCCTCTCTCCACACCTGCAGAAGAGAGGACCCTGAATGTGAGGTCTCATGCCAAGTGATTGGTCAGGAATCAAGAGGCATGTGGTATGCAAGCATAATTAGATAAAGTACTGTTACTGCAGCCTTAACAGTTAAAGATGGATTAGTTGTTAGATCATACCATTGTATCAACCTGGGAATGCATGTCTGAACTGTAAAAGCAAGTATGCATACATTACTCTGTAGCATAGCTTTCAAGTGGACTTATTTTTGCTGACTATCCAGATTTATGAATCACTGTTTTGGTCTGTTCATTGTAAGATGTATGGTTGTCTAGCAATTAATTGATATTTAAGTCAATAAATAATGAATGTCAAAATGTATATTAATACAAATCCTATGCAACTACCCATGAGTATAACAGGAATATTTGAAATATGTTCCTAGTTATGGGTCATTACACATCTATAATTTTATGATCTGTCAAAATATTCTGCTCTAAAAGGTGGAGAGGTATGGTCTGTAACACAAAGCAACACTTGCACATTCTCAGGTAACAGCAAACATGAATTTATAAAGTGTAAAAGTAAAGAGTGCTTGCATTATGTTGTCTTTTAAAGGAAAAGTACAGTATTACAGTAGTCACTTCTTGTGGGTTCAACTACCACAATCCCCAAATATAAAATTCAGCTGTTTACAATACTGTTTTAGCTTGTCATCAATAAAAAAATACAGTACTGTTACATAATTACATTATAGCATTAGAAGTGCAAACCTCTGTACCTGTGGCTTGAATGACCTGCTGTCAAGTGTAATCACTGTACATGGAACATGCATATGTGCAATATATGCACCCATGAATGATTACTGCATGCGATATGATCTGTACTATAGTGTGTATGTCTACGAACAGGGTAGTAATCCAAATAATAAAGAAACTTCTTAGCAGTTGGTATTGTTAAAAGTAAAATGTAACAGAAAGAATAATTGTAGAAAGCTTTACATATTATCTGTGAGTTTACTAATGTTCTTTTTTTCTCTCACCCCACCCCTTCTCTTCTTTTTTGCTTATGGATTTCTTACTTTGTATTATTTTTATTGTTATTATTATTATTATTATTATTTTTATAATATTTATTATTATATTATTTTATTACTTCTTATGTTTTCTTTATTACGTATAATTTTATAGTGCTTTGTTCTTAAATACTTTTTCATTTTTATTATTTATCATTTTGTTCATAATTATATTATTTAAAACTTTTTACAATAATTTAGTAATTTTTATTTTTTATTTTATTATTTTAATTTATTTCGACTTATATTTTATTTCATTATTGTTTTTAGTTTTATATATGTTATTACTACAGCATAGCAGGGTAGGCCAGTTCCCCATAATCTATCTACACTCACTCCACCAACTGAAGCAGCAAGGCCCAGCACTTCTGGGCTGCAGCCTGGTGGCACCTTCCTGCTGCCCCTGCTCTGCCTGGACTGTAAGGTATTTCTGCCCCAGAGTCAGGTCTGTGGTCCCCTCTGGGATTAGAGAGGCAGTGCATTCATTACCCAAGCAGAGTTGACAGGTGTGATGTATAGGATTGTGCACCAGACCATGAGCACATACCTATTTATTTATTTATTTACTGGGAAAGTCTGACTGGACACAGGTCCTTTTTCAGTGGAGGCCTGGGGAGAAAAGCTCCATGAGTAACAGTAAATTGTAATGCACAAATTACAGTAATTAATAAAGTATAAAGTAATCAAAATGTAATATACATAAAAAAATGCAAATTTGTTGCATCATGACAACAAAACCTAGGCTTTAAACTTAGCTAGTACCATTTGTAAAGTATGACTTATGTCAAGCTATAAGGTTAAGACATGCCGGTAGGAATAAAAGATTAAAAACCGGGGAATAATTTGGATATGGTTGGAGTATACTGTGATGTATCAGAGCATTCATGAGAGGTTAGTACAGGAACATAACCACTTATTTTTTTAGATAAGCTTTAAGTGATGGCTTAAAGTGGTTAGTGGATAAGATTGAGAGAATGGAGTTATGAAGGGAGTTCCATATATGAGATATATAGCTGGAAAATAAAGATTTTCCTGCAGTGTTGCTGGCCTAGGAGATGGTAAGCAAGTTCTTTTTGCTAGAGCGAAGTGGTCTGCTGGGACTGTAAGGAAGGACAAGATTTTGTAGTGTAGGGATTCTGGTTGGTTGTGTTATGATTTGGTGATTTAGAGAGAGTTGGTTGTAAACAAAAATGTTGGGAAATTCAATCCAGTCTAGTATCCTTAAAGCTGTACAATGATGTGCTCTATATGGGCAGTCAGATGCAAATTTAGCAACTTTATTATAACATGCTTCTAGCTTAGATAGGTCAGTTTTCTTAAGATTAGTTAAAATTGGAGAGGCACATAGTAGAGTGGAGAGCAGATGGGTTTGTGCTAATGTAATTTTGGCTATTTTGGTTAGGAACCTTTTATGTCTATATAGACTTCTAAGTTTCTTATGGACTTTTTTATTGTTAGGGAGACATGTAAGTCAAATTTTAGGTTATTATCTATTTCCACTCCAAGAAGCTTTGAACGGGCTTTTGGGGAGATGACAGTATTGACTTTGGCTATTATGTTAAATGGTGGACATAAGATAGATGTCTCATTAGGTTGGAAGAGTAATAACTTAGTTTTGTTTGGGTTCAGGATTAAATGGGCATTGGCTAACCATGTTTCAACAGAAGTGAAAGATTCCTGTGTTTGAGACTGAAGAGCTGATAGAGAAGTGGCAGCACAGATAAGTGTTGAATCATCTGCATACTGTATTATAGAACCACGTGGAGTAGCTGTGTGTAGATTATTAGTAAAGAGGGAGAAAAGGAGAGGGCCCAAGGTAGATCCTTGTGGGACACCAAAGGATCAAGGAAGTCATGGAGATAGGTCACCCTGCCACAGAACAGATTGTTGACGGATAGATAAATAGTTATTAAACCAAGCTGTGGCAGATGGTGAGAAGGATAGTTCAATTAGCACACCAGTTAGTACACTATGCTAGATGGAAAGCCTGCTTTCCACCTTGGTATGGCGAACTGGCCATATGCACAGCCATCGGCCAGTGCAGCCAGTGGTACAGTGATGGAAGAGTTATAACAGTCCAATGGGTGAGGAGTTGAGTCACACTGTTACCGTGCTTGATGTTCATGGGACCTCAAACTCCCACTCCCCACCCCAAACATGGTGTTCACCCGCTCTTCTGTCCTTCACCAACCCTGTCTCTTGTCTTGTATGTCTTGTCTGTCAGCAAATGCTTCCTCACCTTTCCAACTTACCTGCCCCAGACTTGCCTATTTCCCTTCACCAACATTTCACTCTCTTTCCTTAATAAAAAAGGAACCTGCCCCCCCCAAAAAATATTGTCCCATACATAGTTCTCCATTTAGCACACGTGTCCACTTGACACACTTAAATTGGTCCAACTGGCCTCACAATTCAAATATTTGTTGTCATCCCTCTTTCTGGAAGTAAAAACATATGACACAAAACATATGATTATTAAAATATTTTTATATAAAGAATAAAATTAATACTTACTCTCAGGTAGTAAACCCCTCTTCAACTTGCAAGTATCCTTCTTCATACCTCTCTTTTCCTCTCAACAATCAATCCTTCTTCTAAGTATAGACACTTGGAGTATACTTTATATTAAAATATTATTTCATACTAGATGTTATTTAGTTGTACAGTTTAAGGTGTTTCATGCTTCTACCTGTATAGTGTTTCTTATTTCATCTTAATCATAAGTGTTGTTCATTTTAAAGTATTATTATCGGGTACCTGCCATTTAATCGACCGTTCTAAATGTCGAGTATTGAAAGATTGAACGGGGAAGTTCGAAAAATAGGAATGTCGAATCCGCGGAAATTCAAATTCTTTTTCAGGGAAAGAATTCAGTTGGCAGTTTCCGCAGCTTCGACATTTTCAGTACTGTGGTGTGAAAGTTATGGATCGGGTTAAGGTAAGTGTGTGAGTGTGACAGACATTTGGGTTAGGGTGCGGGTAAGGTAAGTGTGCAAAAGTGACGGACATTAGGGTTAGGGTGCGGGTAAGGTAAGTGTGCATTAGTGGCAGACTTTAGGGTTAGGGTGCAGATAAGGTAAACGTGTGATAGCGATGGGCTTTTGGGTTAGGGTGCGGGTAAGGTAAGTGTGCAATAGTGACAGACTTTAGGGTTAGGGCACGGGTAAGGTAAGTGTGTGATAGTGACAGACTTTAGGGTTAGGGCACGGGTAAGGTAAGTGTGCGATAGTGACAGACCTCAGGGTTAGGGCTTGGGTTAAGGTTAGTGCATAGATAGTTGTGTATGTAAGGTGTAGTGTAGGTTTATTAGGTTTTTGGTGTGCTTGTGTTGTGTGTGTGTTTTTTGGAACAGCAAAATTTTTCCCTGGGAAAAAATTCGCTGTTCTGAGGTTTCGTTGTTGTCATATTTCAAACTTCCAAATTCGACCATATGGTGTTCAAAATTTTGGAAGTTCGATTATATGACATAGACCCTTATTATCCTGATTTGATTTGATGTAAAATGTAAACTGTCATGCTTCTGTAGTTGAGAAATTGTACTTTATAAATCTTTGTTATATGTGGAGCGTTTCTCCCCAGGCATCTGCTGAAAAAGGATTTGTGTTCAGTCAGACTTTCCCAGTAACCAAATGTAAAATAAAATAAATAATAAACAATAAATAAAATAAATATAAATAATATAATAATAGCAACAATAGAGGTAATAAAAAAATAAATGCATAACTAAAAATGAAAAGAAGGGGTAAGGTGAGAGAAAAAAAGAGAACATTAATAGCTTCACAGATAATATACAAACCTTCCTACAAATAATCTACTATATTCAGTTATAGTTTACTTTTAACACTGCTAAGGAATGTTTTTATTACTTTGAATACTACCCTGTTCCTAACACATACACACTATAGTACAGATCATATCACATCCAGCAATCATTCATGGGTGCATATATTGCATATATGCATGTTCCATGTACACTGATTACACTTGATAGCAGGCCATCCAAGCCACAGGTATAGAGGTCTGAACTTAAAATGCTATCATGATGAATGCATAACACTACTGCATATTTATTGATGACAACCTAAAAGAATATGGTAAACAGCTGAGTTTAAATTTGGGGAGTGTGGTATTTGAACCTGCAAGCAGTGAATACTGAAATACTGTACTTTTCCTTTTGAGTACAGCATAATGAAAGCACTCTTTCCTTTTACACTTTATACATGAGAATGTGCAAGTGTTGCTTTGTGTTACAGGCCATACCTCTCACCCTTTTAGAGCAGGCTATCTGGACAGATTGTAGCATAATGGGGGTGCAATAACACATACGTATGAAAATATTTCAAAAATTGCTCTTACACGTGGATAATTGCATAGGATTTGTGTTAACATATATGCTGGCACTTCGGTGTGCCCCAGTTATAATGATAGTCTACAGCATGATCTTGTTGTCCCCATTTTGTAGGTCTTATGTTACATTGCAGTACTGATGTCAAGTTAAAGAAGTACTGTATAGTTTGGAAGTATGGTTTTCTAAATGGCAACCCCTGTCTCCTCTGTAATACTGGACTGTTGTTTTACCTTACGTACTAATGCATGCATACTTCTACTTTACAATGGACAAATGCATACTCAGTGTGATACAAGTGGTTACCACCATAAGCTTTATTTATTCTTAATGTTAAAGTAACAGTACTGGATACTATGAAAACACAAAACAAACTTGGAAAATAACAAAAAAGTATGAACACAACCTGGATACACTCCAAAAAGAATTATTTATTCACAAATAAAGTAAGTGCTTTCATACAGGATAGTACATGTACTTCTTCAGACAAGACAAGACCATACTGAATGCAAGACCTTATACACTCTCCCAGAATGTAAATCTAATGAGCTCTATCACATGGTCAATTAAACATTAATTACATTAAGTAAAAGACCGAGCTTGGAATAATATAAGAAAATCATTAGAAAATACATTGAAAAATACATTTCAAAATACCTCAGAAGTGTACATTAGAAATATATTGGAAAAGTAGCTACTAACACCTATCAGGAATAAAAGGATAGATAATGCATTGGCTAAACACATTATCAATTCACCAGAACATGTTTTTGAATTCAGAGTTATCGATACAGTTGACACAAATATTAGAGGTGGTCCCACCTCTCTGAGATTGGAGAAATGTGAATTGTGGCAGCTAAGATGTGATGCATTTAGGCATCCAGGGATTAATGAAATATGCTCCCTAGCTTGCATACTCAAACTGAGGAGCCTTATAAGATAAAGGCCTGCATTTTCATTGGTATTTTTGTTCAGAATTTTAGATTGTTCAAATTGTTCATTTTGTGCATTCATCTATGTTACTACCGTTACTATTTTTACAAGGTATTTATATTGAAATAGATGAATTTTAACATCCTTATGGTGCATAAGAATTTTTTTACATATTTATTCAGTTTTAAACAGGACTTAGTACATACATACACATGTATCTTTATATCTAGTCAGTCCTTTGTTTTGATCACACATTTTTCACCACACTTTTTATCTTTCGTCACCATAATAATAATAATTTTTATTGTAATTTTGATCCATTTTTATCTAATTTCTTATCTAATTTATTAATATTCATTCATTTTTCAGTCTTATATGTATTTAACATTTTTACCAGGTGTTAGTAGCTATCTTTCCAATATACTTCTAATGTACACTTCTGAGGTATTTTGAGATGTAATTTTCAATGTATTTTCTAATGATTTTCTTATATTATTGCAAGCTTAGTCTTTTACTTAATGTAATTAATGTTTAATTGACCATGTGATAGAGCTCATTAGATTTACATTCTGGGAGAGTGTATATAAGGTCTTGCATTCAGTATTGTCTTGCCTTGTCTGAAGAAGTACAGGTACTATCCTATATGAAAGCACTTACTTTATTTGTGAATAAATAAGTCTTTTTGGAGTGTATCCAGGTCGTGTTCACACTTTTTTGTTATTTTCCAAGTTTGTCTTGTGTTTTCATAGTATCCAGTTTATGCTTCGGTATGGATACTGACCTTGGATTTGGCACTACTTCTTTATTTCCTGAGGAATCCATGGAGGTGAATACTACCCAAGATATTGATGCCTTAACCTGCCTGATACATGCCTTGAATAAGAAGGTGGATGATTTGGCCAGTATGGTGGGTAACAACTCTAACAAATCAGCCACATCTCCTAGTCTCAGGGAGGGTCATTTGCCCTCCCCTACAGCTGCTTCTATGCCTGGTCCCGGGACTTCCAATATCTCTAAGCATGAAGAGGAGAATTCTGACATACGAGGGACATCACAACACTTGAATGCACCTACTACCCATGGGACTGCTAACCTGAATGGTAATGTTACTGATAATATTTCTGCTTCACAACACCCACTGATATTGACTTCCAACACAAATATAGCTTCTCATTCCAACTCTGATACTGTGGACAGTTTGTTTAGATGGTTGCAGCCTATGCCCCATTTCAACTTTAACACTACCAACCCAGCTAACATTTCTGTCTCTAATACACCACCTGATATTAGCACCAATTTTAGGACTTTGGGCACTTTTTCATTTAAATTGAGAAAACTACAACTGGAGGTATTGTACTTCCGTGAATGCATTAGTAGAGGTATTGTGCCAAAAGGCTTAAGAACATGGTGCTGTCCTACTGGGTTAATTCCTGATTCTCCTCTTCATTTAGAGCTCATACAGCTATTCAATCAGCAAGTTATCCAGTTGATGGAATGCTTTATTAAGAACTACAATGAACAGATTAAATCTTTAGATAAGAGTATATGTGTTTTGGATGAAACTCTTAAAAATAACAGTGATTTTCACAGGTCTAAGTTTGATTATGACTGCATCTTTACTAGTATAGATGCACAAATGCACAAATTCCATGCTATCAAGCTTAAAAAGCTTAACAGGGATGAAAATGAATACAGCAAGAGCAGTGCCTATCCCCCCTTGTGTCTCAATAATGGGGACTGACATATCGTCTGTCCAATCAGATGCCTAGAATAACACGTGGCGATGATGTCATATGTTTAACATGCCCGAGGAAGGAGATGCTGCTTTACAAGCAGCTGAAGCACCCAGATATGGTGAACGGATTCAAAATCAAAGAATTAAACATAATGGACAGAATTCTACAAACAGATTACATTGGAATAACAGCATTAATGATCAAAATTTTCAGGGCAACCAGAACTCTGCACAGGGGCATCCAAATTACAGAAATAACAGAAAAATGACAGGTTCAGAGATAATTGACATCAGTTTATCTACTACTGGTGAGTCTATTTCTCTTTCTCCCAGGGATAATAGTAACTCTGTTCCTAACTTGGGCTTTGAATCTGATTTTGTACACACTACCACTGACTGCATGAGGGACAGTAACTTACTTTACATAAGTGAGCCTGTTTCCCCGCCCTTGGATGATAATCCTACTTTTATGTACCCTGAGGAGAGACAAATGAGCATCATTCATAACACAATGGGTGACTTTAAAGTTTTCAACTTTTCTTCCTTCCCTGTGGACAGTAATTTAGCAGACATTCTTGCTAAAGGGATGACTTTTGTACCCTCCAGAAGTTTAGATCTACCAAACAGCATTATTGACTTGAAACTTTTTGTTAGAAAGCTGAATTTAAAACTTCTTTTGGGTACACACAATGTTAATTGTAATAATGAATTTCATGTGTATAGCACTTATAATCCTGTTATTAACCCCACCTTAGCAGCGTTTGAACAAATTTGCAAGTTTGATTTACGAAGTATTAAAATGTTTAGATCTTCCATGAGCACAACTAACTGTTATAATTTGAATGTTGATGAAAGAAACCTTATAACCAATTTAACTACAAGTGGTTTAAGAATCTCTCAACCAGATAAGGGTAGAGGCATTGTGATTTTTGATTATGACTTCTAGAAAATGAAAATGCAATGTATGTTAGAGACAGATAGTTATAAACTAGTATCTTTGAATGAGCTCAATGGGGCTTATAGGAAGATCAGAACATTCCTTACTGATATATTCATAGAAGCAAGTATTACCTTAGAGATGTTTAACTACCTCACAATCCCAGCACCACAGATTCCAATCATATTTGGAACACCTAAGATTCATAAAAATGTATACAATCTTCCCTTCCGCCCTATTATTAATGGACGTAATTCAATTACTTACCTCATGGCCAAATTCGTGGATAATTTTCTTAAGAAATTTTTAACAGACAAAATACAAGTCTGCAAGGACTCTTGGTCCTTTTTGGCTAACATCAATGAGTTGGATTATACTGAGGATTATAATTGTGTTACAGTCAATGTCAAGGACTTATACACGGTGATCCCACATGAACTAGGCATTGATTGGATTAGCCAGCGGTTAGTCCGGAAAGGCATCAATGATGATGATCTGTACTTAATACAAGAATTCTTAGATCTAATTCTCACAAATAATTTCTATTTGTTTGAAAAATCTTATTACTTGCAGACAAAGGGGGTCGCCATGGGGTCACCGTGTGGGGCCTTTTTCTCTAATTTGGTTATGGTGTATTGGGAAAAGGAATATATTTTCAAGAACAACCCTTTTCAGGAATATATTCATTACTACACATGTTACCTTGATGATATTTTTATCATTTTCAAGGGCAACACATTTATTTTCACAGAATTCATGTAGGGTTGCCACCTTTTCAAATGCCCAAAGTGGGACATTTTTGGTACATACGTCAGATTTTGTAGGTCGAAACATACCCACAGCCAATACAAAGGACAGAACTTCACTTTTTTGCCTAAATAAAAGCTTATTCTTGTATCATTTTAGTTGCTTATTCTGTTTCTTATAATATTTAGGTGTTTCAGATATAGAATAATTGTTTTATACAGCTATTACATAAAATATAGGAAATAATTTTGTCCTAAAATCTCAGGACATTTGCCATTTGAACAATTTTTTTGCTAGACACAGCTGCCCAAAGAGGGATTGTACCTCGCAAGGTGGGACAGGTGGTAACCCTAAATTCATGTCTTTCATCAACATCACTACAGACTTACTCATATTCACTAGTGAGTTCCACAGGGAAACCATATCCTACTTGGATATCAATTTGAGTAAAGATAATGTCAAACAATGTTACATGGCCACTCTTTTCAGAAAGGAAACATATTCTAATTCCTTTCTGCATTATACTAGCTCTAATCCTGACCACCAGAAGAAGTCAGTGGTCAAATGACAGCTGGTTACAGTGGCCAGAATGGTATCCAAGTATCATGACTTTTTAAGTGAATGCCAGTTCCTAAAAGAGATGTTTCTTAAGCGTGGTTACCCACAGCCCCTATTAGAGGACGTCATAAAGGCGGTCACATCTAAGAGAGCAACAGGGTTTTATGAAGCCATTTTAAATGATTCCTTACTTGTGAATGGGAATGACCATAGCTCTTTCAGTCTACATAATAATAGACTCATTATGCATTCCTCCTTGGATCCATTTATGGATTTTTTCATCACATTTGTGACCCCATTTAGTAATGAAGCATAGTTTATTAAACATAATACACAAGAATTGGGACTTAATAGTAGATGATACAAACTTAAGAGTTAGTTTACCAAGTATGTCCAGAATCATATTCATGAAGGGTATTAAGGGGGGGGGGGGCTGAATGGCTAACTGAAAAGCAGCATTTTTGGAGCTCCATAGATTAGTACTAAATTCAGGAAATTAAATTATCTATTACTAACAAAACTACTACAAATATTTAGTTAATAGTCTAAAGCAACTAAATACGAATTTTGGTGGATTTCTAAAAGAAATTTCCTGTCAAATTACTTAGAAGTCTATACACAGCATCTGAAGAGATGAGCAACCTAAAGAATTCTCATGCTGACTTGACACTAAAAAAGGAACTACAACTGGTGACTACCACATTACAAGAATTATCAACAAAAATGGATGATTTTATGATTAATCTACAGAACCTAGAAGAGAACTCACAAAAGGCTCAAAGAGGAGGAAACACAAACAGAGTTTCTCTTGAAGCAAAATACTTGGTTATCTAACAAACTAGATGATCTTGAAAATAGAGAGAGAAGGTCAAACATCAGGATTTTTGGTTTACCTGAGTAAATAGAAGGAGGGGACACTATATCTTTGCTAAACTCTTGGATACCAGATGTTCTAAATCTTAAAGAAGGTTTTTCCTTTGGAATAGAAAGGGCCCATCATGCTCTGGGGAATAGAACTTCAGCAACAACTTCATCAACATCCACCATACTACCAAGATCAATTATAGTAAAATTCTTATCTTTTATGGACAAAGAACTGGTATTAAAAACAGCTTGGAGGAAAATAAAAAAAATATAAAATATAACCAGAACACAGTAAGATTTGACAATGACTACTCCACTAAAGTGCTGGAACAGAGAAAAAAGGTATGGCCTCTAATAAAAACTCTAAAACAGAATAATATTAAAGCTCAAATAGCCTTTCCTGCAAAAATTTAAATAATGCACCTAAGTGAGATGAGAACCTTCAACACTCTGGAAGAAGCCGTGCATTTCATTCAAAACAATAACCTTATAACCATTTCTGAAGATAGGGAATGGGCATCCCCATCCCTGAAGAGAACCACTGACAAAAATGGATGGACTGATGTCAAAAAAAAGAAACAGAAAACTGAATCCAAAGTACCAACTTCTATGAAATCTCTCAAAGTGTCAACTGCAACCTAACTATTAAAAGCATCTAAATGGTCTCACTATGTATTAATACCTTTAATCTCATGCATTTATTCACAATGTATATATACAAGAAAAGGTATGTTTCCTATAACTATTTATACATGTCTTATCATCCTATTAAGTTTCTCTTCTTCTCTTTGTTTTAATAAATAAATGTTAAAAATTTCTACTACTTAATATAGCTATTTATTTAATCTAGTAATATCAAAGTTAAATTATTATGTTTTATAACTATGTTTTTCAGCCTACTAGTGTCATGTCTATTATTTAATTAATTAATTTTCCTTTTATTAAAATGCTTATTGTTATTTTCAGTCTGAGTCTCATACAGTAGCACTTATAGGCTTTTTAGACTATATTAATGAAATGTTCCTCGTAGCTATGAAACATTCCCATTTTTAAATGGAGAAAAGCTATTGAGATCTGTCAGTTAAAATTAAAGTAACAAGAAGCTATTTCCTCATTGCTGATGTGAATGAGGATGTTAAGAAAGAGACTCGTTTCGAGTTGCAATTATTACATGTAGTAAATTGTCTATAATGTAAATCTGGAGTTTACCTTGCTTATCATTTAGTAATGGTAGAGTAAATATATTTATGCTTTATCTGATTGGCTTTGATTGTTCCAAACTGGTGTGTGGTTGTAAGTCTAGGTGCGTATGAAACAGTTTTTTTTTTCTATTTTTGTTTTTACATTTTAAATATGTTACCTAAATTTCATTCCATGTTAAAATGTTAGATTGATTAGTAACTAACATACTGTGATTGGGAACAGTATAGAATTATTTGAATTAAGTGAAAATGAATGTCCGGCCTTTGGACGATGCATTAGAGTAATGTATGGAAGAGGTGATCTAATGCATTGCAAATACACACAGACTACACATTAATTTATATTCATTACAGTATTAAAACATCAACTTCCTTCCCTGGCATAAATGACAATTATTGTATACCTATTTATTTTGACCTTTGTTATACTGCCCACAGCCTATTGTATAATATATACATTGCAGTCATTGATAATTAGCTGGGGTCTTCGCAATGGCCTTAAACAATATATATGCTTCTAGAGAGTATTGCCATAATCATTGCTGTTGGTATTATGGTGAAAAACATTTTTTTTGCTTCTTGTCTCAGATGCACTGATGAAGAAAGGTTGTTATGCCTTATTTGAAATCTTGTCTAGTCTGTCATTATGTGCTTGCTGCAAGGACTGGGACTATTGTTGCAGCTAGAGGAAAAACTTGTTACTGAAAGTAGGGTTTGGGTTTCTTAGATGGCTTCATTACTGAAATAGTTGTTACTTGGAATGGCTTGACGATTGTTCCTATTTCGGGAAGTTGGCTGACAGTGGAGTGATTTTCTGGGCAGGGTTTGTTGAAGTATCTGGCGATCGCTACTTGTCGGGGATAATTGGTGGGATTTCTCTGTGGAATAGTGGCTGGGAACTGTTGAAATTCTGGTGATGTACTGCTTTGCCTTCTGAATTGGTGCATTTTTTGTTGGTTGTAGTTGCAGATTATGTGGAAGTGATGTACAATTTTGTCGGGTCAGATTGGAGAAGCACCGTCGGTCGAGTGAATTGGTGTTGTATGAGGTCAGATAGTATGCAGAGAGTTGGGTTAAAGGTGCAATGGACATGATGTGAGCGGACCCTGGTGTCTTTGGATCAGGGGTGGTGTGCTCCTTGCGAGGGAGAGTGTCAGTGTTTTGAGCCATTTTTTTTCTTTCTCTCTGTCTTTCGTTTTCACGGCAGTCGTTTGAGTGGGAAATAAGTGCTTGTGAAGTTTTATAAAATCCTATTTAGACTGCAGTTTGCGCGAGCTAGGGAAAAAGTTTTCTCCTATCTTTACAATTGCAGAGTAGTTTAATGTTGTCATAACAATGAGTAGATAAGGTTTTGATTGGCTGTTGGTATACTCGTACCCTACAGAAGCACATTCACAACACACTTTAGGAAACAAGCTAGATTTCCCTTATCTAGTTATACCCCGTACAAGAGAATATAAAATTAAATCTGATTGTTGTTTGAACCATATTTTAACAAAATCATTATTAAAGTAAACCAAACAACTAAAATGATATAAGTACCTGATCAACACATTCATAGAAACTACTATGCTTTACACCACTTAGATAATTTAAACATATGCATTTTTGACTGCCTTTCTAAAGCATTACTATAACTATTAGCTGAAATATAACAATATTAAGCCTATATTTAGATTATAAGGTAATTATACAGTCTCTTTTAAATCTGATGAACAGTTCTTGAAAGCATATGTTTATACATTATAAGATGTGATATTCTTTTTTAATTTATGTTATTGCTTGCAAGCCTTGTGATTAAGGATTAAAGTGTCTGTGTGTTTAAACAAGTGAATTCATATCCAATATGGAAAGTTATGTTGATACAATGAGCTGAATAAGTTAATAATTAGTATAATTCAACTGCATTTGTTTTCTATGTTTAGATGGTAATGATATAGTCATTAATTCATATTAAACAATGCCTTCTACAACCAAATGTTTTTTTAAATCCCAATAATAGTTGTTTACTAGACTTCTTGATTATTTACAGTATACATGGAGCTCAAAGGAATGGATGGGAAAAGGAAGTTAGAGTGATAGTTCACCAGATGTTTCAATCTGTTGGACTAGGAATGCATTTCATTCCATGGTGGGTAGGGATTAATGAGCTAACTACTTTAACTTTAGTATTTATTTTAGTTATTAAATTGTTCATTATTTTTACCGAGCCTGACGTATACTTATTGAGTACCTTAGTGATAACATGCTTCACTGAGATAATTGATTATGTACTAATCAATAATACTTTATTTTTTAAGGAGGGGATGATTTCAGGTAAAGCCAATGACACCTTTAAATATTTCCTCAAAATAATTTATGGACCTTTCTATATTATCGTTAAACATTAATGGTCTAAATAGTCCAAATAAAAGATCTAACTTACTAAGATATCTAAACTTAAATAGATCACAAATATTTTTTTACAAGAAACACATTTCAAGAGCAATGATAATTTCACATGGAACCCAAGTGAGTTCAAGTCCTTAGCATGTTCCAAATTTAAAACAAAGAAAAGGTGGGTAATAATTCTATGGAGAAACAATTTATTAAATCCTGAAATAATACATAAATATATAGACAATGAGGGCCTTATAGCTATAGTCATTCTGAAGTATAGTAACAGGTTGTGGAAACTAGCAAACCTATATTGTTTTCTGGGTATTGGGATGGGGACAGTCAAAAAGCATTTAGATCAAATTCCAAGCATATTTAAAGGTAATTTAACAATAGGGGGGGCTTTCATTGTATTACAGATATGTCTGAAGCTACTAATACAAAATCTCCACATCTAACAGCTACTGCAAAATTACTAAAAAATGGACCAAATCCTTAAAATTAAAAGATACCTTTAATGTTATAGATAGTAATTCCATGGTATTCTCCCATCAAGATTATAGATATGGTACCCAGACCAGAATTGATAAGATATATATTTCCCGGGATCTTCAAACAAAAATTACTTCCTTTACAATAATTCCCTGCCCCTTCTCAGATCATAATTCTCTAGTTCTAAAAGTGCAAATAAATTTTAAATCACTTGCTTTTCTTACTAGAATTCCTTCATATATTACAAAAATTAAAGAATTTAAGCAAAGGTTAGTGAATGAACTCAATTTCTTTGTTGATGTAAAATACAACTCGGACGTGAATATAGTAATGGTATGGGATTCATTAAAAGCTGATATCTACGGAAAAATGATTGCTTGGTATAAAAATAAAATCAAGGAATGGGAGTCAGAACTTCAAGAACTACAAAGGAAGCTCACATTATTTAAATCTAAAAAAGCTCCTAATTTATTAGAGAATAAGAAGACAATATAAGACGTAAAAGATATATTGAAATCTTAAATCACAAAACTAATTTAGCCATGGAGATGTTAAAAATAAATTCTTATGCCACCTCTCCAAAACACTTACATAACTTATCTGTTAAAGTTAAAATGCAATCTAAAGCTAATACTATTGTCAATACACTACATAAAGAAAAAGGTAAGAACGTTTCGGAAATAGGTTATATTCTAGATGCTTTCAAGTGCCATTTCAAAAATCATTTTAAAAATAACAATAATTTTCCAGAACATCCCCTTTTAGAAAATGTGTTTTCAAATATTAAACCAATACCTGAAAGTTTACAAAATGAATTACAAAAATCCATTACGCACAAAGAAGTCATAGATACAATCAAAGAAAGTAAAACTAGTAAATCTCCTGGAATGGATGGCTTAATTACAGGAATTTACAAACTATTCCCCAAAAATATAACCTTATTACTACATAAAACATTTATTGAAATTCAAACTCATGCATTAATTCCTCCTTCATGGAGATACTCCTTAATCAATCGCATTTTAAAAGAAAACAAGGATGATAGTCAATGCAGCTAATATAGGCCAATTTCATTATTTAATAATGATTATAAAATATTTATGTCTATATTGGTTAAAAAAATAAAAAAAACATATGAATGAAATTATCAACTATGACCAAACTGGGTTTATTCAAAATAGACATCCACATGATAACATTAAAAGAATATTGACATTAATTGATTATTTAAACAAACAAATGATAGAAACCTTAATAACTGGACTAGATATTGAGAAAGCTTTCGACTCCTTGAACTGGGATTATTTAATTAAAATCTTAGAAGCTTATAAATTCCCCATCTCCTTCACTACAGTTATTAAAAAGGTTTATGAAAACAATTTAACTTATGTTAAATTAGGACCCTTTACCTCAGAAGTGATACAAGTTATGAGAGGTACTAAACAAGGATGCCCTATGTCACTCATTTTATTTGCATTAGCTATAGAACTATTGGCAATATTAATATGAAACAATCCAAAGATAAAAGGAATAAATATATTTGGTCAATATAACTCCAAGATCATGCTCTTTGCTGATGACATACTTCTTACACTATTGAATTCAAAAGAAACATTAGTTGAATTAGATAATCTGATAAAGAAATTTCATAAGATCTCAGGACTCCAATTTAATAAACAAAAGTCTAAATACTTATTATTAAATAAAAAAAAGGATTTTCAAATAGATAAGAATCATATCATAGGAGAACATGTCTCAACAGTAAAATACTTAGGGATAGACTTGTGTGAAAATATTCAAGATATATTGAATATTAATTATAGAAGGATCATAGCTACAATAGACTTTCTAGTGGGTAAATATAATAAGTTATTTATAGTTTTTGAAGATAGATTACAGTTAACTAAAATGATTCTTCTCCCTAAAATGTTGTATGTTGTACAAGCCACTTTGTTAATTCCTGAGAAAACTCACCTCAAGAAAATAACATAAATTTTGCTAAGATTTCTGTGGTTTCCTAAAAGAAACATAATTGCATATACCCATCATATCAGACAATGGGACCAGGGAGGAAAAAAAATCCCAGATATTGAATCTTATATAAGAGCAACTTTACTTAAAACTATGGTTGAATGGATCAATCCAAATTATATGTCTAATTGGAAATTGTTACATACAACTACAATAATAAATGAAAATAATTTACTTAAAAAATCTACTTTTCCAGACAAGGACAATATGGTACTCACTGGCCTTAAATTATCAATACAATATAACTAAACTAACTAGGACAAATTTAATAAATCATTTATTTGACTATTTTAGGAAATTTATAAACATGAATATGGATTTAAAGCTTTGGTTTGCAACATTATATCCCTTCAACATTACTATAAACTTTCCAGATAGAATTCATAGAGATATATTCTTCTTTTGGGAACAGAAAAATCTAATCTGTTGGTTACACTGTCAAAAAATCAGCAAGTATGGGATTTACAATATATGATGTCAACTTACAACGTGAATTCTCATGAATGGTTAATGCTTCAGAATATATTGACGTACTCTAAGGATCTATGTAGGATAATAAATAATTCTTCTTTTTCAAATACACCCAATGTTATATCCAGACTGTTTGAAATTTTATATAATAATATGAAATTGGAAAATGGTACTTCATATTTATATAATCTTAATAAAAAATTACAAAACACAACCTAAATCAGCATATTGGCAATATATTACTAAAGGATATATGATGCAGTTAACCTCAGAAAATAAATCTAATTTACTTCTCTCAGTAAAATTAACTTCTTGTTCTCATTATTGGAGAATATTTACCTGGAAATTCCTTCATAGATCCTTTTTAACCCCTGATAAAGTTTCAAAAATCAATCCTTCTAATGATGTGTTATGCTGGAGATGTCAACAGTATAATAAAGCTGATTGGTCTCACATTTTCTACGACTGTATAAAAATTAAACCCTTTTGGGAAAGTATTAACAATTTCTTGCAGGCGATTTATACAGATAATTTTGTCATGACCAAGGCTTTGTTATTACTGAATATAACTGATAATGTTTATTCTTCAAATAAGACTGACCTTCATTTACTTTGGACTATACTAGCTATAGCTAGGAAATGTATAACAAAGAGATGGAATTCTACCACAGCTCCTAGCAAAGAAGATTTCATATGTCTATTGAAGAGGACAGCCTTAATGGAAACAAAAACTAAAGAATTAGACTGTTTCCTAGACCATTAACTAAAAACCCTTGGAAAAAAGTTCTAACTTTGATTGATACTTTGCAAATGGATCTAACCTCCTAATGAAGCAAGTACTATTTACCTTTAATTAAACTATATCTGTGTAATTTGCTACCATGCAAGTTTTAAAATGTCAGGCTAAATGTAAATTTGTATATAGTTAATAATTATCTAACTTGATTGTAAACCGTGATAAGTTTTCAGTTATTGTTTATTGCAAATTTAAAATAAAAATCATCTGAGTAAAATAAAAGAAGGGTAGTAATCTAAAAGCCATGTTGGAGCAGAGGAGAATAGACAATGTTAGGATTAAAGGAATGTTCAAATGTGAGAATTGTCCCTACTATAAACATGTGAGCACAGGACTCATTTTTCAAATCAGGAATATAAGATTTTCATGCAAGGGTAGATACAATTGCAACACTCATAGCATTATATACCTGGCCCAGTGCAAAATGTGACCTGTCTTTTACATAGGAAAATCTGACAGAAGACTAAGAGACAGAATGTACGGACTCCTTTACGCTATCAGGAATAAAAGGATAGAGAATGCATTGGCTAAACACATTATCAATTCACCAGAACATGTTTTTGAATTCAGAGTTATCGATACAGTTGACACAAATATTAGAGGTGGTCCCACCTCTCTGAGATTGGAGAAATGTGAATTGTGGCAGCTAAGATGTGATGCATTTAGGCATCCAGGGATTAATGAAATGTGCTCCATAGCTTGCATACTCAAACTGAGGAGCCTTATAAGATAAAGGCCTGCATTGTCATTGGTATTTTTGTTCAGAATTTTAGATTGTTCAAATTGTTCATTTTGTGCATTCATCTGTGTTACTACTGTTACTATTTTTACAAGGTATTTATATTGAAATAGATGAATTTTAACATCCTTATGGTGCATAAGAATGTTTTTACATATTTATTCAGTTTTAAACAGGACTTAGTACATACATACACATGTATCTTTAGATCTAGTCAGTCCTTTGTTTTGATCACACATTTTTTACCATACTTTTTATCTTTCGTCACCATAATAATAATAATTTTTATTGTAATTTTTATCCATTTTTATCTAATTTCTTATCTAATTTATTAATATTCATTCATTTTTCAGTCTTAAAGTGTTATTTAACATTTTTACCAGGTGTTAGTAGCTACTTTTCCAATATACTTCTAATGTACACTTCTGAGGTATTTTGAAATGTATTTTTCAATGTACTTTCTAATGATTTTCTTATATTATTCCAAGCTCGGTCTTTTACCTAATGTAATTAATGTTTAATTGACCATGTGATAGAGCTCATTAGATTTACATTCTGAGAGAGTGCATATAAGGTCTTGTATTCAGTATGCTCTTGTCTTGTCTGAAGAAGTACAGGTACTATCCTGTACAAAAGTAATAGTAATGTTTGGATGCATGCATAGCACTTGCATCTCGCATCCTTCTCAGTCTTTCTTCATCAGTTTACTTATTCAGTAATCAATCCACATTAGCTGTTGAAAAAAACAGAACACAACATAATACCACTAAGAAAACCAATCCTGAACAAATGCAGCTGCTACCTCTTACAATCAGTGCCTGTAAGTGATACTTACACATCTTTGGAGTGCTGTCAGGTCCTACATTCCTAGAGCCAAAGGTTGAGGATATCCCTCTTCCTCACCCTGAGGTCACTGTAGTGATTTCTACACTGTTTGACTGTTCGCCAGTGTGGGGGATACTGGTAGTACTAGGCAAATCCTGGGCCAAACTATTCCATGCATTTGATTTGTAATCAGATCCATGAGAGCTCCTGCAACAGCCAGGGACCAAAATCATTGACTAGGAGTCCAATAAATATTTTGGACTCCTGCATACCACAACTTTGAGAATGAAATCTCAAAACTTCTCCCCAAACACCAGCCATGTCTAATGCAGATGAAAACTAATGTATAATCCCTTTCCTGCCAATTTCAGTTATGACAAACAGTATGAATGCACACTGTTGGATTTTGCAACATTTGAAAATTGTGTGCGCTGCTTAGCATTGCACAAACACAGGCGACATGTTTGCATGATGGGAACCAATAAAGAGAAGTTAACCAACACAGACGTTATCATATAAGTACATAACTGACAATATTAGTGTGTCATTCATCAGGAAAAAACTTATGATATAAGAAATACTAGGTCAACTGCTATAATTCAAGGTGACTACAATGTGAATTGGGACACCATTTAAAAAAGACAGATGTTGGCTGTATTAGAAACCTGGACCTTATCCATGGTAGTCCTACAGCTGTTGCCAGTAAAAGGATTAAAGAATACATGTGTATGTTTAATTACATTGTTATCTAATTCAAGGTCACATTAGTAAAATACAAGTTTTAATCCTTGTATCAGAACCTAGGGCCATGTGAACTTCAGACCAACACTTATCATCTGCAGCCAAAGGAGAATTTACATGAAAATCTATTAATTTAATATTTATCCTGAGGTTCCCACTGTTACACACAGCTCAATGGCAGATAACAGGTTTGCGCTATGCAAACTGACATTAAGAGAATGCATCCCAGGTCTATTTTTAGATATCTGGGTCCCGTCTGCTACTTGGGTGTTCCATTTCTACAGTTTGTGCATGGCCGCTGTGTCCGCAAACCAGTGACATAGTTGAAGCCATATGTGCTATGTGCCATAATATGCTTCCAAATATTGAGATAAAAACAAGTGACAATAGGTAGAACATAAAATCAATGTATTACATGCACTGTAGACTATCTTACTACACACGAAATATCAACCGAGATAAACAAAAGCAGAGCAAACCAAGACACCATGTACTGGATAAAACAGCTTCAAAAGTGCACCAAACATCCACTTTATTGGATAAAAGAAAAATACACAATCCTCTGTGAGCACTTCCGTTTAGCCAATGCTAAACTTCCTCAGACAATTAATCAGTTATTACATCACATCCTTTATACAAGCCCTAATTATTTAATTAAACCAAATTGCTTATTAACTAATTCCCTAATTCAGTCATGTATCCTGCTCACTACGCATATTACAAATGGTGACTGAAAGTCACTGCTAACTTAAAAAAATCCATGTCTTAAGCGGAGCCTTGAAATTCAAAAACACACATAGGATCATAAACAAGGTCATAAAAAAACATACTGTGCTCATGATTCAAAATATTCATGCAACGAACTTTCAGAATACATGAAAAATATCTTAAAAAATATATCTTTAAAAATATGCATATATATATATATATATATATATATATATATATATATATATGTATAAAGAGAAATATATATATGTATAAGAAAAAAGATGTTAAGATTTGCACTGGGTGTGACGAGGATGGACAGGATTAGGAATAAGTATATTAGAGGGTCAGCTCAGGTTGGAAGGTTTAGAGACAAAGCCAGAGAGGCAAGATTACATTGGTTTGGACATGTGTTGAGGAGGGATGCAGAGTATATTGGGAAAAAGATGAAGCTGCCAGGTAACAGGAAAAGAGGAAGGCCTAAGATAAGGTTTATGGATGTGGTGAGAGAGGACATGCAGGTGGTTGGTGTGACAGAGCAAGATGCAGAGGACAGGAAGAAATGGAAACAGTTGATCTGCTGTGGCGACCCCTGATGGGAGCAGCCGAAAGAAGATATATATATATATATATATATATATATATATATATATATATATCTATGAAAAATATGAAGAAAATATATGTATGTATAAATAAGAAGAGAATATGCAATATGAAACAATTAGTACGAACCATAATTATATGATTAAAAATCTAAAACATTATTACTAGTCAAGTTATCTTATAACTATCATAAATACATACTTATTATACATAAAACAATTCATAAAAACTTTATCATAAATAAATCCCTTATAGATCTATTATCCTTATGATTAACCAAACACTGTGTTTATTCATAAATAATTATCTTGGACACCGTGAAATACATTCTAAGCTAAAATACTAGATCTTTATACATACATATTTTTGGCACACACACACACACACACACACACACATATATATATATATATATATATATATATATATATATATATATATATATATATATATATATATATATATATATATATATATATAGATAGATAGATAGATAGATATATAGATAGATATATAGATGCATATTTTTAAAGATATATTTTTAAGATATTTTTCATGAATTCTGAAAGTTTGTTGTAAGAATATTTTGAATCATGAGCACAGTATGTTTTTTTTATGATGTTGTTTATGATCCTATGTGTGTTTTTGAATTTCAAGGCTCTGCTTAAGACATGGATTATTTTAAGTTAGCAGTTACTTTCAGTCACCATTTGTAATATGAGTAGTGAGCAGGATACAAGAATGAATTAGGGAATTAGTTAATAAGCAATTTGGTTTAATTAAATAATTAGGGCTGGTGTAAAGGATGTGATGTAATAGCTGTTTAATTGTCTGAGGAAGTTTAGCATTGGCTAAATGAAAGCACTCACAGAGGATTGTGTATTTTTCTTTTATCCAATGAAGTGGATGTTTGGTGCACTTTTGAAGCTGTTTTATCCAGTATATGGTGTCTTGGTTCATTCTGCTTTTGTTCATCTCGGTTGTTTTTTTGTGTTTGTTCCATTAGTATGTATCCAGGGAATGAATCTGGGACACCTCTACACTGAAATGATGATGAGGAAAGGACTGAAGGGTCGATCGACAAGTTAAATGCACTCATTATGCAGCTAACTCAAAGGGTTGATGGGCTATATGAGTAGATGAAAGTTCCAACTCTCAATTCTAGTAACAGTGGTGGTAATATGCCAAGAGAGACCACCAAATTTGATTTCAGCATCACACCTGCTTGTTTGGGCAACCATAATCCCCCTGCTCACAATACCAGCATTGGTTTTGACCACCGTACCCAAACAGATGTTCAAGGAAACCGAGGAGCATGCTCGCATACTATGGGACTAAATCCAAGTAACAACAATGGTTTTAGAAGTGAAGTGCCCATTTTAAATGAATGGTTACAGTCAGCATTTGCTTTTTCTGGCAGATAAACTCAAGGTATCAATAACTGAGAACATAAACTTAATGAATTTGATAGTAAGCTTATAAAATGTAAAAAACTACAACTAGAAAATGCTTATTTGAAAGAATGTACTAAACAGAACATTATCCCCAAAGGGTTGCGCTTTTGGCACTATCCCATTGACTTAATTAATAATTCTCCATTGCATATGGAGCTCATGCAATTATTTGATCAGAGTGGTAAAGAGCTTTTAAACATTATGATCAAATACAACCAAACTGATATAGAAGTGCTCATGAATGAATTAAGTGTGTTAGACAGGGACATTAGAGTTGATATTTTTTTATGAGAGTATGCATTATGAAATGTTATGTATCTACAACAGCATAGACCAGCAGATTTTCAAACTAAAGACTGAAAAAAATGCAGAAACTTGAAAGAGATTTAAAACAGTATGCAAATGGTATATCCTACCCTAAGCCTCCTGGCGGCCAAAGGAGATATAGGGAAAACAATAGTATGGACAATGGTAACAATGAATATAATTTTGCAAGAGAAACTGTACAACCCAATTCCCTTTACTATGAAGAATTTCCAGAATTAAGAAGATCAGAAAGAATAAGAAATAAAACTAATGCCCAGCATTATTACAACCAAGCTGCGGGGTTTCAAGGGGCCAAGCCAAAAAACAAGCAATGGAGGACTTAAAAAATGGCTTAATTAATGCTCTAATTTTTACTGCAGATTCATGTGTTATGCATGATGTGCATAAAACTGTTACTACAGTATGTGAGCATAATGAACATGTAGTAGTGAATACTAGAGGTGATTTTAAAGTAAATATTTGTCTGAAGTGCACATTGATGAAAAAGTGGCAGATTTATTAGCTAAAGGAACAACTTTTGTTCCTACTAGGACTTTTGATTTTACTAGTACTATGATTGATATTAAGATGATTTTAAGGAAGATTAATTTTAGTTTATTATACCAAGATAAGATATACAATGTTAACAACAAGTTTAACATAAGCAGCATATATAACCCCCCTTTACACCCTAAATTAATTACATATGAAAAAATGTGTGAATATGAACTGAAGCGTTCATACACCCTAAATATGAAGGGGAAATACACCCAGAATTTAGACAATGATGAACAAAAAATCTTGAAGGCATTAATGAACGATAAAATAAGAATCATGAAAACAGATAAAGGGGGTGGTGCTGTAATTATGAATCATGATATATATAATAAATTAAATCATATCTTAGAGACAGACGTACATATAGAAATTTTGTTGAATGAATTGAACAAAGCTTATAGAAACATTTAAGGACAAATTAATGACATCTTTTTGAAAGACAAATTAACATAGATTTATACAACTACCTGAATATTACGACTCCCAGAATACCGGTTTTCTTTGGTACCCCTAAAATACACAAAAGTGTAGATAACCCACCCATGAATCCATTAGTGGACAGTAGAGACTCAATTACTTCAGCATGTGTGAAATATATAGACTATGAATTAAAAAAGATTCTTGTTAAACAAATACAAATCTGTAAAGATTTATGGACTTTTTTAGAACACATGAATGATGTAGAGTTTAATAATCACGACTTTTTAGTTACCATAGATGTATGTAATTTATATACTGTCAGCCCTCAATCTAAAGGGCTAGAATGGGTTAATGAAATGCTTATCCTTCATAAAACAACACATGATTTAGTTAATTTAATAACTGAACTCTTAGAAATAGTATTAAGTAATAATTTTATAACTTTTAAGCACAAATATTTTTTACAGAAAAAATGCATTGCTATGGGGTCACCATGTGGGAGAGCCTATGCAAATTTAGTTATGGCCTTCTGGGAGAGAATTTTTGTATTTAATAGTAGATATTATACCTTTATAAAATCATACCACAGATTCCAGGATGACATCAGCATCATTTGGAAAGGCACATCAGCTACTTTAAAGGAATTTTTAATATATATATATAAATACAACAACAGATTTTTTAAAATTTACTTGGGATATCAACATAGAATATATGAATTATTTGGATGTACATCTCATGAAAGATTATATTAATTAAGCCTATGTAGCAGTCATTCATCGTAAAGAATCTTATTCTAATTGTTTTCTACACTATAGTAGTTGCCACCCGGAGCACCAAAAGAAATCTGTTGTCAAAGGGCAATTGGTAAGGGCAGCCCGGATGATAACTAACTTAGATCAATTTGAAAAAGAATGTAAGTTCTTGCGCAATATGTTCCTAAACAGGGAATACCCAGAAGTTTTAGATGACACATTAATACAAGAAGTCACTATCAAAAGAATGAATGGGCATTTTAAACCTATCCTAGATAAACAGAGTTCAGGACAGGTGTCCAGTGATTCTACCAATTTGAATAATGGGAGCTTCAATAATAATGAAATTAGTATTGTAACAAATGACAATGATTTTTCTAGAGCTTTAGTACTTACTTTCTCACAAGATCATAACATCATCACAGATATAATACTGAATAATTGGACGATTTTACTTGAAGATCCTCACTGTAGGAATCATATCAGTGAGAAACCTAAGATAGTCTATAGGAAAGGTAGAAGCTTCAAAGATATTTTAAAGCATACACATTATTCATCTGAAAATAATAATATAGGCATGCGTAAGTGTGGCACATGTCATTGGTGCCATAAAATAAATATAGGGGAATCTTTCTATTCAAGGAAGAGAAAGTTTTATTTACATAGTATATACAAAAGCGGTTATATATTTAGCTACATGTAACTCATGCTCAATGTTCTATAAAGGGAAAACAGAGAGAGAGTTGGCCCAAACAATATATGAGCATGAATATGCCATTAAGAAAAATAGACTTAATAATGCTTTAGCAAAACATGTCTGTGAATATAAAGATCATCAATTTTCTTTTATGGCTATTGATCATGTAGACATTGATGACAAAAAATGCTGGGGCTTGCAATTAGAGCTGAAGGAATTGAAATGGCAAATAAGAACACAAGCAGACATTTGGCCAGGAATAAATGAGCAGAGCTCAATAGCCCCAGTATTAAAACTAAAAGCATTACAGAGAAATAAAATTGGATGATTCACACAACACTACCCCCAGGATTCATGAACCTTGCGCCAGGCGCCAGCATAGCGTCGGCGTTATAACGCCAAATATGGCTGCTTAGCGATTCAGGTATGAATGAATTCCACGTGCACTACCGGCGTGCGCCGGACCGTCCCCGCCCCCGGCGTAGGTATGCAAAACACACTGTGTGCGGTATTGCACCATGCAAATGAGGGCAAATAGCGATCCACGAAGTGGCGCAGGCGTAGCGTAAGGGCACGGCAATGTAAACCAAAAAAAACGGTTTACATTTACCCAAACATACCGGAGGAGTAACGGAAGGCTGTCAAAGTCAGGTATCATATAGGTGCAATATGCCAATGTGGAAAGGCACCGAGAATGTCCAAAGAAAATATGCACAAAATGTAAAAAATGACATAAATGGCACGTACGTAGAAAGAACAGCAGACCCCCGGGATGTGTGCACAGAAGTTGTAAAGCAATGAAATAATATGATAATGTCCGAAAAGAGCATTAGAACACAAATCAGCTGCACAGCCACCACACACCATAGTATGTATGTAAAGCTGCAACCCCAGCGCAATGGTTGTCAAGGAGTGGCGGTGTCCGCGCCGTAACCAGGTATTAGTAGTCAATTCCATGCAAATGAGGCAGATAATAGTGAATCGCAAAACGGGCGCCAGCGTAAGGATGGAGCAAACGGCGAGCGGTACGACACCGAGGAGTGGCCTACACGAGATACATGTCAACCACACAGGGTGTGCCACTGTAGGAGGAAGGATATTGAGGACAGCAAATCTGGGCTGTACAATGCACATCACAGCATCATGACTGGCGTGTTAGGAAATAGATGCGCTGACAGTACAGAATGCGCGTACAAATGCATGTGCACGAGGATGACTACGCTCCCGAAACCAGTCATGTGACGGCCTCACCGGCAACAACCAGGGATATAGGAAGGTAATGCGGAGAATACGAGGAAATGCGGAAGCAGTGTAAATGTATCCGTAACGAGCAATTAACACCAATCAATGCAGGAAGGGCAAACGCCGGCAGCTGATAAGTCTGCATGCAGACTCCTGCAGAACGGGAAAGGGAGGCATATGAGAGCAAAGATAATAGGGGATGTAGTAGAAATGCAAAGAGCAAAGAACCGAAATAGCACAGCCAAGTACAGAGGTAGCATAACTGCGGCTGCAGATAAAATGCATCATATGCCATGTGCCTGCAGGATGCAGTAATGTAAGATGCCAGGCGAAGGCAATGCAGGCAACTGTAATGTAACACTACAGGCAGTACCGCTGCAGCTGCAAGCGTAAAACCACGGAAATAATCCATGGATACGGCCGCACAGACACACCCAATGACTTCACCGGTATACAGCACAACAGTAATAAATGTGAATGCGCACAACACACAGCGCGATTTCCCCAACGGCGGACGGTAGGGTGTAAACAGACGGGAACTTTTAACATGTATATGCTGGGTGCCGCCGTGGCCGTGATGCATAGGTATGTGGCAGAGACAGACGGAGTTGCGGAGGGTGGTGCCGACAACCACCGTGAGGCCTCACAGGAGAAGGAGAGTGTTCAGACCAAGGGTGACCTACCAGGGGCTGCGAGACCTGGAGATAGTAGAGCGCTACAGGGTGGACAGGGACACGTTACAGCAAATAGTGGAGCTGTGCCGGCCGCCTGAGAACAAGAGACAACAGAGGGGAGCCCATCCCAGTGGACACAAAGGTATGTGTGAGCTTGCGAATACTGGCTACAGGTACCTTTCAAAGGCCCACCGGAGACATAATGGGCATCTCACAGGCATCAGCATCCAGGGTACTACACCAGTTCCTGGATGCCATGTTACCACATGCCCATGAGCACATAAAGTTCCCCACATCTCAGGAGGAGTTGGCTAGCAATATGCGCCGCTTCCACCGTGTGGCACAATACCCGGAGGTCCTGGGTGCGATAGACTGTACGCACATAGAAATCAAGTCACCACCTGGGGAGCAGGGTAGACGCTACATAAACCGCAAGGGATACCCTCCATCAATTGCCAGGTCGTGTGCAATGCGCAGGGCATTATCATGGATGTGTGTGCTGGCAGCCCTGGAAGCTACCACGACTCCCATATCTGGCATGCCTCACAGCTGTATCAGGTATTCGCCAGTGGGGACATCACACAAGGTCACCTTGTGGGGATGCTGGCTACGCACTGGAGCCGTGGTTGATGACACCCATCAGAAATGCACACACACACATGCAAGAACGCCATAATGAGGCACACGCACAAACGAGAATAATCATAGAGCGTGTGTTCGTTATCTTGAAATCACGGTTCCTGTGCTTGGATACATCCGTGGAGCCTTGCAGTACTCTCCAGGCACAAGTGCCCACATATTCATAGTATGTTGTATGCTACACAATATGATTCTGCGGAAACAGCTGCTGCAGGGACATAATGCCGGAGGGCCACCAAGCCCGCCACAACTGCCAGGGCAAGCACAGGCACAGGGCGTGCGGCGCCACGGACACACTGAGCCAGCCCCAGTAGGTAGACAGAGGCGCACCCAATATGCCTATGCCCTGGCAAAGAGGGAACGATAGCACATACTTTGACAGTGTAGGCCCCATGGACTGACACCTCCTGACCTGCACACACAGTAAAATGGACGCCACACAAACATGTCCGCCCGTAATGTGTACCGTATGTGCGGACGTATGTGTGACTCCAACAAAGGCACCGCCAAACACTGCACACCCAATAGCCAGCAGAGCATGGAACGCCAACACCTCAACGCACGCCGGTTCAACAGCACACGGCGTAGCCATATGCTGCCACTATCGCCGCAAGTCGACCACACATGTACGCATGTGCATACACAGATACGGAAATACATATCAGTACACATGTAGAAATATATGTACGCATACACAGATAGAAAGGACAACAGGGTAATATGGAACCCAGGGATGCAAGTTCACAGATAAGTAAGACGCGAAATCACCACATATTAAACATAGTGACCGACAACCCGATCATCCTGGAGGGTGGGCAGGGCAGGTAACGCCAGCCATGGAAATGTTAACCTGCATCAATACATATCCGCGTGTCGGGATGGTCACCAGTCCACGGTACAGTAACGGGATATGTGTAGGGTCACCACCTGTCCCACGTTGTGAGGGACAGTCCACCTTTGGGCAGTTGTGTCCTGCAAAAACATTGACAAAATGGCAAATGTCCTGAGATTGTAGGACAAAACCATTTCCCATAATTACTTTATTAGTTGCAGAAAACAGTTATTTTGTAGAAGAAACATCTAAATATGATAATAAACAGAATAAGCAACTGTAATGCTACAGCTTTGTATTCCGTCAAAAAAGTGAATCGCTGTCCTTTGTACTGGCCGTGGGTATGTGTTGGCATGCAAAATCTGACGTTTCTACTAAAAATGTCCCACTTTGGCCATTTGAAAAGGTGGCAACCCTACATATGTGCGTGTCATATCCATAGGACATGAGTGCGGAGATACACGCCGCCACCGCGATGCGGCCAACGTAGGTATTGTGTTCAACCGTCGGTGCGAAAGCGGAAAGCATACCAGTGAAGTGTACGACATTATGAGGAACGTACCTCATCTGGGGTGTAAAACAGTTCATGTTCCTCGCAGTTCCTCCAAGTTCCACATTGAAAATGTCTCTCAAACATCCATTGTTAGGAATGTATATAAATGACATCCTGGTAAATAGAATGTACTCATAGTAAGTTAGTAAAGGTTCTTCACTGTAAGTAAATCAGCATATCATAATCAACCTATGACCTACTTAGCTGAAGTTGTCACTATGCCATTACTATGTGTTCCACATTATGCCCATGTGTTTCACATTACTACTGTGTGTGTTCCCCACTCCGGAAATAGAAGGTTGACAGCCATGGCGGCAATATGTGTATGTGTGAGGTGAGGTTGTCGTGTGTTCCGCTGTGTGTGTGTAATGTGTGTGCCAGTGTAAACTGTGTATGAAGGTGACATGTCACAGGCGGAGTGTAATAACAGGCGAGGCATACAGTACAGGAACCATAGGCGTATGTACAGCAGTACCCACAAAGTAGTACTGACATCTCCTCAGTGGCTATGCACGTGGCGACGTAAAATGATGCAAAGCGCAAATGTCCCAAAGTGTACCACAGGGCCATAGCAAACAGGAGATGCAAAGGACGCATGTACAAACCACGACCGTAGGTATGGCGGCCATAACGTAGACTCCACACGGTCCGTCGGCAACGTTACACAGCATCAGGCATGTACGGCGAAAATACGAATGTGCCATCCCGGCACCGATCGTGAACACTTACGGTCCGGTAAATACCGCGGTGTGTTCCACGACCGTGACGTAAGCAAGCGGCACACGAATAGGAGGCTACCGGTAGCATACAGTCCGCCCCAAGTATAGGACCACAATCACCGTAACTATCAGCGACAAAATGCCAATGGATGGTAGGCACGGACGAACATCCGCAGATATATAACCGATGTGAAGGAGGAATACGTGCAGGAAGCACACATGCAGGCGATACCGACAGCAGACGACATCAACAAAACAAACATTCCCGGAACAACAGACAGGTAACCCGCAGCTCCCCAAGCAGGGATGGAGCACACACACAAGCATATCTGGTATGTATAAATGCAAGACTCACACCTGCACCCGCCACCCACATCCGCAGATATACCCCATTGCACATATCAAAGGGATAACAGCTAAAACCGTAGCAAACACATACAGGCAGTGAATGACAGCGGCATACCCACAACAAGCTCCTGGGAAACACTAGCAGCGGCTCATGCATCCATGCATTCGCTATGTACAGGAAAATAACAGCCATGTAACACATTTGAATGCACAACGCCATCGACAGACGCCGCCAGGACACGGGGACCCACATGTCGAACACAATACCATACCCAACACACACAATCCACGGCTAACACCACAGCGAAATGTACCCGACACCACACATAGCGGATGCAGTCACACAAACATGATACAATACATACCATCCTCACGAAGGTATTGCAAATAACCAACGGCCACACGAGGAAAGAACCATGGCCTAGTGCCGACGCCAGAATCTAACGAAAGGAAGGGGGATCACCGCTGATATGCGCAGAAGTACACACCGAGGAACAGCTATTGGCCTGATTAACCCACATGCATCAGGCGACGACGAATATAAGGAAGACTCCCTGGATATTCAAACCGTATGTTCATACCGAACTCATACAAACTAGAGAAAGAGAAACAAGGGAATAGAGACGAACTCAGAACAAAAGGCCGGAAAGGTATGTCGAACCCACGACATGTACTGGTGTGTAACGTACGATACGTATGACGAATCTGTACAGTATGTGAACAGTGTGTGTAGGTAAAGATACCTGTCCATCAGGCAGAGAGAGGCGAAGGTTGGATATGTAATGCTAAAACGCGCAGCATACCAACAACTGTGGACAACGTGTGCACAGCAGTGGGACAACATGTAAACACCCGGGATAACCCCAGGGCCGGCTTGCCACCCTTTCAAAAGGCCAAAGTGGGAAATCGTCGGGACACACTTCAGATGTTACAGGTGGACACATACCCATGGTCAGTACAAAGGTTAGAACTCTACTCTTTTGCATAAAGAAAAGTGTAGTCTTGTAGCAGTTCAGTTGCTTATTGTGTGTCTTGTAACAGTTAGGAATGTACATACATAAATAAGTATGTTATGCAACTCTTACATAAGAATGGGATATAGTGATGTCCCACAATCTCAGGACATTTGCCATTTGTGATAAATTTTGTCAGGACACAACTGCCCAAGGAGGGACTGTCCCTTGCAAAGTGGCACAGGTGGTAACCCTACCCCAGGTCTGCCATAGGGGTTGCAAACACAGAACAATGCCACCACCCACGCCGATGCTGGCAGTGGATATCCAACACTGAAGTGCCACAGCAGGGGATAGGACATTTATGTATAGTGTCACAGCACACATGTGCATGGGCATATACCGTCGATGTCATACGGAATGTGCGCACGACGTGCACCTATCCCACGCAGTAGGGGCGACTATGTCAATTATGTGTAATGCAAAGCTGGCATGATGGATATGTTCACAAATCATAGACAGTATCACAGGCATAGCATGCATGATGGAGCGATGGGCTAATGTTATATACATACACAAGATATGTATGGCCTGCACATATGGGACAATGTAGTAGCAGAATAGGTACCCGAAATGGAGGTAACAGCAAGTGACCATGTCCAAACGTTCCATAGCAGGTGCAATGTGTGCCACAATGATGTCCAGCAGGGCCGTGTGTAAACACATGTGCAATGTACACAGTACTGACACCCCCCCATGGTAGTGTCCACTGAACGGCAGAACTGGATGTCAACTGTCATGTCTATACAGTACGTCCGCTGTGGTGGTACCATGGGTCTGTGTCACCCTACCAGCAAGGCAGCTATCACATGACTAGTGACACAGTGTGCCCCTGTGGGATGTGCACAGGACCTATGTCCCACAGCATGGTGTGTGTCCAGTCTGTGGATGTCACACAGACGCCCGGGCTGAGCAATGTGGCATGTGTGCACACATGCAGGACTGCTCCTCCCCCCTGCCCACAGCAAACGCCATGTAGGAGTACTACATGCATCAGTACTGTGGAGAACATGGCCCATGGCAGAGTACATTACACCCCTGTGTTAGTGGCATGCAGGTGAGCACAGATGTGTTACATGACTGTCATTTGCATATGTCAACTGTCTGAGCTGGGTAGAGAGCACAGCATGACTATACTGAGACATGTAACGTTGTATCCATTGTGTAAGGTACACCACACATGTGTTATTGTAACACGGCCTGCGTGTACATGTGTGTATGGCACAGGTACAAGGGCACCCAAGGTATCAGCTAGACATACGGTCCAGAAATGTGTAGTCCTGCACATGTGTACCCACGCTTATGGTGTAATATGGCAACCACAGCACCATGTGGGCCATGTGTGTGTACATCAACCATGTACAACGTGATATGCCTGTATAGGGACAGTATCCATGTGATACACACCGCATGACCGTCAGTATGCAAAGGTGATGTGTATGCACTATGTGTGATGTAACTGATGCAATGATATCTACATGATATATCTGCCACACTGACACCTGTATGGGTGTCAGCAACATGAGTAGGATGAGCTAGAATGCTGCCAGGTATGTAGAAGTGGTATATGTAGGCATGTACAGTACTGTGTGACAGCAGGTAGTGTACGTATGCAAATACTGAGCATGAGGGGCCACATGTCTGAGGAACGTGCAATGCCACACGACCCTGAAATGTTGTAGTCAGCATGATATGCCTGCACCACTGTGTGAACTGTACAGAAGGCACATGGCGAACATGCCGATACATAGGGTACGATGTGATGCTGGATGTGTACACTGTCAATAGCATAAAGTGGAATGGTGCTGAAGGGCAAAGAGCGGATCATGTCTGATGTGATACCCTCTGTACCACCCCAACCACCCATGCAATAATATGACAGGTGGCCAGCATGGGATGTGGTGTGCTGTGGCGCACAGAAGCCCAACAAGGGTGCCAGGAAAGGCATGCAGGTAGTCAATGAGTGTGTGAAGCATGTATGTCAAGATGTGGCCCAGTGCCATACTGAATGGCCCAGTCATGGGTGTAGAGATGCAGCCCCATACGTGCAATGCAGTACCATCCATGTGTAGTGTGATAGATGTGGTAGTGTGGTGGTCAGGGTGCACAACGCACATGAATGGGCTAGCAGTCACTGACGTGTGCTGCTGCAGAGACATGTAACAGCCAGGTTGGCGGGATACAACAACTACGGCGGTTGGAGGTGACATTGGGACTGTGTTCCCAGACATAACATGTGCATGCCAGTACTATGTATGTGTCCACAGGGTTAATACAATGTCCAGCCAAGGATTGGAACCCTGTAGTGAGTGAGAGTGTGTATTGTTGGTAGGTACCCCATTGGCAGGCAGGATGCCAGCAACATCTGTGTCGCCAATGCCTGCATGACCGTGGTATGCTGCATTGAATGTGGATGTAGTCAAACAGCAGAGACATACCACCACACTGCGTGAGGGCCCACACTGCAATGTCTGGCAGTCATGTGTAGGTAGCTAGCTGTGGAGTATGTCATGCACCAGCAGGACACACCATGACTGTCAAGTGACACACAACACACAGGTGAACAAAACTACCGTGCAACAGCCTGCACATGTGCCCATACAGCACGTGTGCATGGAACAGGAATACCACTGTGGCGTCTGTGAAAATGCCAGCACCACCATGTCTCAGTGTGGAATAGCATGGTCCCTACCAGTGTGTAAATGTAGCAGAAGTGCACTGTGATCACTGTTGGCATAGGCACATAGACTGTCCATCGGACGGTGTGCCATGCCCTCAACTACCTCTGTCAGTGGATGTCAGTAATACCGGCTGTAGTGTGTATGTACCATGCATGCTGCTATGGTTGTGTGCTTAGGGTGTGGCTAGCAGGGATGGTAAGCATGGATGTTCAGCAAACAGAGGGGGGAGGTGTGTAGGCCTAGCATACAGACACATGGAGGTTTGGTGCATGCTGAGGGTAGTGTAGGTATGGTATGTGTCGTGTAATGTGTCACCCAGCTATGCGTACTGCATGGCCAAGCATGTGTGGGTACGTGGGAGTCCATACTAGGGAAGGTCGTGTTGCTGGCAATACATAGCAGTAGCAACTGTCCCAGGTGCAATGTACAGCATGCCAACCCGACTGGCATGTAACCTGTGGTGTACAGTGTCTGCACTGTCGCGTGTCACAATGTGTAGTGGCCACAAACATGGGTATCTGAACATGGACTACCTATGATGCAATGTGTCATGGGAAAATACAGTATGTGTGTAAATCACGGTGTGGTGTGGGAACCACCCACCTGTGTGTGTTGCAGTCCAGGTATGTGACTGGGAGGTATGATCTGTGTACAATCTGGACTGGCAGGTGTGCCGTGTAGGGCATGGAGGCAGGTCCCAGGCACCGTAGATAAATGACATGTGTGCTGTACTGTGTGTGCAGTGCTAGTGTACAGCACAGTGGAGGGTGTAAGCATTGTCACACATCACTGCATGCTGTGCCTACCTGTGACAGCCCTGCCAGAGACAGACATGTGACACCGCTGCACAGGCAGCATAGCATGAGAAGATGTACATGTGGGCTGCACACCTTAGCCAGATGTCCACACGGCATGTGTGCCACGGTAGTGTGGTTCAACACGACTATCAGACTGGACAAACAGCACATGCCTGCATAACAACAGTATGACCATAGTCAACAGTCCCAGTGACAGAGTAGGCCAATGTAGACTATCCCTGCATGCAGACCAGTGGCTACTGGACACCTGGCTAGACACACACCTGGACGGTTAATTCACCATTGAGCCATCACATGTCCACGCCCATGTGGGCCGTACAATGTCATCACAGGGTGGTCACAATAGCAGGTGGCAAGGCAGACACGGTGTACCAGGTGATGTGTCATGTGTGCATATGTTGAGTAGCACAGCCGGTCACATGTCTGCAACATACTGGTGCACGATGTATACTGTTACATGATGAATGGAACTGCACTGTCACCCACTACAGGGCCAGCTGGCACAGGTGTGGTGTGACTGGTGTAACCCATGTTTGCACAGGATACACACTGCTGTTGTAGGCAGCCATGCTGGTGGCCACCAGTGATATATGCAGTGGTCATACAAACATACCGCACACAGTGTTCAGGCAGGAATGTCAATTGTCGTGGACGATGTGCTGCTATGTGAATGTGGGTGTTTGTTGTGAATGTCACACATCCAGAAGACACCATCTGGTGCAGTCATGGTTGTCAACACCGGTACACACATCCACAGCAGTCAGAACCCAGTCCCGACAATGTGTGTCAGTCACCCTTGTACCGTGTGACATATGTGCACATGGCGGAACACCTCCCACTGTCATCTAAGCTGGCTACATGATGGCTGGAATGTGCTGTAGAAATGTACAATGCTGGTAGCCCAATGAAGTACCTGGAATCAGACACAGTACACTATGTCAGCCATGTAAACCATGCACAACAATGACTGCCCAACAGACACAAACAATGCATTGACACATGGAACATGTGCTCATGACAACCCCACTGAGGTATGTTGCACATATAGATGTACAATTGTCATCTATGGCCATAGCATGGATGCAGACACACATACTCCACAGGTAGTACCATGTGATGTAGGTAGGGGGCATTGCTTGTGTATATGTCACAGTAGATGTACACAGACATGTCCTGCATAGCCGCCATGTAGGGGTAGCTGTGGTATGTCACTACTGGACATGCCCATACAGATTACCATGTCCCGCAGGAGATGTGTTAGGTGTGTACCACATGTGACATGCTGACAACAATCTGCGATGTGTATGGCTGCCGGTGTACCTGTGTGACAATGTCTGTGATGGGTGCAAAGGCACATAGTATCGTATTGTATGCACACAAGCCCCACATAGCTGCATAGCCTGAACATACAGTACAAGGAGTGTGTGGGATGATAGCAACCCACAGGTGGAGATGGGTATGGACGGCCCACAACCACATGTGTGTGTACGGTGTTCACGCCCACGACACATGAGCATCTGAGAGGCTAGCGTCACAGTTGTACAGGGTCGCATGTACATATGTTCAGCAACATCCCTGTATGTCCCACCACTGGCCTGTGGACCGATGGACAACAACCAAATGTGCAGGTATGAGATGTGCACAGCACATCACAGATGCCTACCGTAGAACAGGCCTACCATGTAGACATGTGCACAGTAGGTCTGCGCCACCTGCAGTCAAACACGTTAGGTGCCAAACCACACCAATAGTCCGCCAATGACACAGATGGGCGTGCATGCCTCTGTGTATGTATGTCTGTGAATGGCTCCGCATAGCAATATAGCCGTGTCACCATTGTGAACAACAATATGAATGGGTTGTATGTGTGAGGGTGCATCATATGTGTATGGTCAGATCGACGATACCATCAGTGGGCCTGCTATGTGAACATCCATGTCCCCATACATGGATACCTCTGCTGAGGCCAACACCACATTCACACAGGGAGGGATGGCGGTGTGTAGTGCAGCAGCAGACATGTGGGTGGCAGCGGCAATGTATGTACACATATGTGTTACCCACATCAGTTCAGGCAGATATCCATGTGCATGGGATAGCGGTGTGTGTACACATACAGCACTGTGTCGATCAACATCCCAGCACATAGCACCTGCCAGGGCTACAGTGTATGCATGGATGTGTGATACCTGCATGCACCACACACACCCTCAACAAGCAGCGTACAGCATACCTCGCTGGAGGACAGTGTCCACACCATGGTGATAAACATGTTGAATGTCCATATTCACACAGCTATGACAAAAGCAATGGACAGCCACCCTGCCAATACCGTCAGCCCCTGGGTGGGTCACACCCATTGCCATGTATGTGGCATACCCTGCCATATCATGCAGAGATGACCAGCAAGGCTGCATGAGCTATCACAGTCCCACATGGTGCAATGGACAAAAGGCACTCTCACTATCAACCATACACAGTAGTAATGTGGTGGCGATGCACCCTGTCATGTTACAGGTGCTGTGTGATGCTCTGCACAATGTGTGCGTGTACATGCTATGCATGGCCTTTCCTGCTAATGTGTCATGGTTACACATTGCTCCATGTCTATCACATACGTAACACAGGTGAGCTGGGGCAAGTTGTCCAGCACCGGTACAGTGCTGTGTGGAAGTACATGGCACAACACATGCATGTGCAGGTGTCCATGTGTATGTGTACAGTGCCGCTGCTGACGTTCACAATGGACACAGACGTGATGTGTACTGACATATACACAGCGCACAGGTGAACAGTAGCACAGACGTCACATGGGGACATATGCCAACTGATATGGACATAGGTGCAGCCAGGTACACATGTCCATGGCAGGCTAACATCTACATGGTGCGTGCACAGTGTGATGGGGTGGCACACAGATATGATGTGACACCCAGTGCTCAATGGTGTGAAGCCACAACATCGGCTGTGTCACCGCCACGATGCCCTTCACAGATCACTGTGCAGATGTCGTACATGTCATAGCAATGTATTTCCAACAGTATGCCAGCACAGCAGTGTGAATGTGACCTGCCACCATCATTATGTCTTCCAGATAATGCCACGTTCCGGCTTCCACCATTTAGCCGACAGGAGGAGGAGGTCATCATACCATACCTCCAGAGTAACTACAACGCCCTGTTTAGCCATGTGCCACAGCAGGCACAAGAACGGCAGGAGATGTGGGAGGAGTTGTGCAGGAGGGTGAACAGCGTGGGCGGAACCAACCGCAGCTACCAACAAATCCGCAGGCACTGCACAGACCTGATCCGGCATGCAAGACAGCGTGCCGCTGCAATCGCCAGGCAACAACGTGGGACAGGTGGTGGGCCACCAACACAGCCCCCACTCACAGCTACGGAGGAGCTCCTGGCCAGTCTGGGGACACCCACGGAACAACACGCAGAACCACTTGCGTCCATCGTGGAGGTGGGTGTCTCCCGAGCTATGAGCCTGGAGCCGCATGGTAAGTCAGTGTTGCATGTTTGTATGATAGGCGACGTGGGTGTGGGTGTCATAGTACAACACATGATATAGCAATACATGCCAGGTATATGGCCACACAAGATGCAAACCATTGTATGCTATGTTGTGTTAGCAGACATGTGCATAGCACATGCAACCACACACATGCATGATGTGTCATGCACAGTGCTGACCGTGGAGATAGTAATGGCTAATGTGTATACCTTTGTGTAATGCCTTTACAGGTACGTCTGGCGTGTCGCAAGGACAAGGGTCTGTTGCAGGTAAGTCTGTTGCCAGTCAAACGCATGTTCTGCTGTATTGATATTCCCCATGTGTCTAGGCATGACATGCTCACCTGTGTGTGCCCCCGCCACGGTATACAGCTCGCACCACCCGACATACACACCACCCATGTACAGTAGATACACCCGTTACCGTAGAGTGGTATGACACCACACAACCAATTGGTGTGTTACGTGCATTCAGCTATGCATACAATGGTGTAGGTGTTACACAATGGCTGCATGTGTAGTATGCATTGGTATGCCAGTGCAGTATGGACACAGTACCACAGAGTGAGCTGTGATCTGGCCAGAGCACAGGTGTTACCAATGTGACCCATGCCCCTGCATCGGTGCACACGCGTTGTGACATGGCGCATGCCATGTCCCATGCACGTGGATGTCTGGCTGCAGCATTGTCACACCATGATATGACCTATGCACAACATAGCAGACATACACACTGTCAGCATATCCGTAGAGAATGTGACACGTCACACTAGTATGGGTGTATGTCACATGGGCCACCACAGGGCCGTGTGCACAATGTCTACCACACACAATTGTCAATGAGTCAGACAGACAAGGCCATGGTTGATACCTACAGGCATGTTGCCACACAGCACATCCACAGTGGGTACTCACCATTGCACCCTGTACACACATAGTGGGTTCATCAATGTAGTGGACCCCTGGACATCTGATGTAGTACACCAGTGACATGAAATTCCTCTCCACAGCTACTACAGGTGCCTCCAATGTCCACCATATATGTGCTGCTGAGCAGCTGAACTGACTTACAGACATGGCAATGTAATGCGTCCAGGTCACGCATCGCACAGACACATAGCTGTGTCCTGCTACTGTGCAGTGGCACAGAGCCCGCACCACACACCGTACAGCTATGCACACAGCTCACAGCAAACGTACCTGCACAGACATCACTGTTACACATACATTGTATCTGTACACTGTACACATAACACTGCACCATGACAGCCATCGTGATGTGGTGCATGCGGTGGGACACCATCTTCACATGTCCACATGATACCGCACATGTTTGCGGTGTACATTACATAGTGTTGGCAGCCATGTGTACTCTCAACTTGCCCGCTGCCACACGGTGTATCACGCTGATGCATGCAAACTACCATGAATGTGTGTACTGCATGCCTACTAAATGACACCTGCCTGTTGTACTGTCCCCACCAGGGCAGTGTACATACTGCCACTATGAATGTCTGGTCTGCATTCACTGGTCTGTGTTGTGTGAATGCTGCATGCCACCTGCATTATCACATGCATGCTGTGTGTGTGTGTGTGTGTGTGTGTGTGTGTGTGTGTGTGTGTGTGTGTGTGTGTGTGTGTGTGTGTGTGTGTGTGTGTGTGTGTGTGTGTGTGTGTGTGTGTGTGTGTCTGTGTGTGTCTGTATTGTAACCGATGGTATGTCTTTGTATTGACAGGTGCTGTAGGTGCGTTCCCTTCCTGCGGTCAATCTGATGCTAGTGTCCCCACAGATACTAGTGGTGATGAGCATGTGCATGAGGCACAGGCAGGGTCGTCACAGGCAGAGTCTGTGCCACTGGAGAACATCACACATACGTCCCTTTCATCCCTGCACACGGTTCAGATGCCGACACATACCCCAACACCGTTGCCCATAGATGACGGTCAGTCAGCGCCTGTTGTCCCCGAGCAGGAATGTGTGGTGGCTGCAGAAGGTGTGGGTACACACGATGTTGCCAGTGTAAGGACTGGTGCAGTGCCACGCAGGCATGTGGCAGGTGCTGCCCGTAGGGGAGCACCGCTAGACATACACCTGCCGTCCAGGGTGCAGCAGCTGGTATAACCAGACGCATGTTCCAGACTGTAATGGCGGCGCAGGCACGTGCCGAACGGCAGAACCAGGACGGGCAGAGGCTGCAGAGGTCCGCAATCCGTACCCTAAATGACAGCATCCAGGCATTGGCGAATGCACAACAGCATCTTGCCGATGTTCTGGATAGGAGATTGGGCGATATGGCTGGTCTCATCGACCGAGGCTTGGCCATCCTTGAGCGTGTGCAGTCCGTGCAGGAACACCAGGTAGGGGTGAGGCATAGGGCACGTGGGCGTGTGCCAGCAACACCACCTGCTGCAGGTCAGCGTGTGCGTGCCACCTCCCATGCCCACACAGACAGTGATGGTAGCAGTAGCACTGCAGCTGCTACTACACCATCCACACCAGGACAGAGCAGGCCACGTGGACGTGGCCCTGGACGGCCCCGTCGTGGGCACGTTTCCAGCGGACATGTGACATCGGAGAGTGGACAGTCTGTACCTCCACCCGGTCGTGCCCGTGCGACCCCAGGCAGGCGCGGGTCACTTCGCCGGCAGACACAGTGAGCCGTAACACCTGCACTGTACAGTCAGGGGCTGCCAAGCATACCCCGTGTAGGCATCACAGATGACTGAACTGTGTACACACACACCCACACACAGCAGACACAACTGTAGGGCTCCACCACACCCACATGCAATCTACATAGTCATGCCCACTCAATGCACTGGCCCTTACACACACACATGATGTCATCCATTGGTACAGCCCATGCCTGTGGCACACATATCACCCTGTGCATATGATTAAGTCTCTGCCGCATAACTGTGAGCCACACCATCAATGCACGGTTAAGCTAACATATTATGATGCACAGGGTGGACACGATAGTGAGAGGTGTATGTGATACCTGTGTCCGCATAGTACGTGCTGTGTATGTTGTGGTGTGTGTGTATGGCTGGTGACAGGTGTGTATGTGATGTGTGTTGTGCACGGACATCATGCAGCAGACATACCATGCAGGACAGGTGCAGCATTCATTGATATGTGTACACAGTATGTGTGGTGGTTACATGTGTAGCACCATGTCGGTGCAGTTAACCCGTATGATACTGATGGTGTACTTGCACGTGCCTACTGGGAGCACTGTAATTAGTTCCCCACGTGTAGTCGTGGGGTACCCACAGGCATGTCTGGCAAAATCAGCATAGCACAGTTACCCACATCCGCATGGACCCCTACATAGGTACATAGGCACACATGAACGTGACAGGATATGTGCCCTACGACATGTGTGGACCTAGCATGACTGTGTGTGGCATCTAACACCCCTCAGGATGGGGATGCCATATCCATCAGTCCCCAGTCCCTGGTCTAGCAGTGACACACAGAGGTTGACTGGCGCATAACTATAGTCACACATCCACACGTCATTAGCAGTCCTGGACAAAGGCAGTCAGGGCCTTTCCTTCACATGGCCTGGCACTCCTCCCCGTGTTGTAGGGTGTGTCTGGCCGTTACCCTGTTCCCCCAGCACGTCCCACTCATCTTTGAGTTGAGGTGTCTGACAGTCGCTTCTGTGCCCGTGTTTGCATGGGGCCTGGGAGGTGGAATGTGCCCATGTCACCCAGGTCAGACATGGCCGTGTATGTCAGGCACAGATCACCACGGAGCAGCTGTGCTGTGAAGATCCACAGCCGGTGTCCCCTTGGCCGTGCACCTTGTGACACATGTCCTAGCACCGTCATCCCCGTCTTGTGGAACGTTTGCGGTCCTTCCGAGTGCTGCAGGCGTCAGGTTAGCTACAGGCCACATGTGCCATTGTACGCAGTCATTGCACTGGTGTGTGATGTGTACAGGGGTACAATGAACACCCCTGATGTGGTTGCCATTCCATCCAGACCAGGAGGCCACAATGGAATGTCTTCACACCCACATTGCCATTGTGTGTGTTGACAGAGGTTGCCGACAGGTGTGGTAGCCATTTCCCTGAACATGTCCACCATCTTTAATGGCGTACCACCTACATGTGACATTGGGACGAACATGTTCTTCACACTGGGTAGGGCTGCACCTTCTCTGGCATTTGGTAGCAGGCCATGGCTCTGGCACCAGTCATCCATGTCTATGACGCCCTAGGTGGATGTTCGTGTAACATGGGGTGTTGGGTATGTTGGCCGGTGCGTAGTCATCTGCATACCTTGTCTGCTACAATCCCCCTATGATTGCATGCACATTGGAAGGTCGGATGCCATATGGCAGGGGGCACAGGAGTGAGCCCTGTGGGCCTCCACTGGGTCCAGATATGAGTGTGACAAGGCACCTTGAGCACCAACCCTGTGTGGTGTGACCTCCAACCTGTGTGAGAAGCATCGGGTGACATATGTCCCCACATGTATGCTGGCGAGCCTTTCCATGGGTCCCATGTGTAGTGTGCTCTGAACGCTCCCACCAGGTCATGGTACTGTGTGCAAACCCACGTATCCCCATCAATGGCCTTGGTGAACACTCCAGACTGGACGAGCAGGTTCGGGAGGCAGGATCCGCCCTTGACTATGTAGTTGTGGGTATGTTCGTATTGGCTGTACACCGCTATCTGTAACCATGACCACCTGTATGGACCTCCACACAGCTTTGCAGACAACACTTGTCAAGCGTATAGGGTGTGGCTGTTGACAGTCCATAGGAGCACTACCCTGGCATAGTGGGACCACAGATGCCATATGGCATCCATTGGGGACATAGCCCATAGTAAGGCTAACATGACACAGTGGCCCCATGTGTGGGCCGAGGGCCTCAAAGAGGATGGGTAGCACACAGCCAGGGAAACCATCGGTGCCCATTGCTGACGTGTCAAACGCCATAGAGATATGGGATCACTCCAGGCCATATGACATGTTTGGGAGGATACACTCTGGTGGGATGGATATGTTCCCTGTTGGGGGGGGGATGTATGCATGGAACATGTCCTGTGGTATGCAGACAATGTCTGTGGGTGCAGTGACTGTTGTACCATTCTGGACCATTTCCAGGCAAGTCTGTGTGCCCCCAACCATGTCCTTACCACAGTTAGGGAAGGCCCTGTGGTTGTCTCATGTGCCCTCTGCAGTACCACTCCCACGAGCGGACCTGGATGATGGTATGTGGGGCCGTATGGTGACGCCGGTATGAATGGGTGATGGTTTCCCTGGTACTGTCATTGCCCTGCCATGTAGTAGCTCCAACTGTTGATGTACAGGTAGTCAGTGGCTGCGGTCCACCACACCATGTGCCTACCTGTGGTGGACAAGGTCCTGATGTCATCATGTTTGCCTGTTGCAGACATGCATGTGGGTGGTCGGGAAGGCATTCGTTAGGCGTTTGCCGGTCTGGCCTCTGTTCAACATTGGCATGGAGGACTTGTAGGGTACCACACCGGTCATATGATGTGTGTGGTTTTCTGTGGAGAGGTCATCACTGAGGTCCCCATGCTGGTGTTGGTTACAGTGAGTGGATGACCAGTGGATCCACTATACGGTCTTGCATCACCATTGAGGGCTGTACATCCTGTGTGGGGCATATCCTCACCATGCGTGATGGGCAGAACTGTCAGACATCACCCCCCCTGGTATGTATGGTGCATGGCTGTTTAACAGTGGCCAGGTGTGTGAACACCTGGGACTGCTGGCGTACTGTGTTGTGCCATGGGTAATGTTCCCAGGCTATGTATGGGTGGTTCATGTCACCCAATACGGTGCTGTTGTGAGAGCATGCCCACTCACCAGTGTCCTCAGGACATCTGTGAAGGTATCCTGTGTTTGGGAGGGTTGTCTGTAGCATGCAACAAACTGTAGGCCAGTCCTACACATGGTTAATTGCACCTACATATTCCCCGCAGCAACAACAACGTCTGTGGCATGACCGGGTTACTGTTGTGTGGCCGGACACACAGGATGGTCCGCATTCCGCCACCCATGCCGTCGCACCATGTGTATGCATGTCTGATCTGTGCCGACTCTAAGTGTCTGAGCATGCCCAGTAGGCAGCTGTGTAGATAGACACACAGCACAGTGCACACCGCGGCCGTCTGCAGTTATACCCCGGGTGCATGCCTGTATCCCCTACGCAACGGCCACGTCTGTGGCATGGCCAGGTTTCTGTTGTGTGGCTGGACACACACGACGGTCCACATTACGCCACCCATGCCGTCGCAACATGTGTATGCATGTCTGCCCTGTGCCGAGTCTAAGTGTCTGAGCATGCCCAGTATGCAGTGATGTACTGATCAGTAGTTACTTGTTATTCTCGACTGCAGCACTAACGTGTTAGTGTACGGCGACCTTGGGATGGTAACAGACTGCGTGACTGCGCACTCTGTCCGAACACCCGATCGGGCGCATTGCCTCTGCAAATGATACCACTCACGTAGGGGTATGCCTCCTGACAGCTCTGCTCAGTAAACTCGGTAGCGCGTTCTGTAAATGCTTCATACTGTAGTGTGTTCATGTAGATAGGCGTAGGTTCGTCCCCCGTCCCTTCCGTGTGTGTGTGTGTGTGTGTGTGTGTGTGTGTGTGTGTCTGTGTGTGTGTGTGTGTTTCCAGCTGCCTCTGCGACTGATTATGCTTTTAGACGCTCCGCAACACATGCCTTGGCTATTGCCAACTATTGTCTTGCGGGTGACGTCAGCAGCCTACAAGTATGCCTGTGACAGCGCTCTGTTCAGCAAACTCGGTAGCGTGTTCTGTAAATGCTTCATACAGTAGTGTGTTCATGTAGATAGTCGTAGGTTCGTCCCCGTCCCTTCCGTGTGTGTGTGTCTCTGTGTGTGTGTGTGTTTCCAGCTGCGTCTGCGACTGATTATGCTTTTAGACGCTCCGCAACACATGCCTTGGCTATTGCCAACTATTGTCTTGCGGCTGACGTCAGCAGCCTACAAGTATGCCTGTGACAGCGCTCTGTTTAGCAAACTCGGTAGCGCGTTCTGTAAATGCTTCATACAGTAGTGTGTTCATGTAGATAGTCGTAGGTTCGTCCCCCGTCCCTTCCGTGTGTGTGTGTCTGTGTGTGTGTGTGTTTCCAGCTGCCTCTGCGACTGATTATGCTTTTAGACGCTCCGCAACACATGCCTTGGCTATTGCCAACTATTGTCTTGCGGGTGACGCCAGCAGCCTACAAGTATGCCTGTGACAGCGCTCTGTTTAGCAAACTCGGTAGCGCGTTCTGTAAATGCTTCATACAGTAGTGTGTTCATGTAGATAGTCGTAGGTTCGTCCCCGTCCCTTCCGTGTGTGTGTGTGTGTGTGTGTGTTTCCAGCTGCCTCTGCGACTGATTATGCTTTTAGACGCTCCGCAACACATGCCTTGGCTATTGCCAACTATTGTCTTGCGGGTGACGCCAGCAGCCTACAAGTATGCCTGTGACAGCGCTCTGTTTAGCAAACTCGGTAGCGCGTTCTGTAAATGCTTCATACAGTAGTGTGTTCATGTAGATAGTCGTAGGTTCGTCCCCCGTCCCTTCCGTGTGTGTGTGTGTGTGTGTGTGTTTCCAGCTGCCTCTGCGACTGATTATGCTTTTAGACGCTCCGCAACACATGCCTTGGCTATTGCCAACTATTGTCTTGCGGGTGACGTCAGCAGCCTACAAGTATGCCTGTGACAGCGCTCTGTTTAGCAAACTCGGTAGCGCGTTCTGTAAATGCTTCATACAGTAGTGTGTTCATGTAGATAGTCGTAGGTTCGTCCCCCGTCCCTTCCGTGTGTGTGTGTGTGTGTGTGTTTCCAGCTGCCTCTGCGACTGATTATGCTTTTAGACGCCCGGCAACACATGCCTTGGCTATTGCCAACTATTGTCTTGCGGGTGACGCCAGCAGCCTACAAGTATGCCTGTGACAGCGCTCTGTTTAGCAAACTCGGTAGCGCGTTCTGTAAATGCTTCATACAGTAGTGTGTTCATGTAGATAGTCGAAGGTTCGTCCCCCGTCCCTTCCGTGTGCGTGTGTGTGTGTGTTTCCAGCTGCCTCTGCGACTGATTATGCTTTTAGACGCTCCGCAACACATGCCTTGGCTATTGCCAACTATTGTCTTGCGGGTGATGTCAGCAGCCTACAAGTATGCCTGTGACAGCGCTCTGTTTAGCAAACTCGGTAGCGCATTCTGTAAATGCTTCATACAGTAGTGTGTTCATGTAGATAGTCGTAGGTTCGTCCCCGTCCCTTCCGTGTGTGTGTGTGTGTGTGTTTCCAGCTGCCTCTGCGACTGATTATGCTTTTAGACGCTCCGCAACACATGCCTTGGCTATTGCCAACTATTGTCTTGCGGGTGATGTCAGCAGCCTACAAGTATGCCTGTGACAGCGCTCTGTTTAGCAAACTCGGTAGCGTTCTGTAAATGCTTCATACAGTAGTGTGTTCATGTAGATAGTCGTAGGTTCGTCCCCGTCCCTTCCGTGTGTGTGTGTGTGTGTGTTTCCAGCTGCCTCTGCGACTGATTATGCTTTTAGACGCTCCGCAACACATGCCTTGGCTATTGCCAACTATTGTCTTGCGGGTGATGTCAGCAGCCTACAAGTATGCCTGTGACAGCGCTCTGTTTAGCAAACTCGGTAGCGCGTTCTGTAAATGCTTCATACAGTAGTGTGTTCATGTAGATAGTCGTAGGTTCGTCCCCCGTCCCTTCCGTGTGTGTGTGTGTGTGTGTGTTTCCAGCTGCCTCTGCGACTGATTATGCTTTTAGACGCTCCGCAACACATGCCTTGGCTATTTCCAAATATTGTCTTGCGGGTGACGCCAGCAGCCTACATGTATGCCTCTGACAGCGCTCACGTCAGTTAACTCGGTAGCGCGTTGTGTAAATGATTCATACTGTACTGAGTTCATGTAAATAGGCGTAGGTTCATCTCCCGTCCCTTCCGTGTGTGTGTGTGTTTCCGTTGCTTTCGACCATACAACTGAATAAGCAAATTGTTAAAGTGTTCACAATCAACAGTGTGATATTTAAAATCATGTTAAGACTCACATTGTTGTTTGTGAACATTCTTAGACATAGCATATTTCCTGCACACGTTGTGGAAACAACGAAAACGTTGCATGTTTTAATGAACTGTTCAAATGTTACGAAGACTTGTGTTGTGTCGAACTACGGGAACTATTCTTGCTGCAGGTTGCGGTTTGTTTGTGTTTCATAGTACAATATCATGTAATACGTGTGTTCATAGTATGCTTTCTGTGATGTTGACATGTGTGTGTTTCGTTAGCAGTACGTCTCTGCTTTCTATGCTGTGGCTACATCTCCATTGCTCGCATAGAAAGTGACAAATGGAAGTGTAAGGGTGGACATTTAAAGCCTGGATACTTCCATGTTATGTGTAAGTCTCACGGGCCAACGGGTGATAGCGCATACATGTCTATGAAGTACCTTTGGATACCATATGCGACCTGTCGTGGACGAAATGTTTATGTTGACTGTTCCATCTACCTATGTGTGACATGGTTTGTGGCCATAGGGTGCCAGCAAGTCTTCCCTGTTCATTGGGTGTTTGCCATGGTGTATTGACATCAATCCTATTAATTCACCGAAGGATGTCTTTCTTTGGTGTCAACGCCATAGTTTGACCATCCTATGTCATTCCCAGCAGACGTGGAGATTGTGCCATTGGTATCTTTACACAGGTGACCCATCTGTTCCACTGTATGGAAGCGTGTGATCCCCATAGATGTGCTGGCACATGGAGTGTTGTGTACGCCGGTATCTGCCCAGCGGTGTTTCTTTGAATGGGGAGTGTGTACTGTACACCGTATCTGTATTCCCTGGGTTATGCCTTGCAACAGCTGTGGGATTCCCCCAGGTTTGCAGCTATGGGTGCCATCTTGGCCGTACGTTTGTCCATCCATGGGAACTGCCTACTGGACACTAGTATCGGGCTGTCAACATTTCACAGCTGCATTCTCCATTTCCGGTGGATGATCGGTATTAGTATTGCGGAGTAACGATATGCCATGGCCACGTCCCGCACACGGGGCGGGACGATGAATCATCTGCCAATCCACACCGACACCCATATTTGCATACCCACGATCCCATGTCTGCAACCGTCGACAGTACCCCTTGCACACCCTTCATGTGTGCGGAAATGGGATGTGGAAGTACGTGTATGGATGCAGCAGCCTGGGGAGTCCTATTCATATGTCCTGCATTTCATGGACGGCTGTCATCACCCTTGAAGACACCTGTGGTGCATATATCTACCTGTGCCGTAGTCACGGCTGTCACCTCTTCCGGTTCACACTATGTTGCTCACACTCACTTAAGGAGTAATTTTGGGTCCTGCAATGGACACCGATGTGCATATGTAAAGTTTAGGACATGTTGGACTGTGTCCATTCGGCCAGTGGGTTTGACTGCCGCCGTATGTTCCCCATTCCCGGATGTCTGTCCGCCTACCCATATTATGTAGTGCTACGTAACCCGTGTCCTTCCACAATTTACCCATAGGGTGTTACTGTAGTCCTGCAGGTTGGCAACTGCTTTACATAATCCTCACAGGTACCATTGTGAACTATCCGCCACTGTATTGTCAGTATAACACAGCCGGTACATGTAGAACCTATTTATTCATGACAGTATGTCGGTTATGTGTGTGAACTCCATATTTTAGCGATAGTATGACCTTCCTAGTTGACGTTGTTGGTGTGCCATTAATATGTGTTCCACAGGTCGCAGGTATGTTCCGCAGAGTGGAGGCGGGTGATCCCCACATACTGGATAGCACCTTCGCTGCTGTGTACGCTGGGATTCGCATGGCAGGATGGATGTCTACGGGTGTATGTACTGCTGTTTCCATCTTTATGTCCTGTGTCATGCCCTACTACGGCTGTGTGATTCCACCAGGCTTGCTATTATGGGTGCCATCTTGTCCGTGACGATTGTCCATCCTTGGGAAATGCCTACTGGACACTGATGTAGGGCTGAACACATTTCACACATGCCTTTAGCATTACCCTATGGGTGCTTTGCATCCTTACTGGGGACTAAGGCACGCCCTGTACCCGCAGCCCTCCCACGGGGCGGGACAACGGATTATCAGCCAAACAACACCGAGCCCCATTTTGCATACCCAGGATACCAGGGCTGCAACCCCCCACGGTACGCATGACACATCCTTCATGTGTGCGGAACTGGGATATGGACGCACATGTATGGACACGGCAGTCTGGGGACCTCTGTTCATATGTCCTGCATGTCATGGGCAGGTATCATCAACCTTAAACACGCTGGTGGTGCATATGTCTAGCTGTGCCGTAGTCACGGTTTGTACTCGGATTGGCTGATCTTGGCGCATACTGGCAAAACAGTCAGAATTTTTGGAGTCCTACAATGGACACCGATGTGCATTTGTAAAGTGTAGAACGTGTTTGACTGTCCCCATCTGGCCAGTGGTATTGACTGCCGCTGTATGTTCCCCAGTCGTGGATGTCTGCTTGACTACCCATCGGTTGTATGACATGGCCTATCTATATCCACGTGCCAGTATGCGTAAATACAGCAAACCTTGCGTCCTGCCCATCTTCATAAACGACATTATGGAACATATATCGGCAGAAACAGACACTGTCAAATACGATAGACTCCACAGTGAAAGGATACTGAGCTCTCTCAACTACTAACATGGGGCACCGTCGGAGTAACGGATTTCATGACATAGCCGTCCCTAATACACTTCCTTCAGAGTCGGTTTAAAGCGAAATAATCAATAAACCTGCTCATAGTTAGGTGGACAGTGCTCCAAGTCTTGATTATAACGTGACATATACATATCAGTGTTGCATGCCTTACTTCATGGAAACAATAATACGGCAACAATGTGTTAATATATCTACAATATTGGTAAATACAATCAGTATCCGGACACATAGTTGATAATTGGTGAGAGTGCACCTTAGAATGTAGTGTGTTGATCAGGTTATTGTATATCGATGTGTATAATAGTAGCATTACGATAACAAAGCATGGAATCAATAAGTACTATTTAAGCATATATTTGACAATTATGAATGTAAACGTGTGGAGGAGACATCCGTAACCTTCCCTGGTTCCACTGGATCACACACGCACACGCACACTCGCATGTCCGGATTGTGGGTTACGCGCACGTGCACATGCATATCCGTAGTCCGTTTATATATGTTTACAGTGTCTGTGTGGTTACGTGTTTTGCGTTACTTGTGACTATTCCGGTAACATATGTCTGATCCGTTGACGGACGTGTGCAGAAAGCACTTACAGCTTTATATATGTAACCGCCTTTGCAGCATGGCCGCTTTACCCCCACGTGCACATCTATATGTTCTATAGTCATAATTCCAACGTGACTGCAGTCACGTTTGACTCTTACTGTGACCAGTGCACGTTAGCTGTTCGTTGTCATTAATATGCATACCCTTGGTACCTATGTACATTTACATATCACCCCGCACACGCACGCCACAGGCATCCATTCTCCTGCTGGGAAAGGAGCGGTACTGCATGTTGTAGATTCCTAATCTCCCTCGCTCATGGCCCAGGATGCATATGTCGTCACCACAGGGCTGTTCAGATGACAGCTGCTTATATCCCATATGCATACAGGCCTTCGATTGTCAGGGTGTTGCTGTGGTGCTTTGGGTTTGGTCTTGGCCGCCCACTGTACGGGACCGCCCTGACCCTGTACGAATGTTAGATGAGTCACATGGGCACGCTTTGTCCGTGTCCATGGCACCATGTCACGGCCCCCAATTAGTCTTAACCGTGTCCGGCAATTGCCCGGTGTATCCGTTGTAGATCTCGTTATACTAATTGCACACGGTCTGATCGAACTAACCTACTTCCATTACTAACCCTCCGTATGTATGGCCTGTGTCGCAATATTACAAGGGTTTAACATTGCGTGACGACTTTCACTGAGCCACAGACATGTCCGTTGCTTTGTTTGGCCCGGTTCCGCTGTGCTACACACATTTAACATGGCGTAACAGGTTGAACAGCTCAGACACGAGGACATCGGGTTGTCCGTCGTTGTCTATTATTGAATGTCTCTGTGGAGTTTGTTTCACAAAGCGACACATTGTCGGCATTGTTAACGGACATCTCGCGCAGTACGTCCGCACCGACGCGGGTGACGCATGTCTGCCTTTGGCCGGCGAACAGGCATTATGCTGTGCCATTATGTCTGGGGATATATGGTTTCCTTCCTTACGTAGATGATGTGCCATACTAGCAATGACCCTAGCGATGACCCGCCTGGGTGTGGGTACTGCTGTATTACCCACGGGAAGAGTGGCCTTAGGGTAAGTGGTGACCTAGGCAGAAGTTGCCACCGATACATCACCCGCTACCCCCCTCCTGGTCTACCTACACCAAATAGAGTCTGGAAAGGTGCCCCGAGTAGAGCAACACCCTAGACGGCTACCTACTTGGCCTATGCCTAAGGCCGGCTATGTGTGTGGTCCCTTGGGCATCGGACTCGGGAACGTGGCACGCCTGCCGTGGGTATGTCCAGCATTACCCACATCCAGCCCCAAGGCAGTCAACACAGCATCCATGGGTCCACATGGTGTCCCAGCTGTGCACTCCAGGAACTCTATGGGGAATTTAACCCACACTTAGGACAGCTGTGTAATCCTAGCCTCACCTCAGGATACGTCCCTGAGTAGTAGCACAGGGCGACTGTAGTCACACTCCACATAGATGGTGCCTCCACTGACCCTGGTTATTACCATACCATTAGTTTGACAAGCCTTATCTGCAAAGCCATGGAGATGGATCATAATGGGACACATAGATAAAGACATAGGGGACCCGCATACTTTGGATACAACCCAGTTTAGCTTGGTCATAGTCAGATCATGCCCTTTACACGTGTTTCACTTTGTAGAATCAGTCACCAAGGCCATTGCTGAGGGTAAAGCAGTCCATACAGCCTACCTCAACCCGGCAGAGGCCTTCGACACAATACCCCTCGGGTATACTTGATAAACCCGTCATCTTGAATGTAAATCCATACATCGCCATATGGGTTGCAAACGGGCTAAGTCACAGAACACACATGGCCATAGTTGCTGGCGCCATGTCATACTCACAGCCAGTCACAGGTGGTGTCCCATGGGGCTCAGTCCTGGGTCCACTATTTCCAGCATCTACGCTTCCAATGTACACGCATACACAGGCAGGTTATGGGTGACAATGTTTGCATACGACTGCAAACCGGATGCCAAAGTCAGACACACATCTGACACAGATATCCTTCAGGAGTGCCTCACAGATGTGGATAAGTGGTACCAGAGACATGTCCTACAGCTAAATGCCAGGAAATGCATAGGCATACCCTTCGATGAACAAGGTTACCCCGAGCTACCATATAGGTGGCAGTCCACTGAGCACGGAGGGGTTACCAGTGATCTGGGGACACGTGTTGTTGTTAACCGCTCGTTAGACACACATGTTGCTAACATAGTTAGGTAGACCTTCCACATTGCCCACATCATCATGAAGGGATTCACATCTAGATCAGGGAGGTCATTGTCCCCTTGTACTCATCACTCAATAGACCTATGATTGGGTACAATGCCCGCTCAGAGTGTATCTGACCCAACACCTGCAGCAGCTGGAAAGGCACCAACAGTTCTTCGACAAACGGATGCAGGGTCTCAGGTATATGTGTTATACTGACCGACTGAAAGAATTCCAGCTGTATACAGTTGCATACCACTTGCCCAGAGGTGACCCGTGCCTGGCATGCACGGCTAAGTCGAACCCAGATCTGATGACTATGCTTCACGTAAATAAGGTAGATCCTCAGAACCACAAGGGCAGCTGACGTACACCTTGACACTGTCATTAATCGAACGTGTTGTTGGGACGGATTCATCACCCAGACACTCACTATGCTGTGGAACGACATCCCAGTACATGTGAGGGCAAGCACCTCGCTGGCCTTCTGTTAGTATTTACACATGGATGTCTGGATTGATTTATTTAAGTAACCTTCTAAATGAATGTTACATTAGCACATTGTGAATCTTTACATTTCGTTGGTCTATTTTACAGTAGTCATAATCATACGGTTTATGTGTATATATTATGGTTCATTCATATTACTAGGTGTCTGCAGTTCTGTTAATATATTGGCACAATCCGTAGGACATATATATGTAGCTTACACAGTCAGACATTTGGAAAACATTTTATGTTGGTTCATGTTTCATATATGTACATATATTTCCATTTTCCGATGAAGACTGTACCTTTCAAGCAATGTCTGATGTCCTCACTGTGTGGGATGTGTAACCCAAGTAAGGTTTGTTCGCTTGTCTGCCTTTAAGGCATGTAATTAGTACCTAGCACATCTAATGTACCAACCAATTAATGCTTGTAAATGTAGTAGGTTGGACTGCATTGTATGTAGTCTGAATAAGTCTGCTTATGAAGCAGACGGCGTGGGCTCAATAGACTATGGTGACTGCCTTTAATTCTTGGTGTGCTCTGGTTGGTCACTGACGGTCCCTACAGTACCTCGCCTTTGCTTTGGACTTCATCGGCTGGTTGTCTGTGTTTCTTGTATGGGGAATGTCAACTGTAGTCCCTATGTGTATGACTTGTGTAATGCCTTACTACGGCAGTGTAATTCCACCGGTTTGCATTTATGTGTGCCATCTTAGTCATACGCTTGTCCATCCATGTGAATTGCCTACTATACACTGGTATAGGGCTGTACACATTTCACACCTGCATTTTGCATTCCCGGAGTATGGTGTGCATTATTAGCGGAGAGTGACGCATGTGTTACGCACACGTCCCTCCCACGGGGCGGGACAAAGGATTGCCTGCGAAACAACACCGAGGCCAGATTCTACATACCCAGACTCCCTTGACTGCAACAGTGGACAGTACCCATTACACATCCTTCATGTGTGCTGCAGTGTGATGTGGACGCAGCTGAATGGACCCGATACCCTGGGTATTTCTGTGCATGTGTGCTGCAGTTCATGGACAGCTATCATCAACATTGAACACGCTTGCGTGCCTATGTGTACCTGTGACGTGGTGACGACAATTAGGTCACATGAGTAATGCAGGAAGCTAGCAGGCATTCTCTGAACAGAATTTTCGGGTCCTACAATGGACACCGATGTGCATATGTCAAGTTAGATGTTGCTGGACTGTGTCCACCTGCCCAGTGCTTTTCACTGCTGGTGTATGTTCCCCAATCGCGGATGTCTGTTTGACTACCCATTCCACATGGTGCTACATAACCAGCTGAGTTAGTACTGTGAACAAATGACATACATCCAAAGATGCTGGTTACCAACTGCTTCATATAAACCTCAGACATCCCAATGGGACATATCCGTCACTATATTTCCAATATAACACCACCGAACATGTTGCTTACCTATGCATTCATTTAACCATGTTGTCTTCGTAGGTGGGAATGCCATAGTTTACACATCCTACTTGACGTTGTGTGTGTGCCATTAGTATGTGTTCCACAGGTCGCACATCTGTTCCGCTGTACGGTAGCGGGTGCTCCTCAGTCTGTTGCTGGCAGACTGAGTGCTGTGTACGCCGGTGTTGGCACGACAGTCCGGCTTTGTATGTGGAATGTCAACTGTGGTCCCTATGTGTATTTCCTGTGTCATGCCTTACCGCGGCTATGTCATTTACCCGGGTTTGCAGTTGTGGGTGCCATTCTGGCCATACGGGTGTCCATCCATGACAATTGCCTACTGGACAGTAGTATAGGGCTGTACACATTACACACCTACATTTAGCATTCTCCGGAGTATGGTTTGCATTATTAGCGGAGAGTAAGGCAGGTGATACGCACACATCCCTCCCACGGGGCGGGAGAAAGGATTGCCTGCGAAACAACACCGAGCACAGAGTCTACATACCCAGAATCCCTTGACTGCAACAATTGACAGTACCCATTACACATCCGTCATGTGTGCGGGACTGTGATGTGGGCGCAGTTCTATGGACCCGGTACCCTGGGTATTGCTGTGCATCTGTGCTGCATTACATGCATAGCTATCAGCAACATTAAACACTCTTGCGGTGCATATGTGTACCTGTGACGACACTGATTTCAGGTACGCATTGAAATAAGACATAATTTGGTTCTTTCCACAATTTTGGGTCCTACACTGGACACCACTGTGCATATGTAAAGTGTAGAGCTTGTCGGACTGTGTCCTTGTGAGCATTGGGTTTCACTGATGCTGTGTGTTCAGCAATCGTGTATGTGTGCTTGACTACCCATACTGTGTTGTGCTACAGGAACCATGTCTTCCGACACCAGAAACCAATGCTATACATCCAATGTTGCAGGTTAACAACCACTTTCATACCATACCCAGAGGTCACGATTGGGAGGTATTGCCACTTTATTATCGGAACAACAACCCCAGACTGTGTACATCATGGGAACTTAAATTGTTTTCTCATGGGAATAACACAGCCTTGCAAGGCACCTTGTACATTACAGTATCCTTTTGTGATTGTAGCTGTTTCAAGGACCCTAGACTGTTACGATACAGTGGACAGTTAATTTCTTGATACGTTGCTTTGTCTGTCTGGTAGGGAGTTGTACTGCTATCTTCCATTGAGCTCACAAGGCCATCCTCCTCTGGGGAAGGAGTGCTGTTATGCATGTACATACATTTATTGTTCTGTAACCCAGCACATAATTAATGATGACAGACATGAGCCTGCTGTCCTGCTTACTGCCAGGTTCAGAATTCCATCACAGTACAGCTTAGCTTCACCAATTACATGCAGGCTTAGTTCTGCTGCCATATTGTACGGTACAATTCAATACATTATATAGTATTTCGAGTGTAAACTGGAACTTCATATGTGTTTCTATATATTTTACGAACAACATCCATCCAGCCATATGCATGTTGTTCCATCCTTTACCTTGACCGTGTGTATTTGTCCGTCCAGCCACGCTTAATCTCCACATGTGATGTCCCAGTATGCCCTTCTTTGCCTGTAGCACCCTGTTAGGATGTCCTGTGTGTTATGCACCTGTTCCGCTATATGTGATCGACTTCACTGCAAAGATAATCGACCATCCGGTGATCCAACGACCGACTTGTCCACATGTGTACACTTATGTGCACCGTGTCGTATGCAAACCTAGATGGTTTGGACGGGTACATACTACATGCCGGATGTACACATTCTGCTGACACATTCACATGCAGCCATTTACATATCTGTACCTGCGGTGGGTTGCTGACATGTGGGTAATGATTTGCCCGCGTGGCATTGCCTAACACAAACATCTTACCACAGTTCAGGTATGCACATTGTGTGTGGTTGTATAGCTGCACACGGATGCTAGCAGGTTTGGGTGCTGGGGTATACATGGGTGTGACTGACATGTACAATGAGGCTATTGTGTAGTACATCCGAATGCATGGGTTCTGCTTCTGGATATTACACTTCATCATACACCATCCAGTGTATGCAACAGAGATGTTGCTGGGTCTGGGATATGTTGCTATGCACATGTTTGCCTGTGTTTGGGGTATCTTGCTTCCTTACTGTTGTTATGTCGGCACAGCTACCCGGCTATGTACTGTCACTACTGCTTGTGACCATTATGGTTGGCACCTTTTCCAATGCCCATAGTGGGGCATGTTATGTGGACACTTCGAAATTTGCAGGACTACACATACCCAGGGCTAGTGCAGTAGACAGAACTTCACTTGTTTGCCATACTATGAGCCTATTCTGTTAGCGCTTGGGTTCCTTATTTATTTTCTTATGCCATGTCTGTGTTCCATACCGTAATGTATATGTTGTATGCTACTATTTACATGTATATTGCGGAATTTGCGTGGCAGGGGATCGCAGGTCATTTTCCATTTTACGATTGTTGCAGGGACACGACTGTCCAATCAGGGACTGTCCATGGCACTTTGGGACAGCAGGTAACCCTGGTGACCATGCCCATGTCGCTGCTGGGGTTTCCACCTTTTCCATTTTCCGATCTGGGATATTTCCGGGACTCACATCTGCCTTTACAGGCCGACACATACAAACGGTCACTATATAGCATAGAAATTCACTTGTTTGCCTAAATAATTTGCTTATTATTGTGGCAATTTCCTTGCTTATTCTGTTTATTGTGTCATTTCGGTATTTCTGTTACAGAAATAACCAATTCATGCTACCATTACATTACATACGGGATATCATTGTGTCCTACACTCGTAGCACATCAGCCATTTCTAATACGTTTTTTCGGGACACACCTGTCCATGGAGAGACTGCCCCAAACAAAGTGGGACAGGTGGTGACCTTAGTCGCTGCTCCTATGTCGGTGCGGCGCTGACATGCGGCTGTACACCTTCTCTGAGTGTAAACACTGACAGTGCATTGCAGGACGGAGGCGGTCTTATGCGTATCCTTTGCTCCTTGAACGGGTACACTTATGCCTTGGTGGCTTCTATTTGCTTCTCCGTTAATTTGGAACGGGGACTATGTTATGCGTACTGTACGTGCATTTCATTCTGCATGGGACCTGGCTGCTGCCATTACTATTGTGGGCGGACCGTGGCTGTCAGCACATTAGGTTGCTCACCTCCTGCCGGCTTAGACACGCCTCCAGACGCATCCTACCTGGGCTCGCTCACGTACACTACGCACGTGTCTGTGATTCCGGTGCACTCTCATTAATATGTATATGGCGCTACTGCGCCGGATATTCCATGCACCGCCGGTGCAGGCCTTACGCCGACCTTGCGCCGAGCTTCATGAATCCCGGGGTACATTTATTTTATCTAGTATTTTAGCTTAGAATGTATTTCACAGTGCCCAAGTTAAATATTTATTTATGTATAAACACAGTGCTTCGTTAATCATAAGGATAATAGATTTATAAGGGATTTATTTATGATAAAGTTTTTATGAATTGCTTTATGTATAATAAGTATGTATTTATGATATTTATTTATTTATTTTTAAAAGATAACTTGAATAGTAATAATGTTTTAGATTTTTAATCATATAATTATGGTTCGTACTAATTGTTTCATATTGCATATTCCCTTCTCCTTATTTATACATACATATATTTTCTTCATATTTTTCTTATATATATATATATATATATATTTATATAGAGTGTCTTTTTTCTTAGACATATATATATATATATATTTCTCTTTACACATATATATTTTTGGCATATATATATATATATATATATATATATATATATATATATATATGCATATTTTTAAAGATATATTTTTAAGATATTTTTCATGTATTCTGAAAGTTCATTGTAAGAATATTTTGAATCATGAGGACAGTATGGTTTTTTATGACCGTGTTTATGATTCTATGTGTGTTTTTGAATTTCAAGGCTCTGCTTAAGACATGGATTTTTAAGTTAGCAGTGACTTTCAGTCACCATTTGTAACATGAGTAATGAGCAGGATACAAGAATGAATTAGGGAATTAGTTAATAAGAGGAAGTTTATCACTGGCTAAATGAAAGCGCTCACAGAGGATTGTGTATTTTCCTTTTATCCAATAAAGTGGATGTTTGGTGCACTTTTGAAGCTGTTTTATCTAGTACACGGTGTCTTGGTTCATTCTGATTTTGTTACACATGAAATATGCTTACATAAGTCTACAATCCAATATACCATCCAATGCACAAGCAGAACACAGGAAGGGTGTCTTAACCCTGGGTTTCACACATACACCTTTGTAGCAAGTTTCAACAGTCATTCAGCACACAATCAAATTGAAAATAGTGTACAGGTGTATAAAATATTATGTTACCTGTATATGTAGTGAAATGTTTCACTTTTGCACTTATTAATTACATACCCTGTTATGATTTTTACTTGCAAATATACAGTACTGTTTTACATGTCTGTGTTCCTTGGTCATTCATCAGTTATCTGTGCAATACTCTGAGACGTACAATGTGTACATCATTCTATATCATTGCATTTACAATATCAAAGGTTATTAACTGGAAATAAGATGATATGCACTGCCAAGTAAAGAAAGGCAGGTTGGATGTCACAAACAAGCCTTGTCTGTTCTTTTGCTGGTGAGGGAACAAAGCCGTGTGTCTGTTATGGCGCTAACATGACTTTGTTGGTCTAGTTACTTTGCATGTGTGTGTGTGTGTGTGTGTGTGTGTGTGTGTGTGTGTGTGTGTGTGTGTGTGTGTGTGTGTGTGTGTGTGTGCGCGCGCAATGGGTTTCATCAGCCATGACTCCAGTGCATAGCATGCATCCACACCTAAATCAGCCTTGGAGATAGCCACCATAGCACACATGTAATGCAGTTGGGAGATGTGTTAAAGTCAAAGAAAACATTATTGTCATTCAGAACTACACAGCAGTGTAGCTGAACGAAATTACAATGCTTCATTCTCAATGCAGGAAACAGTTGCACATATAGATAGGGAAAAAGTAATAAAATATCACAGTAGAAATTTAATAAGTAGTAATTTGTAAGTAAAGTAGGACAGCAGTGACCCAACCCATCCCAGAACAGGAGACAAGGAAGACAAAGAACAATATGAAGGTAATATTGTCGAAGTAAAATTGAAATAATAGCAGCACATATGGAAGTCATATTAACTGTAAGGGTTTCAAGCAGACAGGCTCCAGATGATTCCCATGCCATTACACATGACTTGGCAATTGTTCAAGTGGTAGACTATATGGTTTATGTAAACCCTACCCTGTTTCCCAGGTGCTTTTCTCATGCATACATGATTGCAATATATGCAACACATTACTGTAGGGTAGTGCAATATATGCTACAATTGCAGCATTCTTGTGACACTGTCCTCAGAACTTATATTATGCTTTCTGCCATGCTGTAGCATAGCATGCAGGAATGTTTGTAAAATCCTGGATGCTGACGCCTATGACACACCAAGCATATCCCCTGGTAGTTTGTGAAAGGTACCTGTGGCTAAGATACTAACTTCAACACATTCCTTAATTTCCACTGGGATGGGTTCCCTGCATTTGGCTCTATATCTGCCTCAAGGCTGCCAGAGGTCCCACAGTTCCTCTACTGTGTAGTTGGCCTGCAAAGTCTTCACTCTTTTTGTCTATGGCTATTGGTAGCAGCAGCATCAGCTTCACCCTGTAGCACAGACAAGTGTATTTAAAAAGTAGATGCTACTACCAATCTGTGTGTGCTTACATTGTTTCTGGGCTCCACTATTTTCTCATTCCATATATGAGAAAGGACATGGAATCTGCAATGATACCTTATATCTTGTTGAGTAGCTCCACAGGATTGGCAGATTAGCCTGCAATTCAGCAGTGTTTGCAATTAGCATCTCTGAAGCACAGACTAGGTCAGATGCAATCAATTACTAATGTACACCATTATAAAAAATGCAAATGTGTAGCTAAAAACAATATAAAAATGGAAAATAAACCATAATAAAATATAAATATGAGGAAAAAATGGCTTAAAACACAGAATTAAAACACTGGAGACTTTATTCAATATAGGATTAATCCAGTAAGCGCTTTTGTCTCTGTTGTGAAACTTCTTCAGTCTTCATGTGTTTTTAAGCCGTTTTTTTTTTTTTTCCTAGCAAATGTATAGCTAGGCAAACCAATATGGATGGGAGTTATTTCATATGACAAACTTAGTGACACATTTCTTTTGGAGCAATATATTTCAACAGAGGAGTATTGTACTCCATCAGGTATGTATCCATTTTATTACCTAAGTACTGCATATGCTGGAATGTACATAGCAATAATGTGAAGTAAATCTTTATGCATTTGCTAGAACTGTACTCATGACATGGCCTTGTTTCCAGCCATTTGAGAGGTACAGAGGATGAAGAGTAAGCTGAAAGAATGCTGTGTGATAACTATGTACATATGTTTCATGGAAAGGTCCTTTGATAGCACTTTTAACATTTCACTGTTTCAGGGATTCCAAAATGGTGGTCGTGTAAGAAACACCCTCTCCTCATAGCTCCTACTTCATTTATTAGGTTAACCTTATAAATTCAGTAATCCATAGGTAAAGACCCTATACTTCTGAATTGTTATCTGTCTAAGATTAAATATATCTGAAACTTATACTAAACTAATAGTTTAGTACTTTAGTTCTGCACCTTTTAACCAACAACTAAAAGAAAACGATCGTACACGTGGATCTATGGAGGCCCAAGCTTTCAGCACCATACTAAATGACAGCAGCCACAAGAAGTGAAACGAAGGTATTATTGCCAAAAGAAGTTGAAATTATGGAAACCCAAACTTCAAAATCTAAATTATCAGCCATATCTACTTCTCCTAAGAAGGAGGTAAAGAGACTGAGATCATCTAAAACCTTACAAGAGCAGCCAAAGGAACCGATTAAGCAGAAGGCTGACGGAACACTACAAATGGATGAGCTGAAAAGTGCCCTGTTACCTCTGCAATTGGCCATTCAAGAGTTATCTGGAAAAATGAACTAATTCGGGTCCTCAATCAACAAAATCGCTGACCGCTTGGAACTTGTTGAAGGAAGATCCAAAACAAATGAGATAGAAATTGAACGCCTAAAAGAGGAACTAAAAACTAAAGATAAAACGATTTATGACATTCAAGCAAAAATTTTGATCTAGAGGCTAGAAGTAAGCGGAATAACCTGATAATTAGGGACTTATCTGAGAAGTACGAATCAAATCACCTACTTGAAACTATTGCACAAATCTTTAACAACTTACTCCATGAGAGAAGCCCTTCAGCTAAATACATCATTGAAAGAGTACACAGAGCTCTGCGGAAACAGCAAACTACTTCAATCCCAAGACCCATTTATGTCAAGATGCTCAACCATCAAGATGTGCAAACCATTCTCTCAGCCTATAAAAAGTTAAATCACTTTACATGGAATAACCAAAATATTGTCATCTCCCAGGACCTACCCCTTGAAATAAGAGAGAAACTCCGCAAACTTTCTTCCTACTGTGCTGACCTTATCTCACGTAAAATTAAGTTTCAAATGAAGTTCCCATACTCTTTGTCCTTTATCTACAAAGAAATTAAATTCTCTATGTCCTCACCCAAAGAAGCAGACTCAATTTTTGTCAAGTGCTTTGGTTCATCTCCGTCTATACATTGAAGCTCCCGACTGCTTCTACTCACCTACTGGAGGCTTTCCGATCCTATCTGATCGTCTCTGAAGACTGCAGTTAACCTTCCAGGTAATAAATGTCCTATCTTTATTGAAATTCCACTCCAGATGTTCTCCTGTTCTTCTAGGAATGTTTCTTCTAGATCCAGTTGTCCTGGGGATCCGTGAAAGCAACAGTTTGATCAGGAATTTACTGATACACCTCCTAAGCCGGAAGTGTACTAGCGAATATCCCCTGAAGTCTAACAGTGCAGTTTTCAACTTAAAAAGTGCTACTGTCGCTAATTGTTGTGTCCGACTGCATTTGAACTATCTGATGGCTCAAGAAACAAGACATAAATAAGACTTTACTGCTGGGAAGGGTGAGAGTTAATATTTTTCTTTTTTTTTTACATCGGCGCAGCTAATGCATAGCTGTAGAGCCGAAACAGTTAATCTTAAGTCACCCTTCCCGTATATGGGTTTTTTTTTTTTTGGGTTTGGAGCCTCAATCTGTTCTGCCTGTTCTGATCTGCTGTCAGTCTTGTCATATGATGCTTAATACTAACCAGTTTGTCACTAGCCTTAAAGGTAACTCTTTATGGCTACAAGAGAAATACAGCTCTTGCTGACAGGAGATATGCTTTGTTAAATTGTGTAGAATTATTACTTTCTATGTAATTGTTTCATCCCATTATCCATTATATCTGGTGACACCTAAGATATATTCTATTATAAATATACTAGTTGCTGTGCAAGGAAAACTTCTATTATTAAACTAATGAAAACAACCTGAAACTTTACTATATACCAATTGAGCACTGTTTACCAAATATATGTGGCTAATTTTAGAATCTATTAGTCTACTTTAATCAGAATTTGACCAATTTAATATATGGGGTCAAATCTTACATAGTTGACCAACTTCTACATATTATTATACATTTTGGGAAGCTATTTGGATATGATAAGTAGGGTTTCTGATGGCTTCTTTGGGAATTAGACTGGTGATGTACATTGCTTGTAAATATTGTTGTTATTTTGATTTTCTTTTACATTTCAAATGTATGATAAGTTCATGCTCATTTAGTGTGTATAGTTTTATTTCTCTCTCAATTGTAGGGGTTATGTGGTTAGGCACGGGGATAAAATTCAGTGAGTTTTGTGCCATATTTTTTATAATTGCCACATACTGCAATTCCACTGGAGCTTGCATTCTATTATCTACCTTACACTTCAGATATTCATATGTTGTTAACCCGACCCCATTCAGTCATGGATAAGGTTTGGAACATTACTTCCTGGAATGTCAGGAGGCTTCAGGAGAAAAACAAGAAAAATTTGTTAATGCATCTATTATGCAAGTCTCAGTCTGACCTTTGTTTTATCCAAGAAACGCACATGAAAAATGAAGAGTGGATCAAAAAAAAAAATAGAAAATTGGTTAAGGACATTATCTCATCGGGCTTTAGTAATAATTCCAAGGGGGTTGCGATCATCATTAAAAATTCCTTTAAACCTATGATTGTGGATAAAGGGGCTGACCAAGAAGGTAGATGGTGTTATATTACATGCTTATCCCATAATTTAAATAAACCTGTTCTATTTCTAAACCTCTATGGTCCATGCTCAGGACAACAAGAATTCATCATGAAAGTCTATAATTTCTTACTTAAATTTCCAAATCACATGTTTATCCTAGGCGGAGATTGGAATATGGTTACTGACCCTAACATTGACCGCTCAAGTAAGGCTAAAGTTTTAAATACTCAGGAATCCCTAGCTTTGAGAGAGTTAATACTTGATTTTGATTTGATGGACCCAGTTTCGTTTGATTGCAATTCTGGGAACAATAACTTTTTCACTTATTTTTCCAAATGCCACCACTCCTGGTCTCGTATAGACTTTTTTTCTAATATCTAATATTTTAGCTAAAAGGCAAATTAAATTCTTAACTGAACCTAGATTCCTATCAGATCATTCAAGGTTAGTCTTAGAGATAGGTTCTACACTAAACCCATCCCCAGCATATAAAGACTATAACTGGTCACTTAACACCAACTTACTAAAAGATCAGTTAGTAATTGAAGAAATTACTTTTACTTTAAAAGAACTCTTTTCTGCCTCTCGCGACAGTGATATCCCTTTCGATATTAGATGGGCGGCATGTAAAGCTGTGATTAGGGGAATTTTTATCAGGAAAGCTAGCTTTCTTAAAAAACTGAATAAAGAACAGGAAAATAGTTTAGTGACGGAGATTAAGACTCTGGACGATAAGCTCTTAGCTAACTACTCCTTAGACACCGAAAAAGAGTTGCGAATTAAACAAAAAGAACTTTTTGATTGCCATCAGTCTAACTTTTCCCTCCAAGAATTAAGATATATTTCTAGATACTCTGAATCCATACAAACTCCTCCCAAAGCTCTATCCAGACTGATAGAGAATACGCCTAAATCCCCTAGAATCACATTCATTCATTATCAAAACACACTTTATAAATCAGATACACAAATTATTCAACTATTTCACCAAATATATTCAGATATTTATGCTAGCAATAACTTGCTTTCTTCCTGTGTTGAGATGTAAAAATTTCTGAATAGTCTTACTTTCCCAAAACTAACCGAGTTCCAGAAAAATATCCTCTCAGCCCCGCTAGCTATTTCAGAGATTCTCAAAACCATTGATAATCTTAAAATAGGGAAAGCTCCAGGCCCAGATGGCTACCCTTCTGATTTTTATAAAACATTTAAAGCTACCCTAGCTCCCATCCTGCTTAAACTTTATGAATATTTCTCAAACAACGGTATTACGGACCTATATATTAATCACTCTAAAACTATACTAATTCCTAGAAATACTCTAGATGGCTCCAACCTAAATAACTATAGACCAATCTCTCTTATGAATGTGGACATAAAAATTATTTCGGCCATTCTAGCAAATAGACTTAAAAAAACTATACATACCTTAATTTCTCCAGAACAAGCGGGTTTTATGCCTAATAGGCATACCTGGGACAATACCTTAACTTTAGAAACTATAATAAATCTCACCAAAAAAGAAAGAAACCCTAGATATGCTATGGTTTTAGATGCTTGTAAGGCCTTTGATCGGGTAAATTGGAACTTTTTGTTTTTGGTATTGTCCTTCTTTGACATCCCCCCTGACATTATCAGCATTATCAAAACATTATATAATAGCTCTTATACGCGTTTGTATATAAACAGGCAATATTCTCAACCGATAAAGATTGCAAACGGCACCAGACAGGGGTGTCCTCTATCACCGCTGCTCTTTAACTTATATTTAGAACCCTTTTTCCTGTATATCTCACAGAAAACTTATCACTCAATTCCTAAAATTCTCAATACTAACATTAGCTTGACCGCCTTTGCCGATGATCTGAATCTTTATTTTGAACATCCTTTATCTGACACTAAAAAGATAGTTGAGTCCGTGAATACCTTTGCCTTTATCTCAGACTATCAAGTCAACCAAAATAAATCCTTCATTTTCCCGATCAACCCTATGGCACAAAAACAATATCTCTTTCCAGATTCTTCCTTTCATATGGATTACTCCCTTAAATATCTCGGAGTTTCTTATCACCACTCTTCCTCTCCTATCCTACACTCTAATTTATCAAAAACTTGGCTCTCTATCTCCCAGGATATTTCGAGATGGCAACAGTTAAAACTCCCTATGTTAACTAAAACCTCTATCATTAAAATGAATCTTCTTCCAAAGCTCCTTTATCATCTCAGTGCATCTCTTTCTTCTACTGCAAATCTCTTCTTTAACGGAGCACATAACGCCTTTGCAAAATTCATATGGTACCCTAAGACTGTAAGAATCTCATATCAAATACTTATCTTGCCGAAATCTAATGGTGGTCTAGCGATGCCCAATCTCCTTCTATACTACAGAAACATTCACGCAAATAGGATAATCACAATTGCTAATCACCAATCAAAACTCCCCTACTTGGACTCCTTTGTGGGTCAAAATGTGGTATAACCATGCCCTAAATAATAATCTTAACCCAGAAGCTCTACCTTTTTTAAGTAAATTAAACCTTAAGAAACTAAAACTACACTATTCCCTGAAGGTGATAATTAAAACTTTTCAGGATTTATTCCAATCCCTTAATTTAGGAAATGCTCTCCTCCTCTTTCAACCAATTCATCTCAACCCAAATTTAAACCTCAACTGTAAAATGATCAAGTTGAACAACTACCCGTTAATTAAAGACTTTACATTATGGGATATTCATAAACACAGCCATCTGTCCCTAACAGATCTTCAAATTGCTTTTGATTTACCTAAAAAAATATACCATTATCTTGAGACAAATAAGAGAGCTTACCTTATCATTACTCCACAGTTATCCCAGTACTGATGTGGAGCATAACCGGATGGCCATCCTATTACAAAACTTAGTTAGCAGGAAAACCATGCTATCTATAGCCTACAGAACCTTTTCCACATTACTAAATCAAGGAAAAATGATTTTTGCAGATTACTGGGACCAGCAGGGAACAAGCCTCTCGATACAGCAGAAACTCCTGGCTATAAAATCTACCCTTATGTATTCTCCCTATAAAAAACTTTTTTTATACACAATTTATGATTACAAACAATTTATATTTAACTCCAGTCCACTTGGACAAATTCGATCTGAATGTATCCACTGCATGTTCCTGTTGCTCTTTCCCACATGCAGATATTATTCACATTTTGTGGTTTTGTAGATATTCCCATAGTATCTGGTGCTCACTCAAGGTAAGACTAGACAAAATGGGTTACCACAAATAAACCTTATCCTGGGAAATGGCTTTGCTACATGTTACCAGCCTTAACATACCTAAACTTAAACTTCAGGCCCTTATTACACTCTGTCTCCTAGTCAAATTTTACATTACTAAACACTGGATTGACCGTTCCAAACTGTCCTGGAGGGGCTTTCAGAATTTGGCTATCAAATACATCACCTCTCAAAAACTGCTAATAATTAACCCCCGCAAGCGGACTACATACCAGAAATTATGGGACTTTATCTTTCTACTTTTAACTGATGACTAACAGTTACTTCCTATATGGCATTTTTATACCCCTGTCCACCACTAAATCCCTTAAGACGTTTATTCCTTCCCAAGTACCTGTCTCCCTTTTTGATCATGGATATTGTGGTGTTTGATATTTAATTTCCCCCATTTCTCCAGAATTCTGATTGTTGACTAAGGTGAATTGCAGTATGGTATATGTTTTATCTATGCTACCTAACTAGCTTTGCATTTGTAGACTTCCCTTTTGTAGCATTTCCTTTTTCTCCTGTTCTTATTGGCACATATGTATATAGGTTATAATGTGGATCACTTTTGTATTAATGTGCAGGATTAATCCATCTATTGTTGTAACAATGTTTTTTTTCTTTTTTTTTCCCTTTTCCTTTTGTATTTGACAAAATTAATAAAATTGTGTTTTGAAAAAAAAAAAACATTTCACTGTTTCACTGTTGTTTGGTTAGCACAATTGTTCCTTAGCTTGTTATTTTGTTGTGGTGGGGGGGGGGGTAAGCTCCTGCTATGGCACAAACTAGAATTGACTTGTGTCAGTGGGTGAACATACCTGAGTATCTGTTATGGCACAAAGAAGGATATGTTCCTCTTGCTACTCTCCTTGTTTTGTAAACTCCCCCTTGTTATTTTTGACCAGTGTTGAATCCTTAAATTGTAATCAAGTTGGGAATACAGAGACCCTTCCTTTACTGCTTTAACTGTGCACAGTTTACTTGTACTTATGTGACCTTTACATGTATTATCATTATTTTGTCTTGTAGTAAACAATATGTGGCACACCATAGGCCCCCGTTTTCTGAGGCAAAGAATGACCTCATAATTGAGGCATTACACAAACATCATGCAGTCCTGATGTCCAGAGGGTGGGCCAGTATGTCAGAACGTGCACCCCAGTGGGACAAATTGGTCAGAAACTTCTATGCAATTGGGCGACACAGTCACAGCTATGAGCAGTTGCAACACAGAGCCACTGACATGATTCATGCTGCAAGGAGGAATGCAACATAAGTGGCACATGATTGACAGACCACTGGTGGTGGGTCTGCAGCAAAACCCCTCTCACTGCCACAGAGGAATTCCTGGCAAACATTACCACACAGGACAGCTCCCAGCAATCTATTAGCTAATATGTTCTGGATGTGGGTGCCACTCCTGCATCTCAGGAGGAACTTCCAGGTATGCTTTGGTTAGATAATCGGTAAAAAACTGTTACATTCAATCTGTAATTGTGTATATATTTTATTATGTGTGTCAGGTTTTTTTTTTTTTTTGTGGGGGTACTCAAGATATCTGCAGTTTTAAGCTTATTTTGAGGTTGTCAGACATATTCTTGTTAAAATTGCAGTTACTGTAGATATAGATGATTAAAAGTAGTACCCCCATTATACTGTTAAATGTGGTGCTGTCGCCATTACCTCTTTCTTTACTTTCTTCAGGACCATCATGAATTCACAGATATAGGGCTCCTGTGGTTGGTAAGCAGAATACATTTCTGTCAGTACTGTAGATATATTCCAGTATATCTACTAATGTGTTCTCTCAGGCCTGCTGTATGTATTGCTGTACTGTCTGCATACTTGTCAACTGTACAGCTTTTTGTTGAATGTCCAGATGTTTGACTCATATTTCTGGCCAGTATTTAAGATCATAGTGATTGACTTGTAAATTACTGACAAGCCATTAATGATTGGAGACAAAATAATGACAGAAATCTCACATTCAGACTGCATACCCTTCAGAACTGTCATGGTGAAGCAATACCTGTCATTCTATCAACTTTCCAGGTTTGCAAGGGCAATAATGGTCCCTGTTCTTGGGCCTTTTTCCACCCATTATTCATGGCTTTATCCACATATCTTGCTCTTTCAGAGTGAAAGGTATAAATGTAATACTGACAGCAGTGTAAATTTCTTAACATATATTGCAGCATAATAGTGCAAATATTAATGTATTCCTGTTGTTCTTCCTTTTATAACAGGTGAACACGGAAGTGGTTCTGTGTTCCTGTACCACCTGATGTCAGTGTCTCATCAGACTCTGGTGATGATGGTGGCCAAAGTGAGGCACAGTTAGGGGTTGCAGAGGCTGATTCTGATACAGAGGTTGACATCCAGTGACTCCCCCCATTATAACCAGACACAGCCAGTATGCCTACTCATACGCAGTCCACTGAGGCCATAGATATTGGACAGATGGATGTCAAGGACATTGACCAGGGAAGTGTGGCTACTCTGGCTTCAGTGCATGTTGACACTGGCCATAGCCAAACTGTTGGCGAGGTAACATGCAGGTGGAATGATAAGGGTTCTTGGAGGAAGCCTTCAGTCCCTCCTCCACCTATTACAGGCATCTCTTTACGTCATTTGGTGTATGTTTAGGGCCATCATGGAGGCATAGGCATGTTCAGAATGGAATTCCAGAAGAATGCTTATGGTTATAGATGCAGGACAGTATAACATCTGTGACTGCCTCCACTTTGCTGTTGATTCAGTTTAATGACATGTTGGAATGGGATGTGCCTGTGAGGGAGTGCGGAGTAACTCTCATGGAATACACATTGTCTGTGATAGAACATCTGCTGAGAGAGGAATGTCAGCCTCCTGGGTGTAAGTCACCAACTACATCAGCTGAGAACCAATGTGGCCATGCCCGATCATGCTTCTGTAATGGCAGTACATCTACCGCTCCAGCAGGGAGTGTGCTGTTCACACCCAGATGTAGCAGACCATGGGGACATGGTCCTGGGTGTTCCTATGAAGGAAGCACATCTAACAGACATCAGTCACCTTCAAGTAGTAGCACAGCATCTGACCTTATTCAAGTGCAACTCCTAGCAGTTCTCGTGGTCAGGGGTGGAGACAATGAACTGTCAGCTCTACTATGCATGGCTCACAACTGTCCAACATACAGACACATAGGGCTAGCATTGAGCTTGTCTGTGTTCATGCAGACACTCGCACACCAATGTCACACAGAGGCCACCTATAGACACATATGTTACATTTACATGCTCCATCTTACCTGTTTCCCTTGTTTACTCACACACACACACACACACACACACACACACACACACACACACACACACACACACACACACACACACACACACACACACACATACACACACACACACACAGACATCATTTTGTGTCAGCCTAGGCCTCCTGCACCTCCCACACTACAGTGCAAGTGATGATAACTGTGCTGCATTCCTGTTGTCTATCTTTTGGATTCAGGGATACAAAAGCTATGTGTCTGATGCACAGGGTGACTATCTATATTAATTTGCATTTATTACCTCCATTTGTGCTGTTGAACTGATAATTGTACCAGTCAGGTATATTGTACTTAGCCAGTTAGACAGTTGTTAGCATAATAATGTTTCTACTTTATAGTGGATGCTTTTGTAAGGATTATGATGACAGACAATGAAATATGTCTCATTAATATATCTGACTTTCTCTTTCATGATTGTTTAGTACAAACTTATAGATGTGCATCCAGAGTCAACCCTTCAGATTCAGAGCTCAGGATTGTATGTCAGCACTGAAGACAAATCTTATCAGAACAGTAATACAGTATAATGTTTGTTTTTGCATGTACATCACCATAGGTTTTGAGGTTCATAGGATGTGACTACAGTATTGACCTGTTGGTGTTTAGAAGGATAGCTGTTACATCACAATATAATATTCAATGGCAGATATAATGCATGGTCAAATTTTGTCTAGCAAGGACCACCCATGTCCAGGAGAGAAGCAGCAGTGATCCTTAGCAGATAACATTTTCACATCAAGTTATCCAGCCTGTACTTAAACAGAGTAATGGAGGTGCTCTGCTAGACATGGATTTGAAGCACTGCAGAGGACTGACAACCTTTGAGAGATGAATCTATCTCTGCAGCATGTCCTATGTATGTCATAGTTTACACTGAGGTCCCTGAAACAGGTAACTCTTGTCCCACGTTACTTATGCATGTGCAGCATTTTGGCCATAGATAGCCCTGTGAGGCATACATAATTTGCCTCAAAGATATCTTATATGATACTGCACACAGTGGCTGCTACTTCAGTCTGCCTACAGAAGACACATGTTAGAGACCCTCTGATGTTTTATTACTCAGATATGTCTGAGGTTTGTCAAGTTGGTACAGGTATCTGGTACAATACATAACAAAGGGATGATTATATTCATTAATACAGCTGATGAGGGATGGTTATAGGGAATTGATAACTTATTTTGCTATTGATGTTATGAATTTGCTAATCAGATGCAAGATATAGACTGCCTTCCTCCCCACAGTAGACCCAGGTTGCAGTCGACATGTGTTCCAAAGTCTAGCAATATAGAATTGGGGAATAGAGTATTCTTGATTATTTTATAATAATCAGGGTGATTTGTTATTACCACAGGGTATACCAATGCACTTTTGTGCAGTTGATGTAACACCCATGGCTTTGTCAGCAGTCATTAGTGCCACAAAGACGGTTTGCCACAGACCCTGTTTTGTTCTGTACTTCCGAGAAGTATATGTCAAAGATGAGGGGCCACAGCACCGACACTTCTGTTATGACACAGGTGACAGGTCTGCTGCTCAAGGTAAAGTCTCCCACTGTGATTGAATGTTGTTGGTTTGCGATCCCATTTGCAAACCAAATAATAATATAAGATTTGATATTCACCTTGGTCAAGACCAAATGTTGGATTGTGGCCTTGGCCAAGTTATAATAGGATGTGTGCACAGCTTTGACTTTGTCTATGTTTCTGGTCACAGTCTTGAACCCCACTGGGTTTTGCAGCCACAGGCTACCCTTGAGAACACCTAATTAAAAAGTGTTTGGAGGTCACCTATGCCCTTGTGTCTGAGATGCATGCAAATTGTTTCCATTGTCTTACAGCAGAGGTTGAATAAAGTTATGGGTCTATAATTACACTTGGATTTTGCCAATCATCCCTTGTGTGGTTGGAAAATGGTCACTGTATTCCAGTCAGTGTGGACAACAGCAGTATTCAGACTGTGGTTGAATATGGTACCTAATTGAGTAGCTCACTGTTGAAGCACATGAAAAACACAGCCCAGAATGCCATATGGTCCCATGGAGACTGTGTTACTAGTCTTGTAGATGGCAGTGATAACTGTCTCTTTGTAGATACCACAGGCTGGAAGTGATGTTGCACACATGGTTTGTAGCAAGTTTGGTGGTGGGAGTGGGGACACTTTTCAGCCAACTGTCTGCTGGCAGGTTTGGAATTTACACTCAGTCAGTGTGTGTGATACCATCCACAAATAGTTCCAAATACATCTGAGCTACATATATCAGTTTTCAATTGTAAATGAAGAAAGCCTTATGGTTATCCCTGGATATGTTTTGTAAATTATTAGCATAGATGCTCTGTGAGAGTTTTTGAAGGTTTCTTATTTGCTTATTTATACTGAGGAGAGTGGCCTGCAAGTACTGGTTTCTCAATGTTGTATTCGTAAACAGCAGCTTCTTTCACTTATTATATAATGTAGTAATGACAAACATCCAGCAGTATGGTATGTATTTTCTGGAGGATCTTTGTTTGAGCCTATCAGGCATGGCTGTGTGTTTACATTTGTGTAGATGTGTAGGCAGGGCATCAGGGAATAAATTACTGTAGTTGTCAATGTCCTTTGTGAAAACTTGGGCTTGGAAATAGACTAGACCACCCATTAGGAAGATATAGTTACTTTGGATGATGTTTTTGAATCTGACCCCTCCTTTAGGTAGTTCAATAGCTATATCTACTTCAAGACATACTTCTTTATGGTTGGATAAACAGTGCAGGCACTACACGTGTGGCATTACATTGTTCACTCATATTGTTGAGGAACAGGACTGCAATATGAGATAACCTTGTGGGGATGGTGCACTATTTTATCCATGGCATTTCAGTTCACAAACTCCAGGTAATATTGTGCCAGTGAGTTTGTCATCCTATAATTATCCTGATGAATGGATGAATAGTTTCACTCACCCATGACTGGTTGTTTTGTGTTACTTTAATTGTTCCTACTATTTATAAGTAGGATGTGTGGCCTTTCATGTTTATGGATGGTGACCTTTTAATGGTGATAACATGAAGGGGTTTCCTATCCTCAGTACACTGGACGTAGAATAACTCTATATAGTTATCTTCTCCAACCAGTCTTGACGCATAATTATCTTCAATGTGAATAGATATGACACCTCCTTTGGGTCACACAACTTCCATTTGCTATTTGGATATTTGGAAGGCATTGTAGCCTTGCAAGGACAGAGTACTTACTGCTGTCTTGAACCAGGTTTCTGTGACTGCATAGACATCAAAATCTTCACTGCTAAGAGTGATTACAGAGAGTGCAGTTTAAGATGTGAACTCCTATGGTTTAGCAACATAACCCTTATTTTGTTGGAGTTACATATTTTCACATTTGTAATTGTGCTTTTGTGACCTTGCCCAATAAAGGGATTATGGTGCAGAAAGTGTTTTATGTCTGACAATGAAGCTTGCTCTAGCCACCATGTCATCCCACAATGACAGGTAGTATTTCACCTTAAAATGGCATTAAAAACTTAGGCAATTTCAGAAAATCTGTTGTTCTTTATATAGTGGTATCACCCTAGGGTATAATGCTGCTTAAACATAGGGATGTACCTGTCTGGAACTCATATTTAGACAGCTCAATCATGTCTGTGTTCATATATTTCATATAGTCACATCTGAAGCTGTGCAACATGAAGTTTGCTAGATTAAGAGCGGGACTTGTTGAGAGACTTGATTGCATGTGTGCTGTGAAGACTACCTCTGCCAGATAGCTGACATTAAAGTTATTCTTGTTTAAGTTGATGAGTGGGCCACTGTACATCTCACTCTACAGTCTATTATTATGAAAACCTTTGGAACAGATGTCCATTGCCTTAAGCATGTCTGTGGTGAGACACTGGTGATACTATTTCTAATGGGCATTCTCTGCTTTAGGTGTAGTGTTAGATGTAGCATGGATGTGTTTTGGATGTGTCTGCTGTTTAGCTTGGCTTCTGGAGAGTACCTCAGCACATGATGGTTTGTGTTGGGTGCATATTATGAGTAGGAGTCAAAGTGTGTAAGTGAACAACCTGTTTAGTTTTGTTCTTCTAGGAGAAAGAAAGCACTGATTTCAGATTCCTACTATAGATGGATCTCTTGAAAACCGTACTTCAGTGATTTAGGAGATACGGGCTGCACATGATACATTATCTATACTGAATCAAAAAACTCATGTCAACAAGGCTAACAGGGGAAACAGAGGAAAAAATGATAGGCGATAATGGGAAGTTTAAACCTGGTATCTGCATAGAGAATACAAAAAGGAGAGTGATATGTGCTCTGACTGCTTTTTTCAGGGGACTAACCTATGGAATGTACATAAGGAGGTCTTTCCTTAGGTGGATCAATACTTTTGTTATTGATAGGTAGGTGGTTAAATCCTGCTTGTTATGTAACAGAGGTTCTGACAGCTAGATCTGCTACATAGCAGCAACTAACTGTATTAGAAAATAAGTGTATTGATGTTTCTGCTTGTATAAGGGCAAATTGTTACAGCCTCTGCACAGATTCCAGACCACAACAGTTAATACAAAGATACACTGTTAAAGCTCAAACTGAGTCCAGAAACACTAACCTTTGAAAATATACTCCTACTGTACACTTCTTTCGCAAGTGTACAGATGGGGTTTCTTCAAACACAGATGTCATCTTCTTCTTCTTCTTTTGGCTAGTACCATTAGGGATCACCACAGCAGATAATCTGCTTCCATTTCCATCTGTTCTCTGCATCTTGCTCTGTCAAACAAACCACCTGAATGTCCTGTCTCACCACATCCATAAACATTATCTTAGGCCTTCCTCATTTCCTCTTACCTGGCAGATCTGTCCTTAGCGTTCTTCTACCAATATATCCAGCATCACTCCTTAGCCCATCTCCAAACCAAGCAATCTCACCATTCTGGCTTTGTTTCCAAACTGTGCAACCTGAGCTGACACTCTAATATACAGATTAATCACTCAATGCAAATCTTAACATCTGGAATTCTCCCCACATCTGGTATGACTCCTGTCTTTTTGTCAGTGGCACCGTCTCCAACCCATATAACAGAGCTATCTCACTACCATCTTGTAGACCTTCCTTTTCACTCTTACTGGTACCCGTCTATCAAAAATCACTCCTGATAATCTTCTCCACCCACTCAACCCTGCATGCACTCTCTTCTTCACCTGTCTTCCACACTCACCATTACTTTGAACTGTTGATCCCAGGGATTTCAAATCATACATCTTCACAAGTACTACTCCCTGCATCTTCATCATTTCTCTATCGTCCCTCTCATCCACACACATATATTCTGTCTTAGTCCTGCTGGCCTTCATTTCTCTCATCTGTAGAGCATATCCACCTCTCCAGGATCACCTAAACCTGTTCCCAACTCCCACTACAGATCACAATATCATCCACAAACATCATAGTCCACAAGGACTCTTGTGTGGTCTCATGCGTCAACCTGTCCATCTCCATTACAAATAGACCTCATGATGTTTGTACATATAATAAAAGGAATGTCACTGTTTTCTGTCTTATGTAGGATGAGGCGACATTTATCTGTCTGCCAAACCAGTGTGTGACCATGGCCTGTTGTGATGAATACATATCCAGTAATCTGATATCTCTGATAGCATCAGCAGTTTATGTTGAAGACAAGAGGGCAGTGTCCCATAGGCTGCTGTAAAATTCTCTAATGTCCACCAACAGCTCACACACATACATAGTTGACTGCAGTGAGAGTAGAACCCCATATCTATCTAGGTTTATGGACAACAAAACCCAGTACTAAAGGCAGACACCATGGCCAAACCCTGATTTGAGCAAAACTGCAGGTGATCTTATAGTAAATGACATCAGTAGGCCATGTGGGGGACAAGAGGTTGGAGGTCTGCCTCAAATGGATGTTTGTGCAAGCAACAAAACAATGCAAATCCATGCCATTTGGGACGACAGTGTGGGATACACACTTCCAGTCTTCTTTATGGAGACAAACACAAACCAAGTTGACTGCAGTGATAACAGAACCACTACCTATCTAGGTTTATGGACTATAGATCACAGTACTTAACACAGGCACCACAACACAAGTCTGAAGTTAACAAGACTGCAGGTAATCTTATAGTAGATGTCATCAGTAGGCCATGTGGTGGACAAGAGTTTGGAGGCCTGTTTCGACTGGATGTTTGTGCAAGCACCAAAACAGTGCAAAACCATGCCATTTGAGAAGTCACTGTGAGATACACACTACACCTTTCTTTACACTGACACACATACACACTCACACACACACATACACACTAATTTGACTGCAGTAAGGATATAATTTTTATTTTTATTTTATTTATTTATTTTATTTATTTAACATTTGTTGACCGGGAATGTCCGACTAGGTTCCACAGAGCCTGTTTTCAGCGGAGGCCCAGGGAGAAATGCTCTATAAACCCTACCTATCTAAGTCTACAGACTGCAGAACACAGTACTTAATGCACATGCCACAGCACAAGACTGATTTTACCAGAACTGCAGGTGATCTTATAGTAGATGACATCAGCAGGCCATGTAGGTGACCAATGGTTGGAGGTCTGCCTCAGATAGATGTTTGTGCAAGCACCAGAACAGTGCAAAACTATGCAATTTAGGAATTCAGTGTGGGATACACACGTGCACCCTTCTTTATGCAGACAAGCACACACCAAATTGACTGCAGTAAGGATACAACCCCTACCTAAGTAGAACACAGTACTTAACAGACACACCACAACACAAGTCTGATGTTAACAGTACTTCAGGTGATCTTATAGTACATGACATCAGCAGGACATGTGGGAGACCAGTGACTGGAGGTCTACCTCATATGGATGTTTGTGCAAACACCATAAAAGTGCAAATGCATGCCATTTTGGAAGTCGGTGTGGAATACACGCTTACACAATGCAAAAACAAAATCAGCCAGTAGCATAAGCAAATCTAGTGCACTTAATACAAAGTCACTGGAACCACAAACTGCTCAATAAAAAAGCTTTATTTAGATTTAAAACTGGGTTCAGGCGCCTAGGCAGTGAGACATGTTCCTGTAATACATTTGTCTGGGGACACATGGCTGAAGTGACATTCAGCTGCAGAGACATATGGCTATTTACAAACTGCCTCATAAGGCTTCCTCAGGCAAAGGAAAACAAACAACATAAGTAACCCATTTAAATAGTATATCAGTCATATGATAGCATCTTCAATTAGTCCTGTTTATGGAACTCTTTCATCATAGGTTTTAAAGAGACATTGCCATTTAAACCTGATAAAATGTCAGCCATAAAGCACAAAATCCAGTTCAACTCCTCTACCTCTGTCCTATCTTTAACATTCATTCCATGACTTTTGTCATTTACTACCTTAAGAATAGAAAATTTAAAAGTATGATTTACTCATTTCTCTTTCATATAATTATATAAAGCATAAGTTAACAATTCTCTCATTATTTCTGATAAATGGTTGGAAATGTGCTCTTTAAACTTCTGATTTGCTTTACCTGCATAGTATGCTTGACATACCTTACGTACAGTTAAATAGACTAAATTATGTTTTTCATAGTTACCATATGCAGTTAAAGTTCCTTCCCTGTCACTGGATGTGTAAAAGCCTTACTCACATCTATGAAACTGCAAAAACTACACCTGCCACATTTAGATGTACCTGTTCTTTTTGAGTGTGCATATTCATTCACTTGTGTTTGCTCTTCATAACACATTTGTTTTAGATTTTGGCTTTTTTTATACCCAAAATTAATTGTTAGTAACTATAGCACTCAACTCAGGTATGTCATATAAGATGTGCCAGTATGTGTTAATTATTTGTTTTATACTTTTATTGTTCTTGTTATAAGTCAACATACGTCTAATACTTTTGTGTTTATTCTTGGTAGCTGCTTCCTGCCATATTTTCCTTGAAAAATTCAGTTTAGCAGTGGTTGCCCTATGTTTCATAACCTCATCACAGATGTTAGACACTTTTTTCTTATCATAACCTCTCTTCACAAGGTCTGAAACAATTTATTCTAGTTGTGTGCCCATATTACCATCATCTGTTTTCAGTTTCACTAGTCTTAAAAGTTGATTCTATGCTATATTTTCAAACATAAATTCTGGATGCATTCTATTTTGATGTAAGTATGCATTTCATTTTGTAGGTTTTCTATAAAACAGTGCCTAATGTCCCATTCCTGTCTTTAAAAAATAGTTATATCTAAAAAAACGATGCTCTTTGTTGATATTTTTTTCTTAAACTTTAAAAATGAAATATTAATTGAAAAGTAATCATAAAACTCATTAAAAGTGACTTCATCCCCTCTCCAATTAAAAAAAGCAAGTCATCTACAAAGCTATAGTAAAATGCAACATTCCTTGTTAGACTATTTTCTGTAGATAACACAAACTTTTGTTCCCAGAAAAACATTGCTATGTTTGCATAGTTGTTACCAACAGGTGTTCCCGCTGCTACCCCTTTTCATTGTATATACAACTATTTTTGAAATAGAAACACATTATTTGTTAAAACCACTTCTAACTGGTTACATGGTTACATAACATATTTATATATTGCTGTGAATATTTAGTGTAATCTAAGAGATACTCTCTTACAAAGGCCACACCTATGTCATTCGGTATTGTAAATAACAAATCCACATTTAAGGTGGCAAGTAAAACGTTATTAACATTTATATTACTAGACCAAGTGTATAGCTACTGCAAGAAGCCCTTTGTGTCCTTTATAATTGCATCTGTTTTCTCAAAACCTATTCTTATTTGGGTTTCCAAAAACTTAGACAAGGGCTCAGTTACCCATACATTTCCTGCAACAATCCATCTAAATGGGGAGTTAATCATGGACTTGTGTATTTTTGGCAAACTGTAAATGAAGGGAATAGTAAGTGTCGCAAATATCAAATACTGCAGTAGGTCCTTATCAATTTTACCTTGTATATATAATTCATTCATGCTACTAAGGACTCATCAGTAATCGTATTACATTCATTCATAGTGATTTTCTCATAGTCTGCACATCTTAGCATATTTACCATTGATTCAGCATAAAATGTGGAGTCTAAAACAACAACTTCCCCACCTTTGTCAGCATTCTTTATCACTATTTTGTCATTATTCTTCAGTGCAGAAATAGCTAATTGCTCACTTTTAGTTATTGTAGAACAGAGTGTGTGTGCTGTATCTTTAAGAAGCATATCAAGGACTGAACGTGCATGTATAAATAGCAAGCATATGCTGTGCTCAGTGCCATTTTGAAAGTACAGCCAGAGTGTGAGCATGTAAGAATGAATGTAACTAGTTTGTGTATAAGTAACCTAAGTTAAAGTTAATAAGTTTTAATTGTGATGTGTTTGTACATAATAAAGCTGCTTGAACAACACCCAGAAAGACTTGTCTATTATATCCTGACTTGACGAGTGACAGTTATATTATAACATTTTTCAGCTTTATGATTACTATATAGATCATAAATCTCTTTCTCCACCTCTAACTCATTATGATTATGCTGTATGAACAGGCTAGATCTTTTAATCTTATGATAAGCTGCTGGTATTATTTACATTATTTGCATCATTGTATAGTACCTTCATATTTAATGTCCTTAGAAAGCATTTGAACTTGGCCACAGTTCTTGCAATATCTTCCACCGCTGCTGGGATAAAGTTTAATCCTTTTGATAGTACAGATTCTTCATTGTGCATCAGCATGTGGGACAATAAATTAATCATCAGCTCCCTCATATTTTCACTGTCTGACTGTGAGTTAACAGCCACCTGTATAGCTGCTTTTGTTGCCAGAAATTTCTTCTCCTTTGTGGTTTTGGATACACCATAGGTAGCAGATCCTCTAATAAGAAAGAGAGGGAAGAAAAATCAACAGGATCTAAGGCATGCATAGAATGGGAATCCACAAACGCCTGTTGTTGTCCACAATTGCTTTCTGTTCTTACTGCAGTCATTTCCGTTATAGTCACGCTGTTCAGTGGTCGCTTAGAGGTTACATCATGCTTCTGAAGGGAAGTAGATGAGACGTCATTGGTGGAACAATTCCCATTTCTCTCATTCTCATTGGCTGTAGCCACTGCAAGTGTTTTACCGTGTAGAATGCTTTTTCTAATGGAAGTTTTAAATGAAGTTGCGAAACTTGGTTTAATCTGTGAATGTTTCTTGTTAAATTGTTGTTGATTCATGTGCTTGCCTATGTTTGAGCTAAAGTTCCAAGTATTGGTAACACCATTGTCACCACATCTGTTAGACCAAATAAACACATTCCCTTTGGCAAAAACATTCAAATCTCTCACTAGTTTTCTCTTTTTCATCTCAGTAAGTCTCTGCTCATATGCTACAATATAATCTGGTGCTTCATGTAGCATCTCAGTTTGTGCATTAAATTGAGACTATTTCAGCATACAGAATTTCAACATCAGTGCACAGTTCTTGTTCTGTGGGATTGAAAAAGGCATTCATTAATTCCATATAACAGAAGGAGCAGCTAAGGATAATTAGTTGCCACCTTCCTAACAAATCAGGATACTTATCTCGAAATATAGGCATTTTGAGTATCCTCAAACCATAAGGTAGAATTTTATGTTCTAGGTAAGCTGAAAAACTCATTCCTTGCCACTGCAGATGTTTATAGTGGCAAGCCATGTGACACTCCACCACTGGCAACAGTAATCAAGGATCCTCTATCTTCACTACTAGCACCAATGGGGGACATACATTGGGAGGATGACAAGTACACACACAGCATTTCCAGATGAAACTCTCTGCATCAAGTGCAATTTCCCTTAAGAGCACACAGAGATCACAGTCCATCCACGGCATGTTTCTCCCTCTTTCTCCAGAACCCCAATAAGACTCCCCACTGCCACAGCTATAGAGTTGATATCTCAGCTGAGTGGCCAAGCCAAGACCTCCAGCACCCTCTCTGTCCAACCAGTGCTTTGTGTCCCTGCACACACATACTTTTTGAGATTTGATTTAAACACACACACACACACACACACACACACACACACACACACACACACACACACACACACACACACACACACACACCTGGGAAAGGCTGGCACAGGTTTACTACCTATGCCCCTTCTGCCCAGACTATAAGGTAGTTTTTACTGCCACCAGCCACTCCTTATTAGCTACTTTAAGACCCTTAACAAAGGATGTCCAATCTTACTGTGTAATGTTGCTATTAATACAAATGGTAGTTTGACCAAGAGCAAGGCTATTAGGAGTGGCCCACAGTGTCACCAAATAAGTATGCAAGCACTCTCAGAACTTAAATATGTCACACAAATATCAGCCACAAGGAAAGGTTTAAGTATATTTAATAATAAATAACAAAGAATAAGAAAATGCTCAGTATATAATTGCATTTACATCAGAGTTCAAAATAACAGGAAATATTTAAAACAACATTGCAGGACAGTCTCAAATAAATAAAGAAAAACATCTAAATTAAGCTGAGCTATATTTCTGACTATATCTGAAAGAATTATACTGTTCCCTAGACTTACTTACAGAGCAAGCAAAACAGATGTTGTGACTGGATCCTCTTGGCAGGTCAAAGACAAAATACAGAATGCTATCTCTCTTTCAGAGACTTCTTAAATTAATATTTCAAATATTACAGCTGGAGTAGCTTGCAGCATGACATCACTTCTTGTCATCTGACTCTATCCCATGTGAAAATCCCCACTGATGTAGCCGGTAGCATTTACCATATGCCTGCAAAAATACATAAACAAGGGCCCTTCAAAGATCTAAGGCAGATCCTGGAAGTCATAAAACAATAAATACTTCCAAGACTATACAAAAACTTGTAGTTCTAGACATTGTGTCTGTTACTGCTCAAAACTTACACATTTGCTAATAACAACCAAACCCAGGGACACAGATGTTATTTGCAAACAGTAAAAGTGCTGCAAACTACCATACCTGAAGTAAGCTGGCTGATTGATTTTCCTGGGCTAGCTACAAGGAACTATATTTAAAATCCTATCCTCCCAGCAAGGAACCAACAGTCCCCAGCTAAGTGTACATACCAGTAAGTACTGCATTTATGTATATTGCCTCTAAACTTGCTTTTATAAAACTGGTTTACCTTGTAACATTTGTTATATTGCCTGTATTTTGTGGATGTTAATGTTGGTTTACCCTGTAACAGTAGTCATACTGCTTTTGTTTTGTATATGTTAATGCTACAGACTGATGTGGCTGACTGAATCTACCTGCCTTGCTGTGTGTTAGAGTTTACAAATGAGGGCTTGTTAAAGGATTAGCTGATGTGAGTGTTTGCTAAATCACAATTATTTGCTCATAAAATGAGGATTCTTTTTTATAGAGAACTAGTAGTTTACAATGTTTTACTGATAGCTACCTACATCTAGCAACACAGGCTTTAGTCAGATAATAGCTGGTGTGTGACTGCTGCTTTCATAAGTGCATAAATGTAATTTGCAGCCTCTATGTTTTAGCTACTAGCATATACTTGTTTAATAAATTAACAGATGTGAATGGAACTCTGAGTTAAGACTGCCGACAGAAAGTTTTCTGTTCTGTCGTCCACCACCCTCACTTAGTGCAGCTTTCCATCTCCTTAAAATTATATCTTGCATGCCCCTATTATTCCAGTAATATGCCCTAGACTTCCTGGTCTTGTATAGAGGGTGTGTTACTCCATATTATATAACGTGCGGTAACAGCTGAACCCTGAAAGCACTTGCATAGCTACTAAAGTTGTTACAATATTATAACAAAATAATTTAAAAGCCAGTATGTTTTTGCTTGAATGAAGGAAACTTGGTTTTCATTTCTTGAAAGGCTCTCCACTGTGTACGAGTAATTAATGCTGTCATTGTTACCTGTCAGCCATACAGAAAAGCTAACTGAATTCCAAACAATGTACTTATGTTAAATGTCTGAAACTCAGCATAGTAGCTACAAGGTATTAGGAATTGTGTAACTAACTCCTCATATTCTATCTAACTTCAATAGACTACTTTCAGCCACCTAATATTTATAATATTTCTTATATTGTCTCTTCCCTTACAGAACAGTTTCCACAGTTAGCTTCACCCACAGGAAGTCCCCTCAAATGCAACCTGAAGCTGTTTAAGACAAGCATCAACCTAAACATTTGAGAATAAATGTTTCAAAAGTAAATGTACGTACCATCAGAAAGAATCAATTATTTTTACTAATATATCCGCAGTGGTGCAGCGGTGGCTTTGTCACCTCACAACAACAGGTTCTCCCATTCGATTCTCAGCTGGAGCGCCTTCTGTGTGGAGTCTGCATGTCCTCCCCATGGTCAAGTGGTGTTCAAAAGACATGCGTGAATTGGTATGCTTTCATTGAAGGTTGGGCATCAGGCTGGCACCTCGGCCCAGTAAAAATTTACTGCCAGTCATTAGCGGACTGGAGTTCCGCTGTGGCGATCCCTAACCGGGAAAAGCCTAAAGAAGAAGAAGTCAACAAACACTCCACATAGCTAATGTGGATACATCCTTAAGCTTTTAATCTGCTGTAAAGGTAGTGCACACTTGTAAGGACAATTGGCTCGACCACCCCCTCCCCCACAGTTTAGAGTTTGTTCTAAGCTCTACCACTAGGTGGCAGCATTACTTCTAAATCAATCACCAGCTGCTTTTAGGTCTCACTGAACATTTTTAAAATAAATCAAACACACAGGTCGTGACTGTTACTCCTTATTGGAAGTAACTTAAAATGTTTATTTGAGTGGGGAAACCAATTGGAGCAAAACCTACACATTTGCTAATAACAAACAAACCCAGGGACTCAGAAGTTATTTGCAAACAGTAAAAGTGCTGCAAACTACCATACCTGAAGTAACCTGGCTTATTGATTTTCCTGAGCTAGTTCCATCTGGTTTTGTGCAGCCCACTCCGCTCGCCCTTGCTATCGCTCGGGCTCACTTCACTCTCCTAACCTGCCCCCATTACCGCCCACCCCTGACTCAATTTCCTTTATATTTAGCCACACCTCCTCCACTCACTTCTCTAGCCAATCATACAACACAACACACCTACACCTCTTTAAATCCCCATCCCCTTAGTAATCACACTATGACACCATTCCTATAGTCTTTCATCACCCTCTGAACTAACAATATCATCTATCTCACACTACTCTAATTACTAATATTCCTACTATTCTTAATATACTATTTCTTCTTGTCCTTTCAACTACATTATTCTTTCTCTCAGTTCTCACATGCTATCAAAGCACTACTGTTATACACACCAAATCACCCACACTCCCTTTATCTCCAAACCACAACCCATCTACCTTTACTCACATTTCCCCCTCCCTATCTAACTTCACCATTATTGCCATGCATAGATCCAAATACTTCCTTACACCTAAACAGCATGTTGACCACAAAAGCAAATATCCACACATGTACCCAATCTCTCCAATAATCAATTTCATATTATCCAACCTGTTATTATCAGGAGATGTCCACCCCAAATCAGGTCCTAACAATTCTCCTCAAAATACTTTCAGTACCACTACCACCTCTGTGCTCTCTTCCACCTCTCCATCATCCATTACTAATACTATTCCCCCAAAAAAGACTCACCCTCTCATCTATAAATATTCAAAGTATAGTTAAAAAAAACAACACACTTCATGCTTGGATCACTCAACAAAACCCAAACATACTCACCTTGTGTGAAACCTGGTTAAAATCAAGTATTTCTAATTCTGAAATTCTTCCACCTAGCTACAATATTCCCAGGCATGACAGACTTTCAAAGAGAGGAGGGGGAGTCGCAATCATGTATTCTAACTGCCTGTCTGTCACCCCTATCTCTTTTCCCATATCTGTCTTTCTCCCAGCTGAGATAATTTTAGCTTACTTTAAACTTAGCCACCATAAAAAAAATGCACCATTGCATCAATTTATATCCCTTCTGGAAATATTGTCCCCATTTTAGAACACTTTCTATCCTGGATATTTAAAACTATCCCTTATGAAACCATCATACTAGGAGATGTCAATATTGACTGGCTGCAGATCAATAAAGAATCACCTTCTACCTCTCTCAACCTGTATGGATTCACACAGCTCATCTCTTCCCCTACCCACCTTCATAAATTGTCCTCTACCGGTTCACTTATTGACTGGATACTAGTATCTCACCCCCAGCATTGCCATAATCCAACCATTCTACCAGACACATTAGGTGACCACCTACCTTTACTAGTTCACAGAAACTCTGAACACCTGCATAAAGCACAACAATATAAGGTGACCCGTGATCTATCTAGCTATTCTCCTGACTCACTAAATCACCTCCTCTCTACTATAAACTGGTCCTTTCTCTTTAATCTCACTCTCGATGAAGCAGTCCTACACTTCAGCAACACCTTCCTATCCATCCTGAACTCCCTTGCCCCCACTAGGAAAACTCACATCAAATTCAGATACGCCCCATGGCTAATTAAACTACCCTTATACTCATGAAGACCAGAGATAAAGCTTGGAAAACTTGGAAAGGCAATAATACCTCTTCCAACCTTATCTCTTACAGGGAACTTAGAAATAAAGCTAAAAAACAAATCAAGCTTGATAAAAAGAGCCATTACCAATCCTCACTTAACAATCCCTACTGTAATCCTAAAAAATTCTGGAACTCTATTAATAAACTTCTCTCACCTGGTACTCCTATCCCACCCACACCTTATTCTGAAAAGACTCCTCTCCTCTGGAAATAGCAACCCTCCTTAATAAGTTCTTCATTGAAACCACTGAAAACTTAACTGTAACTAACTTCTTCACCTGCACCTCTTTCAAGCCATCTACATCTTCATCCTCCTCTGATTCACCTCTCTCACCCTCACTCTCATTCTCACTATTACCTGTTCCCACCTTTTATATCAAGTTGCTCTTAACTAAACTAAAACCTGGTTCACCCTCAGCTGATAACCTTCCTCCATTATTCCTTAAACATGCAGCCACATTTCTAGCTTACCCCATATCTATCCTGATTAATACATCCATAAAAGAAGGCAAAGTCCCTAAAACTTGGAATAAATGTTTTGAAGTACCTCTTCATAAAGGAGGAAACTCCACTGAGCCAACCAATTTCAGACCAATTGCCATACTGTCTCCTCTCTCCAAAATACTGGAAAAGTGTATCCATAAGCAAGTACTTAATCATCTGATACAAGAAAACCTACTCACACCAACTCAACATGGCTTCCACCCCACACATAGCACAGCTACTGCTCTTGCATCCTTTACTAATAACATTGCTCAAGTCAGGGATAATAGCAAAATAGCATCAGCCCTCTTTCTGGACCTGTCAAAAGCATTCAATACCGTATCTCATACCATACTTCATCATAAACTCTCCAACCTAAGCTTCTCAAACTCCACCACCTCCTAGTTCTGTGATTATCTCACTAACAGACACCAGGCTGTTAGATGGATCTTTTCCTACTCTCCCTTTCTAGCAGTTAGGACAGGGGTCCTACAAGGATCAATATTGGGCCCTCTCCTCTTCAATGTATTTACCAATGACCTTTTCTTATCCTTCCCCCAATCCAATCTTATTCAGTATGCTGATGACTCAACCATCATCAACTCTGCTGACAACATAGTAAACCTTCAATCCCTTACACAAAACTCATTCCACTGAGTTGAAAACTGGCTATAATCCAACCAACACATACTAAATGCGAGCAAAACTAAGCTACTACTTTTTCTACCTAAAAATCTGGAACATGCAAAACAGAGATTTTCCGTAACATCCCTTAATGGAATTAAAATTTCTGTTGACACTCAAACAATACTCCTTGGAGCAATAATTGATGGTGAACTTAAATTCAAACATCACATTCATAGCTAAATAAAAAAAAACACCAAAAACTATGTCTGTTTTACCATCACAAAAACTTTCTTCCCTGTGCATCCAGGCCATCCCTTGCCCAATCCCTACTTCTACCATCCCTACTCTATGCTTGACTTATTCTTACCCATCTACAGAGTGACCTAATATCCAAACTAGAAACCACATATAACAAAGTAGTCATATTTGATGCAAATCAACCTTACAAATCCCATCACTGTCTCTCATTAAAGGCTTTACACTGGCCTGAATTTACCAACTTACTGCCTCAATTCCAGCTCCTTATAGCCCACAGTATACGAAACAATCCTAAATCCTGCCTTTCCCTTGCAAATTCTCTGACACTTTTTACTCCTCAACTCCCACTAAGAAGTATTTTTTTGAAGTTCATAAGCCAAACAAAACCTTTGGGAAAATACTCTATTGTCACTTAGTTGCAAAAAATTGGAACATACTCCCTTTAGCCCTTAGACTACTTAAAGACAAAATGCCTTTAAGAAAACAGCTTAAATATTTTGTTTCTATCAAATTGAATATGTTCATGCTCTAAACTAATATCCAAGAAACATTCAGGGATTACCTGATATTCACAAATGACATATAACTTAACTGTATCATTTCTAGCTCTCTCTCTCACTACTACCTACACATTTTTTTCCTTCATATTCCATACTAGTTAGCTCATGTTACACTCAATTCCCATAATCCCGTATTACTATTCTTTAATTTATTTATTAACTTCCAAAGTTCACACTTTATCTGTATATTTACTTACTTCATGCCTAGTACCTTGAGTCAGCAATGTATTGACCTTAGTCTTACCATATTTCTGCTTAGTTTTTTGCCATACTATGTGAAAAATTCCATATATGTGATGTATTGTATTTCTATCCATTCTATATATTCCTTTATTGCATGTTGTGTAATTACTTCAGAAGTATAAATACTTAAAATGTGATCTGTGTTTATCTTTGTTCTTACTATTTGTTTACTTAAACCTTATTTGGGGGAGCTTTTCTCCTCAGGTCTCTGCTGAAAAATGGCTTCTGAGAACCCAGATAGACTAACTCAGTTAACAAATGTAAAAAATAATAAAAAAATAAATAAACTGAGAGATAACATCTTTTGTTTATGGGCCAGCCATAAAGTAACTTAATTTTAATTATTCTTCTGAAGTTTTACAAGATAATCTCCTGTGTTACAGTTTCCATTGTTAAAATATATACATCTAAACAGTTACAATAGTGTATATATATTTCTGTTCTAATCTAACATGGAACACTGTGGTCACACCTCTAAGCTCAGTACTTTACAAAATATTTCTTCAGCACATGTCTGCACAAACCATCTTACATGACATACAGTTCTAATACATTTGTAACACAAGCATATGAATCATGCTGATATTCACAAATGACATATAATTATTTACAAAATTCCAGATAGCTGTGCTGGCAGTATCTCCTTTTGTGACAATCCAGATTTTCAAACTGTTTTAATTTAACCTTAACTTGTTCAATGATAACATCATTTATCAGTTCATTATTCATTGTTTGATGATCGTACGTTTCCACTATGTCAAGTAATGGATTGTTCAGAATATCCATAAATTCAACTAGATGAAAGGAATTCCATTTGGTGGTGTACTGGTAGAGGGAATAGCTCTGAGCTGGTTCATGTTTATGACCGGCTGTAAAAATCCAAAGTACCCAATGCAAAAAACAGCCAGAGGCATATGCAAATCCAGTGTACTTTAATTAAAAAAACTAAAACCAATGCAAAGTCACTAGAACCACAACATGCTCAATAAAAAAGCTTTATTCAGACGTAAAACTGCTAGTAAAAATTTAGCTTCATAAGACTTCCTTAGGTAAAGTAAAATAAACAACATAAGTAGCCCATTTAAATAGTATTTTAGTCACATGATCGCATCTTCAATTAGACTTGCTTATGCAACTCTTTTGGCATAGAGACACTGCCATTTAAACCTGGCAAAATGTGAGCCTTAAGGTGCAAAATTCAACTAAACTCCTCTACTTCTGTTTTATCTTTAACATTCACTACCCAAATTGTGTCATTTCCTACCTTAAGAATAGATAATTTAAAAGTATGATTTATTCTTTCTCTTTCATATGTTTATATAAAGCATTAGTTAACACTTCTCTCCTTATTTCTGATAAATAGCTGGAAATGTGCTCTTTAAACTTCTGATTTGCTTTACCTAAATAGTATGCTTGGCATAACTTACATACAACTAAATAGAGGGCATATGGGTGACCAGTGGTTGGAGGCCTGCCTCAAATGAATGTTTCTACAAACACCAAAAGAGTGCAAAACCATGTCATTTGGGAAATCTTTGTGGGATACACACTGGCAGCCTTCTTTTTGGAGGCAGACACACCCCAAGTTGACTGCAGTAAGAATATAACCCCTACCTATCTAAGTTTACAGACTACAGAAAACAGTACTTAATGTACACACCACAGCACAAGTCTAATGTTAACAGTACTGCAGGTGATCTTATAGTAGATGATATTAGCAGGACATGTGGGTGACCAATGTTTGGAGGCCTGCTAAGAATGGATATGTGATCTTATAGTAGATGACATCAGCAAGACATGTGGGTGACCAGTGTTTGGAGGCCTGCTTGGAATGGATGTGTGCGCAAGCAGGAAAACATAGAGTACCATGCAATTTGGGAAGTCAGATTGGGGTACATGCTTCCACTTTTGTTTACATGCACACAGTTGACTGCAGTGAGACTAGAACCCCCTACCTATCCAAATACAGGGACTATAGAACATTTACTTAACGCACGTGCCACATCACAAGTCTGGTTAATGCAAGACTGCAGGTGAACTTATACTGGATGACATAACCAAGCCATGTGTTGAACAACAGCTTGGCAGGCCTGTATACTCACATTGCTTCTTAGTGTCATCTGAGGCTAGTAGCCTAGCAGATGAATGCTGTTTAGTAGGCCAGCTGTGTAACAATACCCTTATTGAGCATATTTGTCTGTTTGTGTTTGGATGAGCAAGCCTGTGAAAACCAACAAATGGCCATGTGCATGAGGGAGCACACAATATTATATATTATAACTTGTACAGTGGTTGACACATGTGTAGAAAAATCAAGGAGACCCAGAGTTGCAATGATTGCTAGTGTTGTTGCTGTTGGGGAAACAAATGGATGGATTGTCAATTTATGTACATATACCTATATTGTACCCTTAGTTTGCAATGTTTCCACATGTAGTTATAGGTGAGACATGGGGTCTGAGAATGATAGCACACTAATGACATATCATATGTATATATGTAATGTAATAGTGCGAGAAGTATCAGATTTGTGCTATAGTTAACTAAGTGTACACACATGCGTGTTTGCTTCTTTACCTGTTTGGGCATTGGTAAAGCAGTGTATAAATGCAATGCACATTTCTTACATCTGAGACTTACTATTATGTAATATATACCTGCTACTACAGCCCACTCATATATCTACTACAGGCCAGGATTTCCCAATTACTAATGGAAATAATTGAATGTATCTGGTCTGTGGTTGGCAGTCTGACATAAATCCTATTTCCTCTTTCACTTTTTCTGCAATGCTGCACTTTGTGCAAACCAGCTAAGCCTTCTCACCATGTTTTATACATGCAGTACACCATGCAAATGTGGAATTAAAACAAGACAAAGCTGATAACAGTATGGGACACAGAGTCACAGTCTGTAGAACACATTACCTATTGCTAGTACACCTCCAAACTTCTACTTATATCAGGATTAGAACCCTCAACAGCAACACAGCTTCATCAAACAGAGTGGTTGCCTTAGTCCTTTTGGTCACAGAAGAATCTTGCCATAACTGGGGTCATTCATCACACAACCACCTGCATAAAAATGTGCACTGCTATCAAACCATCCACTGTATATTGTTCAAGTACTTTTCTGTAGTATATTTGGACATAGAGCAGTTAGCAGTCACACAACCTGTCATAATTATGGTTACAAATATACATCTGTATGTTGTACATGTGTGTATTGGTAATTCATTAGTTGCCTAACACCTACAATGTATAATCAATTTTATATAATTGTCCTGAAAATGTGGGGGATAATAACTGTGACATAAACATGCATATACCATGGGTTTGGGGTTAGTATAGCTGAGTTACTGTTATGGCACTTACAAGAGGACACTCCTGTTTTGAGAGAGGATGGACAAATAACATTTACTGTTAGGATAAAAACAAGTCTGAAGTCAGATACTGAAATGTCTAGCCTAACTTTCTAACTTCTCTCTTGAATGATATACCAGTATTTTGCTGAAGCAGGACTGTGTGAATGTTTCATGCCTGATGCCTACTAATTACATATGGACACATATTAATAATATGAGTGTCTGTAGTCACATGTTAATTTAAGTTCTCTACAAAACCACCACTATATACTTGCATACCTTACCAAGGTAGTAGATACAAGGATATGTTATAATATTCTTCAAGAATACAGTCTAGATTCAGGTCTTACCTTACAAATGCAGCAGCTGACACAGCTTTAGTTCAGGGCTGACTCTGTCTGATGCAAGCAGTACACAGCCAATACATGGAAAGGTACAGTTTGTGTAAGTTGCCTGACATCAATTTTAGTATATGTATGTGCATAGGAGAAAGATATTAGTCCCTAGGTCCCTAAGTGGTCAGCAGGTGTGCTATAAGATATGTCTTAGACAAAGCAAGGGCACACTGAGCATGCCTACGTTTCCCTACAGGGATATCTGGGGGTTCCTCCTCTGAGTCCTCCTGTAACTATGGCTGTGGTTACCTAGGTATTGGGTGGGGGGATGAGTGTCCCTTCCCCTTGCTAATCCTGCAGCAGTTGTTTCCACAGGATCAATAGCCATACTGTGAATATTTGGATACTTATGAATAGATTATACTGCAGGGCTCCATCAGATATATCTAGGCACCAGAACTGTGACTTCAGAAGCCCAAATATATGCTCTACAATGTTTCTAGTCTGTGCATGTGCCTCATTATGGCATTTTTTCCATGGGTGTGTGTGCATTTCTGATGGGTGTCATCATCCCCGGTTCCAGGGCATAGCCAGCATCCCCCAGCAAATAGCCCTTTGGGATGTCCCCTCTAGCAAACATCTGGAACAGCTGTGATGTGTGCCAGATAAGGGAGTCATAATAACTGCCAGGGTTGCCAGCACACACATTCAAGATAATACTCTGGGTATTGCACACAACTTGGCATTTGATGGAGTGGTATCCCTTGTGGTTAATGTAGATTCTACCCTGCTCACCTGGTGGTGCCTTGATGTGTACATGAGTGCAGTTTATGGCACTCAGCACTTCAGGGTAGTGCACTACTAGAACTGTTGAATATTGCTGGCCCTCTCCTCAAATGTAAGGGGAAAATATATGTGCTCACTGACATGTATAAGCATAGTATCCAGGAACTAGTGGAGGATCCTGGATGTGGATGCCTGTGACACACCTATCATGTCCTCAGTTGGTCTTTAAAAACTACTTGTAACGAATATTATAAGGACTACAAATACCATAGTTTCCACTGGGATGGGTGCCTCATGGTTGGCTGTGGTTCTGAGTTGAGGGCAGCAGAGCTGACAGAGTTCTTGTCATGTGCCCTCTCCACCCTTTAGTGCTCTACAATCTCCAGCTCATGTAGCACCTGGAAGGTTACCCTGGGCCTGAACACTCTTCTCCTTTTTGGCCTAGGCCTATTGTCAGTAGCACCAGCAACATTGCCTTCAGCCGCTAGCACACACAGATGTAGAATAGCTACAACAGCTCCTAGGATTATCTCAGTTAAAATTTCCACATCTCTACTCCAATGCTCTTAAAATATCATTGGAAAATCATAATGTAGGCTGTATGCATACTTTATTCATTTCTTGAGTATGTCCACCATATGGGTTTGGCTAATTAAGATGCAATTCGCATTCACCTGCTTAGGCTATACTCAACATGCTTTAAAACTCCTGCTTCAGTGAGCAGCAGTGTGCCGTGTGCACCATCATACAACAGAGTGCAACTGTGCATAACTAAGGTAATGTCATGTTAATTTTTTTTTTTATCTTAATCTCTGTTATCATGAAACATGCAGAAAATGTTATTTTCTGCAAGTTATACTTTAATTGTATAAGCTGCAATATCACAACAGTATAAGAAAATTAGCATCCCCTGTACTAGAACCCAGGAGCATCTACACTCCAACAGGTTCATAGGTAGGTACTAGGCTATCTGCCAAAGGGCATTTATAAGCCTAGCCAGAGTGTGTCGACTTTCGCCGCCCCATTGATTAATTAACTGATCCTCTGTCAAGCAGAGCCAATAAGTGATCCCAGGGGTGTATTTTCTGTTACCCATCCACTCGTCAAGGTTTCTCTTGACGAGTGTTAGTGAGGGGCTCTGCCTAATGTAGTTTGGAATTTTGTTCCAAACATGGGGAGTCTCTGTAACAGGAATCTATCCCTCCAGCACGTTCTATTTATTGTTGTGGTGAGGTTCAGCTCACTAGAGCACGTGGCTCGCAGTGATTTGGATTTCTTTAGGTGGAACATGTCCATCAATTCTGAGTTGGACATGGCTTTGTAAGTTAAGCAGAGATCACCTCTGAGTAAGCGATATGCCACTGAGTACAGCCGGAATTTTTTCAGTCGGACTGTATAGGACATATGTTTGAGGCCAGTAATCCTCTTGGTGAGGTACTTTTGTGGTCTTTCCAGCTGTTGGAAGTGTCTTGTGAGGTACAGTCCAAATGGGGCATTGCAGTCTATGATGGGTCTGATGAGTGACAAGTAAAGGGGCACTATAACCTCTTTATTTCTAGATGCAAACCCTTTAGTAATTAGATGGGCCACATAGAAGGATTTCCTGACTACCTTGGCAATATGATTGTCAAAGGAGAGATTACTATCTACCTGGGTCCCCAGATCTCTTATTATCTCTTCTGTATTAAGGGGGGTAGTTACCCAAATTCCTGTAATGTGATGGTATTAGCATAGTGCAGCCCTGCTTACTATGTTTGAGTGATATCCAGTGGTCCCCAGCAATATCAATTGAAACCACCCAGTTTCTATTTTTGGATCTGTAGCTTGTGATGCCCCTGCTCTGGCCCAGTAATTAAGGAGCTTCAATCCTCATCACTGGCAACAGAGAGGGATGTACACAATGGGAGGATGACAAGTACACACAGTAAAGTACAATTTCCCTTAAGAGCACACAGAGATCACAGTCAGTCTGGGGCTGGTTTCTCCCTCTTTCTCCAGATCCCCATTAAGACTCCCCACTGGCACAGCTATAGGGTTAAGATCTCAGCTGAGTGGTCAAGCCAAGACCTTCCGCACCCCCTCTGTCCAATCAGTGCTTTGTGTCCTTGCCCAAATAGCTGACACACACACACACACACACACACACACACACACACACACACACACACACACACACACACACACACACACACGCACACACACACACACACACGCACTTTGAGATTCGATTTATGTACAAACACGAACAACCACCTGGGGAAGGCTGGCACAGTTTTACTAGCTATGCCCCTTTCTTCCCAGTCTATAAGGTAGTTATCACTTCTACCAACCCCTCTTTATTTTTTTTTTAATTTTTATTTTTTTGCTACTTAAGGCGCTTACAAGGGGTGACCAATCCTACTGTGTAATGTTATATTTATCCAAATGGTAAGTGTGACCAAGAAAAAGGCTATTTAGAAGTGGCTTGTACAGTGTCACCAAATACATGCGCAAGTACTCTCAGAGCTTAAATATGTCTCACAAATATCATCTGAAAAGATAGTTTTAAATATATTTAATAATAAATAATAAAAGAACAAGACAATACTCAATCAACACAGTAAATGCAGAGCTCAGAATCACAGAAAATATTTTAAAACAACATTGCAGGACAGTTTCAAATAAATGCAGAAAACATCTAAACTAATCTTTACTATATTCCTATCTATATCTAAGAGATACTATGCCCTAAATAACTCACTTATAGAGCAAGGAAAATACAGATGTGCTGAATGGATGTTTCAAGGTCCAAGACAAGATACAAAATCCCAGTCTCTCTCTCTCTCTCTCTGAGAGAGTTCTTAAATTACAATCAAACATTATTGCTGAGTCATCTTGGATGACATCACTCTTTGTCACCTGCCTTCAGTTCCCAGGCTAACAGAAACTTAACAAAATTTAACATTTCTGTGTGAAAAATACATATCTTTCAGATGTTTGCTCTGAAATGGAAGTCGTAAAACAATTAAACACTTTTAAATTTTAGACCTAGTGATTACTTCTGTCCAGGACAATAGAAAAAACTTCTAGCTTTAGACATCCTGTCTTCTTGTTGCATTGAAACAAATTTTTTAGCACATCATAAAGCGCTTAATTTCATCTTATTTTTTTGAAGTTTTATAAGCTAATCTTCTATGTTCCAGCAGGGTATGCTGTGGTTACATTCTTAAACCTCAGTACATAACATACAGTTCTGTATAAATCTTATCAGTATTCACAAATGACATAGAATTATTTACAAAATTCCAGATAGCTGAGCTGGCAGTGTTACATAGCTCATATCTGATACTTGGGTGGTCTAGTTGCGCAAACAAGATATGCATCACCAAAACTGTTTGTGGCAAGTGGCACACTGTGGAAATATGTACAATACAGTAAAAAAAAAGAAAGTGACCTGACACATACCCCTGATTTCACCAACATCCATTGGATACATAAACATCGTGTAAGAGACTACACAAAGTGAACATCCCTACACAGTTCCTGTTTTTTGTGATTCAACAAATCCACTGCTTTTTACATTCCTTTGCATAATAACCATACTGGCAGCCTGGGATCTACATGGTTAGTAGCTGTGTAAGCTGGTCAGTAGCACGAAGGTGCTATTTTATAGAAACAAGGCAGGGTATTACATTACCTATAGTTACAGTACATTATACTCTTCTTTTACAGAACTTTTTTGGTAATCATAGTTAACAGCAGCCTGATTGCAGCTAGGATAAACTCACTGATCTCTACCAGGAATCTTCTTATTCACACAGAATCCACAACCCTCCATCACAAGGATGAGCAAGATGGCAAAAGCTACTCCCACACACACACACTTTATTTTCCTATATCCTTAATCAGACTTTAGCCATGTGGGTTGCAATCAGGGCTACGTCTGTGCATCACAGAGTTTAATGCATATATGACTTTCAGTTTTGTCACATACTCATAGCCAGAAGAAAGACAGATTGCAAAAAATTCTTCACAGCAAAAAACAGAAGTCTTGCATGTACTGCTTTCATATAGTTTCTACTATTTTTCCTAATCAGGTAAGATCCACTCAATCAATAATTACAATTATGTAGAAAACAAACTACATGTGAAAAGATGAGGAATACTTTTCTGAAAAATGTTTCTGGGATATTTTATTGTAAGACAGATTTTATATGGTGTTATCAGTAAAATGAAGCACAAAATATCAAACACTAGTAATTCTACAGGGGTGAACTGAAATGCTTTTCAGGTAAAAAGGCTGTCAATATTTTATATTTATTTCCTGCCATCCAGAAAGATAGGAGCAGTGATAAATAAAGGGAGTAAAATACTATGCAAGAAAATAAGTCTTATGTATTGTACTTCCATGCAATTAATTCAGTTTGTCTTGAAGAATGGATGGATAATATGTCAGAAAACATGTTATTTTAGCAGTATTATATACAGCAAATTAGCTAAAATAATCTTATGAAAACATTTTGTATTATTTATTTCTGACTATTTATGATATCAATTGATGACAAAACAGAAAGGTATTTGTTTATGAAGCAACTATTGTAGCTGGCCAACCTCTATATAAAAAGAGCTTAATACTTCCCAGAACAATATGCTATCCAAGTTTTGTATTCATACCATATCAGATCCATTTTAATACTGTGGGCCAGAACAGAAATGTGTAATCACAGGCAAGGTTTTTGTTAATTTAATATTCATGCATTTTTATCAAGAGTCCACAGTTAAAATATTAGTATCCTAAAAGAAGAAAATTATTCCATCAGGAAATTCTTTGCATGAAATAAGTTGAAAGTCTTCCCAGAAAATACAATCAATACTGCCAGGAGATAAGAAGATTAACAGTTGTGTCATCTTTGATGTTTGCAGAGGTATAACTGCTGTTATTGTCATGTAATTGAATTAGTGTACCAATACAGTAATAGCTGAACTAATGGAAGAAATGTAAAGGATAACAGATATACTTTTCACCACTGTTTTCTATGGCATTCAGACTCACAAGTGAGCCCAAACTACTAATTGCTATAGGCCTGATGTTCTAGAATGAGCACTGTCTGCTACAAGTCCTGCTTTGACTGTTCTTTGTAAACACTTCTCCAAGATGTCTGGCCATCTACTCTGAGCTGCAAAGTCTCACGGTGAATAGAAATCAGTTACTTGATTCTTCTAATTATATATGCTTGTGTTTGAGATTATTGTCAGATAATGGAAAGGTAGCTAGGAGAGAAGGGGTTTATCTTTAAAGGGAATGCTCTGTACAGTAACTAGCAGAAAAAATAATCATATATTTGAACACATAGCTAAAGCAAAAGTAAAGCCAGACATATATATTTAATATTTAACAGAAGACCATGCAAGTTAGAACACGATGAAATTGCAGAGCATTAAAATATATAAAGTTGGGGAGAGAAAGAGATGCACAAAAGAATCATAAACTGGCCAGCAAACTAACTTTTAAATAAAACATCCTCTCTAACTGTAGAAAGACTAAACAAGGATATTCTTACAGAACACAGTCCCCAAGTTAAGAAATTTTACATCCTTGAAATTGTTCATAGGAGAATGACAGGACAAATTATGTTTATTTTTCACAATGCATTTACCCATCTAATGTTTGATTCACAAGATAGTCAACATGTTTTAAAGTCTCCTGTTACTGAAAATTAGAAGACATCTAGTACTTGTTTGACTTGCTGTGCTGTACCTGATTATTGCTGATCTCCGTCTGCACTTGATTTTGGATTGGAATTATTAATTTAAGGTTTGGTTACTTCTATTTTTTTATATTTTTCTTTTATTGCATGTTGTTTTGTTTTAAGTTTTTTGTTCTCTTGGAGTTTTAAGAGATCTTGGCTAGCATCAGTTAGAAAATAATTATTTTGCAGACAGTGAATAATATCCAGATAATTAGCAGTAAGAGCTGAGAAATATTTAGTGGCATCTTTATTTCACTGTAGTGCCTGTTTGACTTGTAGCTCTGTGCCTGACTATTGCTGATCTCTGCCTGCATTTGATTTTCCCATCCACCCACTCACCATTCTACTGTTGTGCTTTTAAACTTGGTGGCTTTTGAGTTGCCCATCCCTACTACAAATTTGATTTTGGACACTCCTTCCAGTCTCATCTCATCAGCTCATTCCACTGAGCACTGACAGATCAACTGGGAAGGCTCTTCACTTAGTCTATTAAACTTGAATTATCTCTTGTTTATTACCTTTCCACTTACTGTAAAAAAAATGCATGTTATTCAGCTGCTTTTACTGTATTTGTGCTTCTTCCTACTTTATTTAGCTTTTTGCTGTGCATCCTCAAAGTGTTCAGTTACATTTAATCTGCTGCATTTACATTTTACTCCCTCACTTAAAAGCCAGTAAATGACTTTAAAAGACACAACATCCACATAGAGATCAATATAGGGCCAGGGCTTAATGAACCCCCCCACACCTTCAGCGGAGCTCACAAAAGGGGCATATAACTGCTGTTTTATATAGTGTCTTAAATTGTTGTTGGCAATGTTTTTATCTGTATTTACAAACACTGAATTGATTAGTTTTTACTGCTGCTGTTAAGGGGCATATAACTGCTGTTTTATATAGTGTCTTAAATTGTTGTTGGCAATGTTTTTATCTGTATTTACAAACACTGAATTGATTAGTTTTTACTGCTGCTGTTAAGTAGTAAGGAATTGTTTTTAACTGCTTTCTTCATTTATACTGATATAAAAAAAGGATTACAACTATTGCATTATTAAACCTTGCATTCGTTTTTACTGCTGCTGTTAAGTAGAAAGGAATTGTTTTAACTGCTTTCTTCATTTATACTGATATAAAAAAAGGGGCTTACAACTATCGCATTATTGAACCTTGCATTGCTGCTACCAATGGTTTAAATATGTAGTACTGCTAACCAGAACTATGTTTTTAAAATGCATACTGGATACTGAAATATTTGTCTTCAGGGATTGATTAGTGTTATTCTGAGTAGTCATACCTTGCTTTATGTTATCTTTGTTTCTCATTATCTATCTTGTCTCTCTTGTCTCCTAAAGTTACTCTTTTCATCCTGTGCTTCCAGTGCTAGTCAGCAGGAAGCTAAAAAACCCTCTCCAAATATTGGCGGGTCACCACATTGCATAACAATCCTGCATTCCCTTTTTCAAGGAAACCAGTAAAGTATGTCTGCTGAATAACTCTTACAAGAAGGACTTTCTATTATTGTACCACTAACATAAGAAATAAAGCCAGTCCTGAGCTAGGACAGCCAGCAGCCTCTACTCCCCCTTCTGTAATTTCACTTCCTTACTCCTCCTACCTGCATAGATACCCCCCTTGTATTTTCACACACTGCTCTTGCGGGCTACCAACTTACTCCCTTTCTAACCAGCCTGCAATACTTGAACTGTCCACTAGATGGCACCCTTATTCCAGCCATAATTTCCTCTTATTTTTCTCACAGGATCAACTACTTACCTCAATTTCTTTAACTTCAGTAGTCCCCGAAGTGTTATTTCAGGCCTCTCTTTTGTTTTTTCTTTCATTTCTACTGTCCACAGACACCTTTCTAGTCCTCTTGTTTGTTTCCCCTCCATAGCTACAGACCACGGACACCTTTCTAGCCCCTATTCTATTCCAACTTACCACTGGAATTAGCCTAAATAATTGTTTTTTGCTAACTGCTTCAGTATCTGTTGCTACCCACTATGTTCGCCCTACAGGCTCACTCCGCTCCCCTCCCTACCCCCAATTCTCACCAACCCCCAGGGGTCCTACCCTTATACATACTAACCATACCTCTTCCTCTTCCCATTACTCTCTAAACACACCTCTTCCTCTTCCCACTACTCTCTAACCATACCTATTCCTTTACTTTTACTCTCATTACATACCTCTTGCTCCTACCATTATTTCTTCAAACACACACTTCCTTCTACCTTACTTTCTAAACACTCTCCAGTTACCCAACTGTTCTAATATTAACCTCACACCAATCTCATTTAATCACACCACACCCTACTCCCTTCTGTCATCCCTACCCAGTGAATTTCTTTTTCTATCAACAAACAATCTATATTTCCTCATACAATGTATAAACAACCCATCCAATTGTATTTCCCACTCTTATTCACACTCACACTACTACATCCTTTAATCTTCACCCATCTATTCACCTCCTTTGAAAACCCGCTAAGCCCACACCTAAACTACCCCAAGAAAGAAACCAACTCTCCTCTCTTCCTTATTCATGCTAATATAACATCCTCATCAAACTACATACTTCCTAAATACCACTGAGCACTTCACTTAAAATACAACAATCAGAACCCCAGGAAAGGCCTACCTCTATACTCCACCCATGTGAGGGGATCTGCCCCCCACCCCCCGTAAATTAAATATACCAACTCCGAGATCACACTACAGAGAGAAAAAGTTAATTTCCTAACCCCACTGTATCACGATCACCATAAAGAATGTACACATAATGTCTATATCACTTACCTGTGTGGTCTAAAAAACACATACAGAGTGGCAAAATAAACACTATATAAATAGTTAAAATTCCTACACTATATAAATAATAACTATAGAAATAAAAACTATAACATTTCATAGTGATACCACAAGATTAACAGATTAAACTATAACAGTTACACGTTTGATGATATACTATTACATATTATACATTTTAGATGTTATGAAAATCGGTATTATGACATTTAGATGTTTTGGGTTTTAGATGTCATGGTCTCGATGTTTTGATTTTAGATGCTATGGGTTTTAGATGTTTTGAAGGGGAACCATATATATATATATATATATATATATATATATATATATATGTTTGTGTGTGTGTGTGTGTGTGTGTGAGTGTATGTGTGTATAATTCCATGGGAGGGTATGTGTGTATAATTCCATGGGAGGGTGCAGTGGGCTTACCCCATGAACAAAAAATTATTTTAATGTTTGTTGAAAGTGGTTTTGGTGAAGTACTTTCACTTTTTTGCATTCGTCAAAACTACATATGGCTACTCGACATGTATCACTTCTGTCTGCCTATATATATTATCTCTTTATCTATCTATCTATCTATCTATCTATCTATCTATCTATCTATCTATCTATCTATCTATCTATCTATATGTCTAGGTGCCTGTCTATCTATATATGGGTGGTGTGCAAAATGTTAAAGGAATTTAATTCATGAAAGTTTGATTGAATGCATTTTATCAAATCCCATTTCATTGACTTCTGAATTGTAATGAAAGTTTTGAACGCCCACAGGATCTATTTTACAGACTGTTTTGACAATTCATATTTTTGTGATTTGGCAAAGTGAACTTGATATTTTGCATTATAATTCTGTGTTGTCCAAAATTTATAGAAATAATTTCACACATGCACACACACACACACACACACACACACACACACACACACACACACACACACCTTGGCCTGCCACGCACACTGCAGACACACATCCATACAGCATATAGATATGGATATAGATATATAGATATATAAATATATAGATATAGATATATATATATATATATATATATATATATATATATATATATATATATATATATATATATATATATATATATATATATATATATATATATATATCTATATATATATATATATATATATATATATATATACAGGGACAGGGTGCATTAATAGTCACGATTCTTTTGTCATAAAAAAGATAAAAGCATTGACTTTTTTATTTATAGACAGTTTCACACAGTGGTTCACATTCAAAAGAACTTCATTCTGCCAGAATCAATTTATTCTGATGCAGATTAATGTGTGTGAATGCAGGTAAAATACTTCCCATGCATTTTTTAAACAGTTTTTGCCACTTCTTCACCATGAGAGCAGGGTACACTTTGAAGGCATTTATCTTGTGTGACCAGACTATGCCTGATAGAAGCAACTAAAATAAATGCTAAAATTGTCTTGTGTTATCTATTGTCAGTCAGTTTCTATTACTTTTTCATACTCTGCAGAAGTTTCACCTTATCGGATAGGGTATTATTTGAGAAACAGAGCCTGTGAAAATGTCTAGAATAATTCTTAGAAAATTATTTTTGACATTTTTAGAATTTTTATTCCTTCATCTTGTAAAGTGAGGGGAACTTTTCCAGAATAGAATTACTTTAGTGAGGCACTATGTAAAAAAGGATGGCATATTTTCATATTTGTGTGAAAAGTGCAGTCTGTTTAATTGATTTGTATACAGTTTCTATTATTTGTTCAGTTAAACATTCTGCAGTATCTGTAAGTGAGACAAGTATTTTCCTTTTCTTCTTCCTCTACAGTGATGAAACATTGATACTTTTTCCAGAAAGAAAAACATAACAGCCTGTACTACAGAATTACAATGACAGAAATTATAACAATGATAACAAGTCACTGATTTTACCACATCATACAGATGATAGATTTGTTGAAATTTCCCCATAAAATAAGTAGAGGAAACAACTCTGTATTATCGTATGGCACAAGCAATCTCTTGACAACAGTAAATCAAGCTTCAAGGATCAGTAGAGTAAGGTCACTGGTAATTATGTTTTGTTATTTAAACAGTGGCAAGCCAGTGAGAACTCTGATACACTGTTTTCTTACTACCTAAAGTACATTGATAAGAACAGTTCAGGGGTCATGTAACTGACAACACAAGTGTGGAAATAGCAAGGATCAAAGACAGAATGGTAAATCAGACATGTATGTGTCCGTTGATGGTGATATATTAGCTGGTATCCTAATAGTCATACAGAAAAATGATCCAGAAAATACTAATAAAATTATAGTTATCACTCTGCTTACCATTTCAATAATTTTGCAGACAGGCCTAGAAATTAGTCTGTGGAAATAATCCATGCCTCTCAACTGAATATGGAAGAACAGGACATGTGTGGCAGCCTATCGCATGGTACATATTCATCAATGTCTTATGCAACAATAGTGAGCAGTTGAGTTATCGATGAGAATGACAACAGGACTAGGAAGATGCTCGCTTGTGGACAGCAGCACTATCGTACCCTTGCATGACCTGAACTAGGTGATGATAAACACATTGCATGGCAATCTTGATGACTTGAGTTAAGGCATAACACTATAGCCCATATAGAGAGAGAGTACTTCCACCTATCAAGATCATTGGATGGCCACTTTTCATCTCTTGGTTTAACCACGGAGTATCACAGATCTCCCTGCTACAGCCATCACTATATACATAGCCACTAATCCTGTATCTCCAATGTGGTTATGCAGAGTCCTTGATGTCTTGGACTTTATACATTCTTAGGTTCATGAGTAAGTACTAGGTTAGCTGCCATCTTTGGCAATTTTAAGCCTATTCAATTTTCATTTGATTCTTGAATTAACCTATCCCATTTGCTGTTAGACTGGCTTTAGCCATCTCATGGTTGATAATTATGTATTTTATATGTGGGATCATACCACAGAAAATTTGATTAGACCCATGCATGGGATAAAGCACTTAGACCATTAGTGCCTGCAGCACTAATGTATATATGCACAGATTGATGTCAAGTTAGACTCCCACATCAGGGCATATCCTGGAGGCATAGCAGCAATGGCCACCTAAACATGTCATCACAATGCTGACTGCATGTATCTCAAAGACAGTGAAGTCATATCATGTCATTTCTAGATTTAATACCTTTCTATTCGGGTTGGGCTGATGTGGATGGGATATCCAATACTAAACACAGGGGATACTAGACATTACTCTTCCATGCCACCATCATCTCAGTTATGAGTGATGTGAGTGTGACCTCCATTATTACCTTTCCTGGTGGTGTCACTCTGTCGTCAGACTGTGCATGTGCATGGTGCCATCATCATCAGCAGCAGCCACTGGCAAAGTGCTGACATCATGCATGTTATGACCTGTCACACTTGATAATCTAGTATTAGAAACCATGAATTCATACAAATAATATACCTGTGGTAATGCTGGATCACACCTATGACTCCCACCACAAACTGATTCCAACCAGTTGTGTACATAGTCTATCGGAATGTGCATATCTTTTCATGCAGGTTGTCGCTGTTGCAACCCTAATGTCCCTGGATGACAGATATGCATAATGTGTTTGTCTAAGTAAACCATTCAAAGAAGCAAGTCACTGTCCTGCAGTCATGGCACATCCCTTATGGACATCCTGGCAGATGTCACCAGTCCAGCTACCACACACAAGCCACCAGCAGTTATAAGGGCTATCTAACCTTTGCCTGAGAGGGATGCCAGGAATGTATCCACCTCTGTGAGACACCCTTTTATTGGTGGTTTAACCCTATGGTTAACCTGTTTCTGGCAATTTTCCTTTACCTTTATCTCAGCATGCAGTTTCATATCTTATCTTGCAAGGCGCAAATACTATTGTCCTGTTATGGCCACCTGTCAAACCTGCTCATGGAAGCCCTTGTATAATTTACTCTTCTCAAAAATAGGTACGTATGTTATGTGCTTGTAGGACTTATAATAGCACATCTTTCTCTGGTGCAGTGAACTTTTCCAGCCATTTCCATTCCTCTGCTCCTGTGACAAGATGTATACATCTCTGGGTTACACATGCAGATCTGTTTGTGTGTGTGTGTGTATGTGTGTGTGTGTGTGTGTGTGTGTGTGTGTGTGTGTGTGTGTGTGTGTGTGTGTGTGTGTGTGTGTGTGTGAGCACGTGTGCTGTCCCACTCCCCTGTTGCACAGTCATAGCCCTGTGTACTGTTATGCTGCTACCATTCCAACACTGTGTCACTGTGCTGCAGCAGTGATCATGTTTGCATCACTTGTCATCTATCAGAACTGTACTGACATACAGTCAGTGAGTAGTGTAACTGAGTCCTCATATTGACAATAGTATGGATTGCAGTCTGTGTGCATATGTCACACTGTTGCAAACACTATGTCACAGAAGAGTAACCTCACCTGACTGTAATCTCTGTTCCATGTTAGTTTGACACCCCCCCCCATTGCAGGACTGTGAACAGTTTTAGCCATGTGCCCTGTGCCCTGGCATGTTGAGCTTGAGCAGCAAGACTGCAATCTGTTATGCCATGTTCCTTGTCAAGTTGAATCCCACCAATAGTATATCACCCCCCTAACTTTTTCTTTGCTGTGTTATCCCATGCACTTCTTTGCTAGGTAACAGTTCCCTTTAACTCCTTGTACACGCTTGTGTTCACTGCAGTCCTAAGATCTATTACCGGTAGTTCTGTCTGCTGTCAATACACCTGCATGACAGTACACTCAGTTATCTACCACGCATTGATTGCTAAGTTGCTCGCCAGAATGTGGTCTTCTGCAGTGTGGTGACCACATGTATTATCATGATGAAATCAGTCTTGAAGTACTGTAAATATGCTAATGGGGTTATTTCTCTTGGGCATCTCTGAATCTCACCTATAAAAGGATGAGTTATTAGACATAGTTGGTTCCACCATGCTTGTTGCATGCCTGTTCCTTGGATTGGAGGACACAAGCACTGTGCATGCATGCACAGTCACTGTCATGTCCTTATTGCTGCTTGGTCATGTAGGTTTTCCTTTGCACTGAGCTACCATATTGCCTGATGATGCACATAGTGAGGTATCGAATACAAGTGGCTGTGTGCATCAGTCTATCATTATCCTCACTCTAATCTGCAAAGTTGGCATATTCACTGGGGGTGTTTCACTCAGCAAGGGTCCCACTTTGAGCAACCAAGAAACCAAGAGCTTTCTTCATCAGTTGCACAGTGACCATAGGGAGCCCTGGACAGGGGATTATGAGGGTCCCCTCAATAAAATTGATGCCTAGTACCAGTTTACCATGGAGAAGAGTGATTCCACTAGCAGAGTCTGATCTGGTCAACATTGCAGGCACAAGCATACTGACCACTGGAGGCACCATCTTCATCTGTTCCATCAGTGGGAAACCGACAATAATGAAAAAGGCACAGTGTTGTTTTTTTTTTTTTTTTTTTGTCTTGTAAGCATTCCATACATTAGCCATGCTGATTACTTGCATGTTTCAGGTTTCATAGCAGAAGAGGAGATTGAGGCTAGCCGGATGTTTTGTCTAAGGACATGTGTCATAGCCTCATCAGGTTATGAGCTAAGAGTACTTTATTGGTCCCTGTACTGTACTGTTTTAATACAGTGACATGCATACCTCTCAAACTTTTAGAGCAAGAAATTTGGATGAAGTCGTATGAAATTCGAGGACAAAGGCCTAAAAATAGGGACAATTTTTAAATATTGCTCTTACAAACTTGGAAAGCTGCTAGAATAAAAGGTTTTGCATTAGCATGCATTTTCTGATGAGTATGAAGTCTGAAACTCCAATTTCTGTCATTATTTTCTGAATTAAATCCTCAATAATTAGCCAGTGATTTGCCAGAAAACCAACATTTTATGAGGAACAGACAAACAATATAAGGCAAAAATATGGACATTCTGTGAAAATCTGGACAGCTGAGAGATGTTAACATGTGCATGTTTTGATGTGTTGCATTTGTTTCACCTTTGTTCCATCTCCATCTACAGACCCAACTGTGGTGCAGACTGCAGTGAGGCAGCTGTCACCATGAGCTGCACCAGCCACCATGGCTACATCTCAGTACCCAGCAGTTCTCAGCCCTGTCTCTCTGCAGGGTAACAATGGTCACCCTGTGGAAGGTGATCTGAGTGCTCAATGAAACATTGCACAACTTAGAGTGGTTAAGTGTGATCTTTCTTTGTCATCCAGCAGGAGGTACAGTGTCTAGTGAAGACCAAGGAGGACTATAAGCTGGATGCTCACATTGGCACCTTTAAGTGTCTATTTGTGTTGCTGATTAAGTCTGGCCACCAGAGGAGGGACCCAAGAATAAGAAGAAGGAAAACATTTTTATTTGAACATATAAGGGGGAGGTAAAGTACAAAGTCAGTACGCAGCTGTTCAACTCACTGCATGAAGGCATGGTAGAGTGAGCAGTGAATATCAATACATATAACTGTGTGTGACAGAGAGAGAAGGAACATGATGTCCACAGAAGTGCAGATGCATTGTTGCTTAGGATGGTGTGGAACAGGAAGTGATGCACATTTAGTAGGGAAAGAGAGCCAAAAGCTATGAGCGCCAACATCATTTGGTCAAAAGACACTACAAACAATAAATATTTTTTGACAAATATTTACAAGCAGCACTTGACATCATACCTCTCAGCTCTACAGATTTTCGCAGAATGTCTAGATTTTTGCATCATATTTTTGGTACATTTTTCATAAACATTTTTTTCTGGCAAATTAGTGGCAAATCATTAAAGATTGAAATTATAAAATAGTGTCAGACATTTGAGTTTCAGTCTTCATACCATTCAGAAAATTCACGCTAATGCAAAACCTGTTATTCTATCAAATTTCTAAGTTTTAAAGAGCAATATTTAAAATTGTCCCTATTGTTGGGCCTTTGTCCCACTTTTATATATGGGTTTGTCCAGATTTCTTGCTCTAAGAGGTTGAAAGGAATGCTTGACATTTACAGGGACAACTTGCTCTGGATGAAAAAAAAAGTCTTGTTTTCTCTGTTTTATTCACTTATATATCTATTGATCAGCACTTCCCTTTCAGCCACAGACCTCTCACAAATTTCAAATAATCTAATCCACCAGCTGAGCTTAACTAAAAATAAAAAGTAATCAGCATGACTGCATAATGTCGGGTTATTTGTTAATTATCTCATCTCTTAATATTTAATACCTGTTTTTCCAGATTTGTTTATATAGCATGCATAAAAGTGTGGATTCAACAGGCAGCCTTTTTTTCTAATGTGATCAGTCAAGCCTGTCTGTAGTAAATCATGTCTCTCAAATAGTGCACTTTCTAGTATGTTTACAGTTAAATTTGACTTCATATTTAACCTCTTCCATGACCAGAATAATTTTCACTAAATACAGAAAATGTGTTATCGCCATTGAACATTGTAGCTTATTTTTCTTTTAACTCATTACAGAAAATATGCTATTTCCTTGAACATTTTAACTTGCTTTTCTTTTGTTAACTAAATGCAAAAATATGTTTTCTCCTTGAGCATTTGAACTTATTTTTCGTTTGTTAAATACATGATGGCTGCTTGCTCTTCTCATTGCATTTGTCAGTACCAGATATATAAAACATTTCCTTTTATACTACCATGTTCATGTTTTGATTCATGACTATGATTGCCAGCCTTTTACCACTTTACTAGGTTGTGCAGTCACCCATTTCTGCTTGACTATGTGCAGTTTGCACATGTGTATGTTGAGCCTTTGTCATGCATCCATATATGCATATAGACAGATAGATAGATAGAAAGAAAGATAGAAGTTTTAAAGACATGCTCAGAATCATATAGACATACAAAAGCCTAGTCAAGGACTTCTATTAGCCTCATCTGATCTGTGTAACAGCCTTTTCCTGCTACCCTGTGATATCACTGCAGCCTTGCCTTCACAGTTTCCATTCTGCGGAATAACATGTTAATGGGGATGGCAATGGCAAATGTCTTCTTATTCATTATACAATGACTGGCCAGCAATATTCAAAAACAAGCTTGCTGATTGGTCAGCCCAACCAGCGTGCCCATTCTCAATCTGAGAATATGCTAATGGAAAAATGCTGGTCACCCGAACTTTTTTCTGTAAGTATATCTCATATTTTTTTTTACTTTTCTTTCTTTTTTTTAATCAAATTACAAAACAGAAGACCTCAAATGAATGAAGGAGATGGCATAGATAAAAATAAGAGGATAATCAGGTACATTCTGCAAAACTAAAGAAATGTGCCTGATTTTCCTTTTATTTTGTCTGTCCTGACTCTCCTGAATGTTAAAAGTCTCCCAATTTCTTTTTTTTCTTTTGAATTAAAAAAAAAAGCAACGGAGATCTTCCTTTCTCCATTGCTTCCTTTGCACAGCACTGATGGACTGCATAAGTGTGGGAACATAAGTCCCATACGTATGCGCTGTACATCACAAAAACCCCCAGGACACCAGAAAAATGCAGAGGGCACCAAGGAAGCATTATACAAAGTCATTCCCCCAGATACTCAAAAGCTTGCACGGAGTGCAGGATCGGTGCAGGAGCTCAAGCAGGCAATGTGTCTGCCGTGTGATCCAGGAACAGCCTGCAGGGGCATGCACGAGCGCTCCTGCACTAATCCTGCATGGACTAAGCCCTGGAATGCAAATCACCCCATTTGCAGGAAAAATCTATGCAAATGAGGTGATTTTGCAATCCAGGAAGCTTGCAACAGTCCGTGCAGGACTAATGTTATCTGCAGAAATGTACTCGGTTAGTAATTGAGTACATTTCTGCAAAATCCAAAATGGAGCTATGAGAGCTCCAAATAAAGACTGCATATCATGTAGTAAGCATGCCAGTGATCAAGTATAAGGCCATTGGCATTGCAAACATAAAAAAAAAAAATACAAAAATCAACTTTTTGTTTTAGCCGATCTTGGCTGTTTAAGCGTAGGGCAGCAGCGCGCAAACAGGATCGGGGGGGAAATAATAAAACAAACCTAAAATAAGCAGTCTGACTAAAATCTCTATTCTGCCATGCAAGTCAGTGGCAGGCAGAAGACAACCTGGCCAGTGAGCAGTGGTTGCTAAGGGGGGAGGCTCAGTGTGAGACATGTAACTATGCATTAGCAGTCAATCCTATGCAAATGAGGGGAAGGATAGTGAATCCCAGTTTTCTCCTGCATGTGAGTCAGGTCCCAACAGTGTAAGAGTAGGAATAGCTTGGTGCAAGCCTAGGAGGTAGGTGACATCATGGGGGTGTGTATCAGGCATACTGTAAGCAGATTGGAGCCCTGTGGCTCAGGTTTGCTCTGAGCTTAGCACAGCTAAGCTAGGGGGTGTGTCTAAACTTGCTTAGCACTCTTTACAAAGCCTAAGTGGGTGTGCTCGCTGCTCACCTGGTTTTACAGGAAGAAAAAAGAAGTTAAACCAGGATATAGCAGCAGTGTGCGCATTTGAGCACTCTGTTTGCATGGCGCTCCCCTGGGCTTAAACAGGAAGGCAATAGGAAGGGAAAACAGCAGTAAGAAGGTAATCAAGGAGAACTAGCATAGCTGCCAGGTGAAATGTATCAGAATCAGCAAATTACACAGGCAGCAGACCAGCCCAGCCCAGAACACTACTATAAACTAAGCAAAAACCTTCCCCTCTGATTTTTCCCACACTCTACACCACCGGTGTATACAAGCGGGGAAATTTTAGCAAACAAACCTACAAAATGAGAAGGGCTGCAGCAGGCAACATAGAACAACATGTACAAGAGGCTGAGGGTGGTGAGGATGTGAATGTTGCCCAACAACCTACAATGAGGAGATGGAGAAGTTTGTACAGACACAGGGTAACCTACCAGGGGCTACATGAGCTGGAGATAGTGGAGTGCTATAGGGTAGACAGAGACCTCCTACAGCAAATTGTTGAGCTGTGCCGGCCACACCTGACACACCAAACTGACCAAGGGGAACCCATCCCAGTGGATACCAAGGTATGTGTAGGCCTAGGAATACTAGCCACAAGTACCTCCCAAAGCTCAACTGGGGATATCATGGGGATCTCACAGGCATCAGCATCCAGAGTATTCCACCAGTTCCTGGATGCCATGTCAGCACATGCCAGTGAGCACATATATTTCCTCAACACCCATGAGGTGTTGACCAGCAATATGCGTCTCTTCCACCAAATAGCAGATTACACTGAGGTAGTGGGTGCTATTGACAGCATGCACATATGCATCAAAGCAACACCTGGTGATCAGGGTAGGGCCTAGATCAACCGCAGGGGCAACCCCTTCATCAACTGCCAGGTCGTATGTGATGCCCAGGGCATTATAATGAATGTGTGTGCTGGCTGCCCTGGAAGCTATGACGTTTCCCACATATGGCATCTGACGCAGCTGTACCACAGATTTGCCATTGGGGACACCCCCTACCGTTACCTAGTGGGGGATGCTGGTTACACACTGGAGATGTGGCTGATGACACCCATCAGAAATGCACACACACCTGAACAAGTATGCCATAATGAGGCACACGCACAGACCAGATGTGTTTGGGATGCCGAGGTCACGGTTCCAGTGTCTGGACACATCTGGTGGAGTCTTGCAGTATTTACTAGCTACATGTACCCACATTGTTATGGTATGTGCTATGCTACACAATATTCTCCTGCAGAAACAGCTGCAGCAGGAACAGCATGGGGCAGGGCCAAACACCCCACCAATGCCAAGGCCTGCCCAGGCACAGAGTGACTCGGAGGAGGAACAACCTGAACCTGCCCCAGTAGGCAGATGGAGGTGTACTCAGTATGCCGAGGCTGCGGCAAAGAGACAACACATAGCACATACACTGACACAGTAGGGACACAGGGAATGACACATCTCTCTGACTCCCACATACAGTAAAAGGGATGCCAAACATGACACTACCTGTGCTCAACCATGTATAGGGAGAGTACTATGGGCATCCAACATAGGCAGCCCTCCAGCACCATCCGCAAGTCTGGCACACCCTCAAGGTAAGTCAATCAACCTACCAATTGCCGAATGGAGTAGAATGTGTTGTTACCTGTATTTATGGTATGGATGTGAGTATGTATGGGAATTGGCTGGCTGAATGTTATGGCAGCAGACAGTAGACACCCATAGTGGCACCATGACATCTGTAACACATACTGGAGTCACCATAGTAGCCAGTACTACACAGGGTGACAAAACCCACTGCAGGAAATGTGCTGAGCGACATGTGTGTCCATATGACCCACACATGCTAGTCAGGGTGGTTCACATACCCAACAACAGTCTCAGCCAGCAAGACAGGTGTTGACAAATCCAAACAGAGCCTGTGCCATGGTCCCTGAATGATGGCTATGGTTAACCTCCCCCCTGGCCTACACAGACAGACTACAGCAGGGCAGGCAGTGGAATGTCAGTTCTGAAGGGTAGGAAGTCAGACAATATTATGTAGGGCAACCAAAGCCACAATCTGTAGTACACTGGTATGCCTCTAGTCAGAACGATAGTTAACAATACAGAATGAAATGAAGTACCTGCCATACCAGTACAGTCATAGAAAATGTGTAAAAATGTCATGTGTGCCCCCCACATCCTATATAGTAATGTAATAACAGTCAGGTGTGCCCCCCCAACCCTGTGTAGAAATGTAGAAATAGATAGGTGTACCCCCCCCATGTAGTAATATAATAACAGCCAGGTGTGCCATCCTGTGTGGAAATGTAGAAATAGTCGGCTGAGCCCCCACCATCCTATGCAGAAATGTAGGAGCAGTCAATGCCAAATGCTTGATGGATACCCTGCAGAAACAGCATGCCACTTGTCCGTGAACAACACCAAGGTCAGCACTGCAGTACAAACTACCTGGACTCAATCCATACATTAAATACAGAAGGCCATACTGGGCATGCGCCTACACTTAAACACATGAAGGCCATGTGTGCAAACACCAGTGGACCAGACATATCTGGCAGTTGCAGTTGTTAGTGCAGACACCCGTCAGTATACACCACGCATGCCTTGCACACACAGTGGATAGGAATACAGACATATATGTAAAGACAACACGCTATAATAAGCCAAAGGTAGACATACATAGATGTGTGGGAGAGGGTGACTGTGACAAGGAGCCATCTAGGTCTGTCCCACCCAGCACACAGCCAAAGGGCCCCAAACCCATGAGGTTCAGATGTCACTCACTGCAGATACTAGCCAGCATTACAGACTATTGGTGCACGTGCCAGTTGTGAAACATGACTGTACAAGGAAGTAGTCATCTAGCAGATGTATACACGTACCTGTGAAATATGACCCTGTATGGGCCCGCATGTGGCGTGTCAACCTTTAGATGAATGGGTTATGGCCCATGCACACACACTGCCCTCCCCATAGCCCTACTATGACAAGCCTGCTGAGGTCATCCACTGTGAAATACACCCTTGGGAGAGCTATAGCCCAGTTCTCTCTGTGGTGTGTACCATAACTTTGTACTGCTCTAGTATGATAAAATCGTTAGGTAGGAGTTCAATTCCCAGAGATGGCAAATGTGTGTTTGTCTGTATAGAGAGCAATGATTTTTATGGTAGTCACACTCGCTACAATTCAAATGCTCATCTTTGGCAAGGCTGCACCTCTGGGAAGGTTGTAGCCCAGTAATCTCCGTAGCATGTCCTGTAACTGCATGCTGCTGTAGTATGATAAATTAGTTAGGTAATTGTTCTAATACCAGATATGGCAAGTGTGTGTGTGTGTCTGTCTGACTCTGTCTGTGTAAAGAGCAGTGTTTTTTAGGGTAGTCACACTCCCTACAATTCAAATGGTCATCTTTGGCAAGGTTGCTGATGTCATCCACCCAGAAATACACCTCTGGGAAGGATATAGCCCAGTAACCTCTGTATCATGTCCTATAACTGCATACTGCTGTAGTGTGATAAATTAATTGGGTAGCTGTTCTATTCTCAGACATGGTGTTTGTGTGTGTGTCTGTCTGTGAAGAGAGCAATGCTTGTTAGTGTAGTCACACACCCTACAATTCAAATGCTCATCTTTGGCAAGGCTGCTGATGTCGTCCACCTAGAAATACACCTCTGGGAAAGACATATCCCAGTAATTTCTGTAGCACATGCTGCTGTTAGTGTGATAAGTTAGTCAGGTAATTGCTCTAATCCCAGACATGGTAAGTGTGTGTCTGTCTGTGTAGAGAGCAATGCTTTTTAGGGTAGTCACACTCTCTACAATTCAAATGCTCATCTTTGGCAAGGCTACTGATGTCACCCACCTAGAAATTCACCTCTGGGAAGGATGTAGGTCAATAATCTCCTTAGTTTGTCCTGTGACTGCATGCTGCTGTAGTGTGGTATAAAACTCTGGTAGGGTTCTATACCCACCCATGGCAAATCTGGATGTTTTGTGTGCATTCCAGTGTCTGTGCAGGAAGCAATGCATATTAGGCTAGTCACACTCAGTAAATTTCAAATGCCCTACTTTGTCAAGTCTGCTGATGTCATTCGTAGTGAAATACACCTTTGGGGAAGTAGTTCTCCAGCAATCCACGTGGAGTGTCTTATAACAGCCCCATGCTGTAGTGTGACATAGATCCCCTGTTAGGAGTTTTATACCCGCACATGTTGGTTGTGGATGTTTTGTGTGTGTTTCAATGTTTGTGCAGGGAGCAATGCATGTCTGGCTAGTCACACTCAGTACATTTCAAATGCCCTACTTTGGCAATCCTGCTGATGTCATTCATTGTGAAATACACCTTTGGGGAAGGAGTTCTCCAGCAGTCCACGTGGTGCGTCCTACAACAGCTCCATGCTTTAGTGTGATATAGATGTCTGTTAGGGGTTCTATACCCACACATGTTGGTTGTGGATGTTTTGTGTGTGTGTCACTGTCTTTGTAGGGAGCAATGCATTTTAGACTAGCCACATTCACTACAAGTCAAATGTCCTACTTTGCCAATCCTGCTGATGTCATCCAATGTGATATACACCTTTGGGAATATCTCTGTGACACGTGCTATAACTGTGTAGTGTAATAAACTAGCTAGGTAGGAGTTCTTCTCCCAGACATGACAGGTGTGTGTGTAACTCATATTCTGTGTGGAGGTGGGTGTCAGTGTGTGATACTTGGGCCCAATGTGGAGCGGGTTTTGCAAATTTCTTATATGGTGGCCCTAGTATATATCACAATGTCCACCATACAGGGATAACAGATGTAAAATAGCTGAGAGGCTGGAGTGCAAATCCATACCCATACATGACATCAAGGCCAGTCAATCACAGTTAGCAACCCCAGTATTACCCAGATAACACTCTCAATCCGTGTCCCATGTACATGCCTAGGAAACAGCCAATATGTGGATAGTACACTGCATATTGGCCACTGATAGTAACTATGGAGTGATTGCAATGGGCTACAGAGAGCATGGCATCCTGTCCATCTGTCCAATAGGCATGTACATGCAGACAGTGCACCTTCCCTATGTGCCCCACAGAACACCTGCAACACCTGTGATGCCATCACATGTGACCCAAAAAGGACATACTATGCCCGAAAACATGCCCTGTATGGACAGATGTCACTGACACTAGGGAATGCCATTAGCATGCTATCAATGTTGGTGCAGTGTAAACCTGACTTCCATTACCAGTTTCCGCCACAGGTTGCCAAGACTGGCACAACTGCTGATAATCTGTGTACACAACATGGGCCACACACCCCAGGTACAGTTCCACATGTCACTGTACATGGATATGGGAGGTGTGCACATCCCAGACACCATCCATATCATGGACTAAGGAACACATACATGGCAAGTGATGCACAGCATTGGCCACATACAGTAGTCACCCAGGTGACTGGTTGGGGGATACAAAACCCACCTGTGTGGGCAAATGCAAAAACCACAGCCCTGAGCCACAATGCTGACCATCATCATGTGGCCTGATGCCAAGGTATACCCATCACCTAGCCTTGTATAATTGTCTGGCACAGTCGACCACCACACACACATGCAGAAATGCACCCATGAATGTCAGTACTGTCACCCTGTGTGTTTGTGTGTGTTGTATGATGTGTATGATCACATCCACACTCACTACAACCCCCATTGGCATACTGAAGCATGCTGTCTGATGTCAGACACCTCCCCATACCCTTTGCCCATATCACCTCTGTATGACCCCTGTGGTGCATGTGATACCTGCACAGTATTGTGTTGTGGCAATCTTACTAGTGATGGGTTGTATTCCTGGCCCTGGCAAGTGTGTCAATGTGTGTGTGTCCCTGTGAGAATGTGGCTGTGTTGCCGCTGGCAGCTGTACATGCAGACAGGCATGTATACTACACCTACCGTATAGCTACCATATCCCTGTTGCAGATGTCACTCACAATCACATATACGCTCTGAGGGCTCCACAACATGTAACCTATGTGGCGCATCCAATAACTGCATAGAAACGTAATAGCATGACATAGTCATCAGGCGTTTGATACCCTGTGCTGGTAGGTGTATGACATAAACATGCTTAGGTTTTACACTCCCTCCCCACCCTGACATGTCTTCGCCTCTGTCTGCCTCTCTCACTCCCTCTATGGTGGATGTGGAGAACTACACCTGCTTTGCTTAGGCAGCAGCATGTGTATTTTCAGTGATGCATATGATCAGCTGATGGCCTCTGCATGAATTGCAGCTCTCCCTGAGCTGATTGTATATGGAACAGCTGTGGTAACATTCCCATAGCCAATTGTATGGAAACACACTCCAATATCTAGGAACATCATGTTGGTGTTGGCCCTTTTCATTCACTGTGAGCAGGAACTAGATCTGTTGTTTGGCAAACAGCATCTCAGATGGATTGGGGATTTACCTCTAACAACATACACTGTGGAAGCAGGGCAACACACAGGAGGGGAATGTACCTGACCTGACTACAGATTGTACGTGCTGCTATACTGCGTGTGGAGTAATGTTAGTTTAACAGTGTGTGTGGATATGGCTGTCCTACATGTTTTAATACCTGCTATGTCAGTTCTATGTTTACGAGGAATCCCCATCTGTATGGTCATCTGCAGACTGGGCAGTGTGTTGTGCCCTTGGTTTCATGTGTTACCCACAGAGCATGCATCTGTGAACTGCAGAAGTTAGTGTGAGGATTTCAGTCTGTAGATGGTGAAAGCCCTGACAGTTACTGACTTCATATCACTCATAAGACATATGTTGCAACAAACCCTGTTACAACAGTAAATGTATGAGGTTATCACAGCAACATGTCAATACTGGCCTTGTGTATGTGCCTACAGCCACAACTCTGTCAACCTTTGTACATATGTCATGCATTAAGAGGTGCATATGTGCTGTACACCATCATTAGTGTCATCATATCTGATAACAAGCCAGTGAGATATCAGAATGCTACACATTATGTACAGTAGAAGTTATATTTGATGTCATAACCTGGATATTCCCTGGTCATTTGTACAGTACTGAGGTCTGTGTACCTATGGTGAATGTCGACAGTGTGTGTATTGTTAATATATTCTTTAGCCTGTGTACAGACTGTGGTAGATGTCATTGTTATAGGTCGTGTCCTATCTGATGTTACATGCTTCTCTACTGTATGTTACCATATTGGCTTCCATGTTTGTAGGGCCATACACACATGTCCCAAACCACAGACAGCCAGCAGACCAAACTGTGCAGCAGCCCAGTATATGTAGGGTTAGTCTGTGAGTGGCACATATGAGGATGGTGTTGAACAGATAGTCCATATACTGTAATATTATGCTCGCTTACCATATGTGGCTGTGGCTCTGTTCACATTGGTTGTGGCTATGCACTTTCACAAAGGTGTACCTTACCCTGTGCTGTGACATGCCTGCAGAGCCTGCTATATATGCAGGTACATGTGCATTCCCCCATAGGAGATGTAGGCCAGTGTTGAGACAGTCTGTATGTAGCCTGCACAGTGCATTTTTACATGCCTAGCAGCTTAGTGTAGTTACTCAATGAGATGTCATGTGCATATACTTTCCGGATGTACTGCTGCCTAGCCTCCCTTAACAGTCATGTATGTCAGACAGAGCAGTGGGCGGCTGTACAGATGTATGTCAATATTTAGTGGGTAGTATGTGGCCATGGCACCCTTGTATCAGCGGTTATTATGTGTCAGGCCAGACAGGGGGGTGTGAATGAATAACCTATGGTGGCATATGTATAGCAGCTGTTATGTGTTATACCCATCTACATGGCTGTTAACATCCATATTGTCATGCATGGTGCACAAGTTTTGCACTAAGGGGTCCTGTATATACCTCTGGACTGTACAGAGTGTTTCATAATGTCCACATATATTGGCCAATATCTCTGCTGCAGTCCACAGGGGCATTATGTGCTAGCAGTGGTACTTTACTATGATGTCCTTAGGATGTCTGTCAGTAGCCAATGGCACACATGAGGAAATTAAATGTGACCTCCCACACACCATGTCTGTGAAGACAATCCCAATTAAAGTTGCAATAGTCTACTAATATACCTGCTATACATACATGACATCCCCTTGCACTACAAAGTTGGGACTATAGGGGCTGGGGTAGGGTTACACTCTATCTCCAGGACATATGGTGAAAATATCTGTACATATAATTATCCAGATATCTATATATATGAATACACATATACATATTGACATATATAGATGGACATGTATATGTACATAGATCTACATATACACACCCAGATATATACATATACAGAGCAATATATGTCTACACATATACAGATAGTGATACATATGCACATATATGTATGGATATCTACAGATGTATCGACAGTAGTAGGTATATCAGAATAGATAAGTATGCACATATAACGTGACTGAAATAAAGGCAGGCTTTCCAAAGCATCAAATGCAATCCAAGTCCACAAAGTATCACACTGATAGCGAAAAAAGTAAAAACGAACGTTCTTTAATAGGCACAGTTAGCGCTTTCACCTCATTGGCTTCTTCAGACAGTCTGAAGAAGCCAATGAGGTGAAAGCGCTAACTGTGCCCATATCATCAATACATTTGATGCTTTGGAAAGCCTGCCTTTATTTCAGTCACCTTATATGAGTAACTGGTCTGTTTATTTGCGTTGGGTGACTGATATTTTGTCCGCTTGGATTTGGTTTATTGCTTTTAATGTATGCACATATAGTTATAGATTTATATATATATATATATATATATATATATATATATATATATATATATATATATATACCAACATAACTAGGCATATCTGTACAAATAGGATGTGCATACATATATAGGTATATACATAAATATATATATGTACATATATGTATACCTATATATATATATATATATATATATATATATATATATATATATATATATACACATATGAATATATGCATATATGCATATATATATATATATATATATATATATATATATATATATATATACATATGTACATACGAAGAGATGTACACATGGATATATATATATATATGTAGCACTATACAGATGTGTATACAGACATATGTATGTGTATACCTGTGTATGTGCATGTAGACATCTATACACCTATGATATGTATACAACCATATTCTTGTCATGAGTAAATGTCACGATTGTGTATACCCTCCCAAATGTACCCCACCATATGTATCTGCTATGTGTACATTATGATAAAACAACATATGTGATGCAACAGTCATATTAATAACAAGGACTACAGAATCAAGGAAGTAAAGGCAATTGTTCAATACCACTCAATATGTGTAATGACAGCTATATTGGTAAAACAACAGCTGTCTTCACAATGGTCATGGTGTAGTGGTTAAGTGTTGTGACTTCAGTATAAAGGGTCCTGAGTTCAAGACCTGCAAGTGCTGTTCATTTTGTTGCTGGGCAGAACAAGGTCTGTTGGATACAGAGTGGTTAAGGCAGTGTTTGTGCAATGTAAGCCACACACGTCAGTATCACTTCATTGCTAGGTAGGTGTCTAGTCACAGTGTTGGCAAGTAACAGTGTGCGTGTATGTGGATGGGTCTACATCAGGTTGCAGGGTATACACACCTCAGTGGGCCACCTGTCCATGTGGCACAGGCAATACCCAGTATAGTAACCTGTGAAATGTGTTCGACTTTACCCCAGATATGTCGCTGCCATGGTGTCAGCACAGTGACATACCCCATTGTGCAATATGACTGCAGACCATCCTCGTGCTGACAAATGTACACCTACAACACAATTGCATATCATTTTAGAGACCCCAACCAAGCAGTGTTACTAACAGCTAGAAGGCATCATTGCTTGACAGCTATACTACCTGCCAAATATGCCTCACACTCTACTCCCCACAACATGTTATACTGCAGGACTGTGGTACACTGATGTACAGTCACCGTGTGCATCAGAACTATATCAGCCTGTCCCTGTATCGATGGTATGGATGACAGGGTTGGGGCACAGGTATCATCATATGCACAGGGCATCCTCGTGCTGACACATGTACACCTACAACACAATTGCATATCATTTTAGAGACCACAACCACGTAGTGTTACTAACAGCTAGAAGGCATTATTGCTGGACGGCTACACTACCTGCTAAATATGCCTCACACTCTACTCCTTACATCATGTTACACTGCAGGACTGTGGTACACTGGTGTACAGTCACCGTGTGCACCAGAACCATATCAGCCTGTCCCTGCATCGATGGTATGGATATCAGGGATGGGACACATGTATCATCATATGCACAGGGTGTGGTGTTGGTCTGCCAAAGGCCAAGGGTGGGCCATATATTTGACACCATGTGTGTGAGTGAGTGAGTGAGTGAGTGAGTGAGTGAGTGAGTGAGTGGTGTACTCTGGGGAGTTGGCTGAGGTGATGTGATGTGTGTAGATATGAGGTTGCCCTAGGTGTGTTTGCATAGTGTGTGGGTAATGCATGCACACAGTTCTGCCTTGTGGCTGCCCTACACAGGTGTTTATGGAGAGCTGCAGACCATACCTGGCAGGGTGTGCAGTTCACTGCCTCCAGCCACGGACACATGGACTTTGCTTGCCAGGTGTTCCACAGGCACATCCAGGTACAGGCATTGAAGTGCTACTCTCACCTGCTGATGTCATTTGTCCACTGGTACCACGTCCCTCTTGGGACTGGCTGGAACCACGTGCACATGGCCTGCTGTGGTGTGGTGTGGACAGCACACCCCCTGCACTGCCTGGGCTGCTACTGCCACTACAGGAGCCCCTTGGTGTCCTAACATGTCCATGTTGACGGCCAGCTGTTGGTGTTGCAGGTCCACGTCCACGTGGGCATCGCCGCCTCCCCATCACACATTGAAGCACAGACACACCATGGCTGATGAGGGCCATCATCTCATCATGCCATCTATCTGCTTGCTCGGTAGAAGCACGGATGGCACCAGACAGTTCACAGAGGTTGCCGCATACAGATGCGAGAGCAGCCCTCTGCAGCCTAAGGCCCTGTCTGGTGTAACACTCAATACATGCCTGCATCACCATTACAGCCTGAAACATGCTTCTGCTGGTTGCAACTATGTCACCTATGCCAGGTGCATGATGTCCAGCAGCCCTACCATGATCACCCTGGGACATCCGCCTATGTGGCAGCCTACTAGACATCCAGCTATGCCGACTGCAACCAGACACAGTAGGCATGGTTACCACACTTTCTGTGCACTGCCACTGAATGCCAGCTGTCCCTCTGCTATGACCACTGGTGATGGGGTGCGTATAGGCACTGTAACTGTGTGTGGGGGTGGGGTGGCTAAAAGATGGATGTCAAATGTTGGCGCAGTGTCGGCCCCTGACAACCCCACCTGTGCTTCAACATTATTACCATCATCATTGGTGTCTGTATGGACACCTACATCAGACTGGATGCAGGAGGGACCTTGACCCACCTCACCACATGTGGGGGAAAACAATAAACGGACTTTAAAACCTGTACAGCATTGCCTAACAGTGCACACACACACACACACACACACACACACACACACACACACACACACACACACACACACACATTTCCATAATACCTACCTGTCCATGGCTTTACAGACAGTCCCACATATATGTCAATGTGTTACCCCATCCTGCATCACACTTGTTAACATACACACATTGATACCACTTATTAACATCACAGTCCTCTAAATGCCCACACAAGTGGCCACAACACAAGGCCTGTTGCTACATTACCTGCCTGACCTGTGTGTAGTGTATTTACATGGCCTCAATGCTGTCATTTGGTATGCACCCTCTGTGTGGCCGGAATGATGTGCATGGCCCCTATATGTGTGGGCTACTATGTTGTACCTATAATAGCTCCCACTGGTGTGTCATGTGTATGTGATGCTCAGTACATGCCAGATATGCTTCTCCATTGGCCCATCATGTGTCAGCTGTAATATTTGGATACATAACCTGGTGTTGACTATTACTTCCCCAATCCATCTGCAGAGCTGCATACATGGGCTGTAGGTGACCTCTCTGCTAACTGCAATATTACGTGTGTTCCTGGAGTCTACCTTCCCTCTGGATGCCTGTTCCATACTACAGACCATATTATACTATGTTCTGTCCTGTGAGTACATAACAGGTATTCCTGGTGTGCAATGTGGCACTCCATGTCCATGTACTGCACTGTCCCAAAGGGGGTACAGCCGTATGAACACTCCACAATCACACATGTGCATACATGGCCACACACACAAACACACACATGCACACATGTATCATACATGCATCTACCTCCCACCACTTCACCAGAGTGACCCTGCAGGCAAACTAACTAACCACCAGGATGCACGCACACACATACAGGTGAGGTTGCACAATGATCATACACACAGTCCTCCTATTACCCATCTGCCAACATACAGAGCATATGGTACAGAACAGCATGCAGTTCAGCTGCAATCAATCCATGCTAGCAATGGTATACATGTGTATGATGCATGTGTTGTGACTAGGTGATGCCCTTTCCCCTGGATACCACTGCACCCATGTACACAGTATTACTGTGCACCTGTTCTGCACCCTGCCATGTACTGTGCACCACAACTCACAGGTGTACAACCCATTGCAGAATGTGTAGTACTGTGTCAGTTATGTCAGCTGTACCTCTCACAGCCCCTATGTGTTTCAGCCACACATACCTGGCATAATATGTGGACTGTTGTCATTGTTGAATGCCTGGTTTACAGCTGTCAACATCAACAGACCATGTATGACCACTGCAGAAATGCTTACACTGACAACCATCAAAGCATACCGTGGCTATGGGGGGTGTACACACCTTTATTGATTTTACACCTACATCCATGATCTGCCATGGGACCACAGCACTGCATATCTTAGCAGTACATAAGCCCAGTATATAACATATGTCCTGTACTTTCACATGCAGTGTCTACAGATTGTGTTAGGTGTGCGGCTGCTGACCGCAATGCATACACACTATGTGGGCATATGTGTGCACACCCTTTTCATGACAGTTTATCACACCTTTTGTTGTGTTTACTACAGCAGTCACTGTTCATGGCAGGGGTATACCAGTGTGGGCCTTCTGCAATTGCCAGTGTATGTTCAGCCTACCCTATACACGTCTCCCTATTCTGCATGATTGCAAGGTCTACTCACGTGAACATCCCATGGTGTTCACACAATGCTGTCACTATTGCAGTGTGGGTATGGTTACGGCTGCCACAGGTCCTGAACCTGACTATATGCAGATAGAGCCATTCCTACCATCCTTAGGATTCCTGCTGTAATGCACTGGTGTGTCATGCTGAGACCCCCCCGCCTCAGCTTTTATGCAGATGCATGACAGGTAAGGCCTACACATTTGTGTCAGCTTGCAGTGTCCCATACACTGAACACCACATGTTGCAGCCTAGACCCTGCTGATAATGCGGACTACTGTAATGCCTTATGACATAGTGTATCTCTGCAGCAGTTGGCATTTCCTACAGGTATATACACTGGTGTTGCACTGTATATGGGTGTTGTTCAGAACATGTCACTACTGTAGGCTATGTCTACCAACAGTATGTTACTCCCTGTGGACACATCCCGCAATAACAGGATGTTAGTTGTCATGCAGGTGTGTGACATACCTTTCAATACCCCATCATGGTCACCCCGTGAGACCGTGCATTTCACAGCAACAATACATGCACATGCACAGCATGCATTCAGGGTAGGTATGTTAGATGTGTACATGGAATATACCATCACCATTACATGTCCGGTGTGTTGGCATGCATCTACATAAGACATACTCACCAGCTACAGGCTGCTGCCTTGTTGTTACCCCGGAGGGACCTACATAAGAGGGTGAGAGATGTAATGTCAGTGGTCACACCTGTGGCACTGCTACAGGCTGGGTGCAGTACTACCATACATCAGCAGTAAATTCCCACAATCCTACCACATCTGGACATCTGTTTATCACTACAATGCAGCAACACAATATATCTATGACATGTCAGATATGCATGATTTACCTGTACCACTGCAGATATTTACACAACAGTGGTCTACTAATGTGCCCTGTGTCCTTACCTGCATGCTCCTTGGCTGGTGTGTGGGTGACACCCACCACCACGAAGGGGTCCGGTGGCTGTTGGTGTTCTGAACGAGCAGGTGCCACAAGGATGGTCCGGAGCTCCTCCACACATGTCAGGGGGGATGGATGGCATGGCCCCCCCCTGTGGCGAGGTGATTCCCCCCAGACTGTGGTAGCATGCCGACAGGCACTGCGAGGCAGGTCGCTGCAATGATGCTGGACCTGCTCATAACTGCGGTTATGCAGGCCGACATCATTGACCCTGTGGACTAGATCGTTCCACAGTGCAGTCCACTCCTGCTGGTCATGGGCTTTCCTACCAAAGAGAACCTGGTAGTGCTGTACCAGGTGGTTAATGATGACCTCATTTTCATGCGCTGAATACATGAGTAACCTGATGTGTGATAGCTTGCCTGAAAGAAATGAAAATGGAAACAGGCCTGATCAACTCATATGGCAAGGTTACCAGAGTTCGTAATACACATCTCTGTCAACCCCCCCACCATATCAGCTTCAACAGACTGTATACACAACTAATTTGGTATGGCTACAGCTTAACTACCATTTGGATTGATTGTGTATTGTACCACACCTTCTGCTATGTGATTGTAGCCATGTCCCCTGTGTGGATACTAACATTGCTGGCCTGTTGCAGACTATTCATTTGCATGACATTTTCAGGGCCCCTATGGTTACATATATGTCAATGGTATGGCTGCTCTGAGATTGCTGCACATCTGACAGTCTGTGTTATTGGGGGGATCTATGCATGCTGTTGGACATGTAGCGGGATTGTGTAGACTATTACTAACAACAAATGTACTATAACAGTGACACAATAACATGTATATTTTCTATTGGCCAGCTGATCCACTTCTCCACACCCATCTGACCAGGATACCTGGCCACATCAAATGTGTGTGCCAACCTGGGGCCTCCTTGTGTACTGTTACAGCAATACCATCAGGTGGAACCACCCAGGGGATGTTACCCCCTCAGGGCATACACCAACATGTTCCTGTCCCCAGAGCTCAGGTCTAGGGTCTGTTCCATACAGAACTTCACAGACACATGAGGAGATGTGCTACATCAGTCTGAGGCACCCAGTACACATTCACACAGGCAAATGCGGGACCATGGGGCATCCACAGCACAGACCACACACACACCATCCACTGTGTTTACCCACCACATGTGTCACATACCACACCTGTAGACTGTCCTCTATATCTACCAATCCTGACCACCTCCACGTGTGTATCTGCCATACTTCCCCATATTCCCATTGCATAATTCACAGACGGTGGCAATGTGGTGCTACAAAGTGACTAACATGAGACATACCCATCCATGGTGCACACACTGCCAGCTGTAGATATCTGTGTGTATTGCTTTGTGTGCTGCTGCCTCACACGCAGCACACATTACTCTAGTAGTCATATAGGGGACATGTCTTTACATACATATCTGTTTGTGTGTGTGTGTTTGTACATATGTAGACATGTGCATATAGGTATATATCTATAAATGTGTAGATATATGTGAATTCATATATATGTGCAAATACATATGTCTACACATGGGTATATGTATATTTCTGAACATACATGCTGATATTCATTTATCTTTATATATTATATATGTGACATATGTACACACATGCATACCTATATGTGGGGTACATTCAGACATCAGCTCCACAATCTCACAACACCTTCCTGCACAGCTGCACTGTTCTGCCTTGCTACAGCACAGACAGGTGCCACATATGAACATGACCTGACATTATTGGTGCATATGTGGGACCTGTTTGCAGGTAACCCTATTACACACCTATGGGATTCCAGCATGGTACATTACAGATTCACCTGAGTATCCTGCCAGTGGTGGTCCATGGCTCCCACATGTCCATCATAATGGCATTACTTCCACCACCAGCTATTGGCCACATCATATAGAAAATCCCCATTACACACACACACTACGATGGCTTACATCTTGTCTGTCAGTGTTGACCTGCACACTTAACAGCTATGGCCCACTACACACAGGGACAAACACTATTGTCCATAGCAGTTGTTCAGTTGAACATCATCACAACAACACCTGATAGCACATATAACTCATTCCACATCATCTATCACATTACAATGGACCAGGTACTACATTCTAATACATGTACATATACTTCCCATACCTGTTGTGGGAATAATGTATTTATGAATGGCAGTTGCCTAAATGCCTCCATTTTCAGCTGTTAGTTTGCTGAGCTGTATGTATTTTCTTCTTCTTCTTCTTCCTCTTCTTCTCTCTCTCTCTCTCTCTCTCTCATGGATAGAGTTGGTACAGATAGATTGCAGCCTGGCTTTCATAGGTGATGGACTTGATCAGGTGATGGCCTCTGAACCAATCAGTGTCCTACACTTGCTAACTGCATGCAGCTTGCTGTGTAGTACTTCCAATTACCACTGTCATGGCAACCACCTACTATAAATCCCTACATCATGTGGGTGTGGTCCCTTTACCTTTCCTGTGTGATGGACATCCTTCCTGTGTGTGGACATTAGTGTTATAGACAGCAGGCAGCAATACCTCTTCCAGGGGAGCCATCACACTCAGGTCAGCTACATATTTGTAGGAGGTTCCAGAAATACAGACAGAGTGTGAGTAGAGTTGTGTTATGCTTTGTATAGTACTGGTGTTACAGGGTGTGTGTGTGTACATACTAGTTTACCTTGGAATGCAGTCTGTCTGCATAGCTCTCAACTGTGGGCCTATCCTCTTGGTGGGAAGAGGTGTGCCTATCATGTTTTGTCTGTCCACCATACAGGTCCTGTGTCAGATATTTCACTGGCAGTGTGTGTGTTGAGTGCTATCAATGCATGGCTACATCCATTTATGTTTCTAACAACAATTCCCCGGCTAAGGCTATGTTGCAGACTATCCTGTAATACCAGCGACTTGCCTAGTGTATGGCAACAGTTTTCCACATATGGGCCTGTGTTCCAGCCTCTGTCCTCCACCTACATACCAAGTTTTGCAAACATGACATGCTGTTGGGGGGTGCTCTGTAGTGGGCTGTGTGTATATCACATTGCCATTGCTGCCATCATTCCACTGCTGTTGTATCCCTCACACATACGGTGGGGCTAGGGCCATATATGTGTGGGCAGAGGCCAGTGTATGTAATAGTGGTATATGGCCCTGTATTATTGAGTATGAGGGGAGGGGGATGCACCATAAATGACCTAGGCTGTTACAAAATGTGGGGGCATCAGGGGTGAGCTGCCTTAAGGTATCTGGATCCACAGTACCATATACTTCACCTATATTCACATTACTCACATAAATTGGGTTAATGCAGGCCTACTGCCTCCTACCATACAGACTGTTCTGTTTGTCAGTGTGCTTGTGATGGTGTCAGTTATGCCTTGTTATGTAACAGTTACATCCCATTTCGTCAACTGAAGTCTTTACCACCTAGTGATTTTGTACAGAGTGTAGATAGAGGCTGCTGTACTATACACCTGCATTACATACTGTTGATTGTTTGGTATCCTGTGGCCCAGTCTGTCTTTACTATTGTACAATTTGAAGGCCTTGGCCTGGACAACAACAGTTGTGAACCTTTCCAGACTACTGTATTAGTATAACTGTTTCACAGCTGCATTACTCTGTTTACATAGATGTCAGTGTCTGAACAGCTATATGACATGGCATATAGAACTGTAATAGTACACAAATAAAGGTTTTCTATTTCACAACAACCTGTGTGTGGTATTTTTTTCTATTACCTCTATGTGGGTATATGTTGCAGGCAATGATTGTAATTTGTATGGATGGCCCATACAGTGTCCAGTTGTTCAGGTGTGAACTGTAGGCATAGTGGCTGTTCCATATTGTGTGCACCTTCTACATATGTATCTTACTGTACATATCTCTGCATGTGTATGTATAGTCACATGTATATCTATAGTTATCTATAGCTCTCTCTCTCTCTCTCTCTCTATATATATATATATATATATATATATATATATATATGTATCTGTATCTGCATATATGTGTCTGTGTATATGTATCCTGGGGATGTTGATAGCTTCCACATTTTACATTTCTTATGGGAGCTAGACTGTACTGCATGATATGTTACCAATACCAACCTGAAATCATACAGGTGGGTTGCAGTACTGTTAACATCTTGTGCCCATGTCATGTCATGTCCTGCTTATGGGATCTGTAACAATTGGCAGTGTATTGCAGGGCGGACTTGTTTGACTGTGGTGGTGGGGTATGCCTATTCATACATGACATATATTGTTTGGGGTGTCTCAACCCCATTAATGGTGCATGTGGACATATTTGTTTTTGTTAATCTACCATTGCTATCTACAGATGTGTGGCCATATATATATATATATATATATATATATATATATATATATATATATATATATATATATATGTATATATTTCTAAATATTTATATATATATATATATATATATATATATATATATATATATATGTACATATATAGATATGTTGTATATGTTTAGATATTAATATATTTACACACACGCATACATCTAGATGTTGGGCTGGGCTGGATGTTATATTTCTGAAAACATCAGCTTTATGTACATCTGGAATGGCTTAGTGGTAAATCACTTTATCTATGGTATGCAGGGTACCACATTTGAGCCTTGCAGAAGCTGTTTATTTTGTTACTGGGCAGAACACAGGCCATTGGATACAGAGTGATTAAGGCACTTTAAAGCAGTTGTAAGCAGGTTTGCGTGGAGGTAAGCACTGCTAACTTCTGGTTACAGTTTCTTATACTCAGCTTCTGAATTGCCTAACTAGTGTAGGCATTGCTTAACCCCGTGCAAATGCACTTAAACGTGCTTACTAGTGCTTACATATGCTTACTACTGCTTATTTGTGCTTAAACCTGCTTACTAGTGCCTTATTCATTATGACACTGACACTTCACATGTCCATTTCCTGCAGTACATCAGTTTATAAGTATATGTTATTTAGTGGGTTTGCAACAAAATATTGGTTATAACATGCTTTGAAATGTAAGACAGACTGTGCTGCAGTGGTACTAAAACCGGGAATGCCTGCTCATTACCTGAATGCTCTGCCCACTACACTATTGCTGTGCTGTTTCATTTGCATATATCTTCCTTGTTATCCTCTTCAGCCTTTTAAGCTGCTTTATCCATAGCTAAGCAATGGGCACACCCGTGCACTGACAGTTAGCTTTACTTGGGTTTTTTTAAAAAAATTAATAAAAGGGTTTCTTCGTTTAATTTTTATGTACTGTTGCTGTTGTACATGAGGGACTGTTGGTGGGGATATGCAGACACCTATGAGCAGTCTCGCTCATTTCTTACCACTTTCTGCTGTTCTACATTGCAGGGCCATGTTTATTCTGAGAGCGCTGCTCTCAGACATGTCCCCTGCACTAGTACACTCTCTGTGTAAGCCTAGGAGCTTGGGCAGCGTGCCTTATTAATATGCATAGTGCGCTGCCATCCTGCTCCTAAATGGATGCCTCCGTGCAGGACTAAGCTAGTCCTACATGGAAGTTTAGTAAATCCTGGGGATTATTTAAGAAAAGTAAGGGTTTTGTTTCTTAAATAATGTTATTGTATAATACCAATAACTGACTCCATTGTGTGATATATTGAAGATTTACCCATGGTTGACTGTATTTAATCACTCGGGCTTCACCCTTGTAATTAAACCACAGCAACCATGGGTAAATCTTCAATATATCACACTGATGTCATCGGTTATTGCTATATTAAACATCAGAGGCAATTAATTAGCTTTCTATGCCTATCTGTTATACAATCAGTGCTAGATAAACTCCACAAAAATACTTTCGTAGCACGTGCTGCCTTTGTGCTCATATTTTCTGATTGCAATAGATTGATCAAGTGCAGCATATGAAAAAAAAACATCTGACTGCTTAGGAAACTCTAACAATCTAACTAGTTTTCTCTATACTACCGAGTTAAGAGCTGTCATTTACAAATGCACACTGAATGCTACTTTGCTACTGAGCACAAGGTAGCAAATGCCTGCATGTACATGCATGCTACTTCAGATGACACAACACTCTGCATGCTTGCAGGAAATGCTGCCTCGTGCAAGCAGCACATTTGGATAGTACTGAACAGTGTGCATTGTGGTGGTGACATTATTTCTATGGGCATCACAAGATCAGAAATTTAGCTTTCTCAGGCTGGTCTTGCTGTTAATGGTGATAGGCAGGTCTAATAAAAGTGATTTGAGATAATGGGTTTCAAATATGCATCCAAGAATGCCAGGCATTAAACTATTCGCCAAAGATGGAGCATGGTCTGCTTCAAAAGTATGTAACTATGTTTTAGTCATGTGAATGCAGCAAGTTATCACATTACTTATAATAATTACTGATGATAAATATAAACCATAAGAAATTGTGTGTAGTAAAATCTTTAGAATGCAGAGTATTTTACTGCCATGGTATTTGTATGTTTGGTTAGAGTTTGACCTGAAGTGCTTATTTAAAAAGTCTGTGTTAATATATTTAGCAAATGTTAATGTATTTATCAAGTACTTATGATAGAATCCAACAATAATAATTGTGTTCACAATCTGGACCATTATGAGTTCAGACATGGGTCTGAGAAGGGAAAGACATTTTGAAGAATAATCCTAGAGTTATTGCTTATGTGTCATAGTTTAGAAAAGCAAAATAAAATAATTTATTTTCATCTATGGACACAGAGTATATTTTAAAATTTGACGAGCTCTACAATCATGTATCTGCATATATACTACAGACTAATACAGTGCGAAAGGAAATTATCATTCTCAGTTGTGGTAGGCACATATCCACATGTTCAGACATGCACACATATCATGGAAATAGTCAGATTAATAGAGAGACAAAGGGATAGAGAGATAGATAGATGGATAGATAGATAGATAGATAGATAGATAGATAGATAGATAGACAGATAAATAGAAAGAAACACACACGCGCATGTGCACACACACACACACACACACACACACACACACACACACACACACACACACATACACACACACACACACACTACTGAGAAGGAGAGGATTCTTTTATTTTTGTTTTTGGAAACCCATCTTTACACTCAACATTCATTTTGACACCTGGCTGACCTTTTCCCTTTAGATGTTTTCTTGGCAGCTCATTGCTTGTTTATTTGCATTTCTCATTGTTCTAAGAAAATGACAGACCTGAGAAGAGATACAGATATTTTTCATTTTTTAAATTTACTGATGTCAGCTTGTGCCATATCAGATGCATCTTTTAATTTATTTAATTTTTTTAATTTATTTTATTTTCACAAATTAACAAGGAGTTTCGCTGTGGCAACCCCTAACCGGGAAAAGCCAAAAGACACAACAACAACAACAACAAATTGTCTGCTTTATATGGGGGGAAATGAAGATAGCTACTAAAATATTGGAAATGCATCATAGATTCTTGTATCTGGCAGTGGGAACAATCTTCTTAGCCCTATAAATACATTGATTTAAATTATATGATTTTTTTTTATGTTAAGAGTCTGCAAACGTCACTGGGTCAACCAGCTACAAGATACTGTAACCCTAACGGGGGCAATTTAAGTGGTACGACATAGTATCTGCACAATTGTATATGTCATGCTACTGAAGTTACTAGCATCTGGTAACACAAATTAAGTAATTTCAAAAATATATGAATTTCTTCAAATCACCAGTAGTAAAGGCTTCAAGGAGCATATCATGCGTGACAGTTCTTCTGCAGGGTATTTTTTTAGAGGACACTAATGCTCTAGTTAAGAAAATAGTTATGCAAATGCACTTAACTCTTTAGCCCATGTTGTTTTGCAATTATTATAACCATTAGGTTTTCTTTTCACATGGTTAGAGGATAATGCTTTGTTCAACTACCAGAAGTACTGATGTTTACTATAGCTCATTTTCTTCTTAATTTTATTGTGCCACAGTGCCATAATGATTACAGCAGCAAATTAAAATCAATTGAACACCAGCTGGATAACCTAGTTGCTTCTAATTGTCATGGTACTAAGAGAGTGATTACCGTTTCACATGAGAGTGTACTTATACATAAACTGAAACTCTTTTAACCATGAGCACAGAAAACTTGACTTATTTTTCCTAAAGCATGGTTTCTTCAAAAGGAACAGCTGTTCAAATTCCACTACCTTGCAGCCAGCGACTCAAGCTGCTCTTATCCTGTATGAGTAGCTGCTTAACCTTAAACTCAAATACAAATTCAGCTGAGCAGTGGCCACAAATGAAATGCTTCTATCCTAGGAGACGAAGAGACCGAAAGTGCTCATGGACTAGATAATTGGTAAAGGGTGATTTTAGGGCTATGGAAGGGGAGAGAATTTCAGGTTTAGAGAGTGATTAAGACTTTCAGGTTAGGGAAGGAAGGAGAAGGGGATTTTAGGTTAAGGGAGTGATTGGGAATTTACGTTTAGAGAGTGGGGAGGGGATATTAGGCTTAGAGAGCAACAGGAAACTTTAGAGTAAAAGACTTTGTGGTAGCTTTTAGGGTGAGGATCAGGGTTCTGGTAGGGCTAGAAAACATTGGGATTTAGGAAGAATGCTTAGTTAAGGGAGATGTGTTACTGGGAGTTAAAGCACCTGCTGAAATGAACAAGTGGCAGCAAGGATGTGTGTCTAGAGCACATGTAGCAGACTCGTCTTCAAAGTGTATGGGTGAAAAACATACAGTAATGACACCGATATTTTACCAAATATGAGTCTGATTGTGATAAGTCTAAGTATTCATGAAATGACATGAAGTGGGATGTGAACAAGGTTCAATGTTTACTGTCATCACACAGTGTATGTTTGCCAGTTACACATAGTTGCTACAGTGACTGTAACTGTCACTCACAATTATGATCCAGTATTCTGCTGTATATACTCTGAGTGTTCCTGAGCTTATAATTACAGCTTATGGTAATGTTCATTGACAGTTACTCATGATAACCCCTGAAATGAGTATCACAACAGCATAGAAATCTGTAGGCACATCAAATTTATTTTCTACCATAAACCATCCCTTTTAAGATGCTAAAATATGATGTAGGGCACTAAGAGGTAGACCTGTTCTACCACTGACAGTTTCTGAAGATGATACTTATAGGAACATACTATTAACCATACACTGTTCTAATACTGATACTCTTATCCCTAATTTAAATGCTGAAGTTACAAAAAACAATTTTCTGGATCTCAAATTCCCTGTTTGACTCAAAATAATAATTTTCTTTTAATTGAAGGCTTATTTTACACTCTGGTTTAACAACTTCTTAATTAATGGAATCCAACCTTTCATTATAGTATATCTAATTGTACTACTGTTTTCTCCATGTAATATCACACTGATGTTGTTTAGTGCACAGAAGCCCTCCTGTACCCTTTTGTTTTTCATTTCTACTTTTTCCCTGCCAGAGATCATGAAGGTTTTACTATTGTTCTTTTCAAGCCTCATATTGCTCAGAATGAATTTGTCTCAGCTAACATGACTTTGGATAGACAGCAGATATTCACCCATAATTTTATATTCTAATACTGTGTCTTGCTTATCTCACTGAAAACACTTAAACAGCTGAGGTGCACATTTATTTAAAATACTAAATTGTTGGAGGAAACCTTTAAACAAAGGAAAGCCATGAGTTACACTGCAGTGATGCATAAAGGCACAGGGAAATACTTCCCCAGATTTACGAAGCCCTTTATTGCATGCAGGATTAGTCTAAGAGCTATTTTCGGCAATATGGCTGACATGCGATCCAGGAACAAGCTCCCAGGACGTGCACGTGAGCTCTTAGACTAATTCTGCACGGACTGAGCTCCTGTATGCAAATTACCCTCATTTGCAGGTGAAAACCATGCAAATGAGGGTAATTTGTGAACCAGGAAGCCGGCAGCTGTCCGTGCAGGATGAGTGCAGTCTGCAGAAATGTACTCAGTTAGTAACTGAGTACATTTCTCCAAACTACAAAACGGAGCTATGACAGCTCCAAATAAGGGCTGCATATCATCGAGGAAGCATTACAATAGCCAAGTAGAAGGCCACTGGCATTGTAAAATGTGTAAAAAATAAAAAAAATAACTTTTATTTTTTTTTCGTCCATCTCGCCTGTTTAAGCATAGGGCAGCGGCGTGCAAATGGAATCGGGGAGAAAATAATAAAATAAACCTAAAAAAAGCATTCTAACTAAAAGCAGTATTCTGCCATGTAAGTCAATTGCAGGCAGAAGACAACTTGGCCAGTGAGTAATGGTTGCTAAGGAGAGAGACTCAGTGTGGGACATTTTACTATGCATTAGCAGGCAATCCTATGCAAATGAGGGAAGGACAGAGAATCCCAGATTCCCTGTCAGTGCAAGCCTGCACCCAAGAGTGTAGGATTAGAAAAACCATGAGTGTAAGCCCTAGACATAGCTGACATCAGAAGGGGGTGTGTCAGGCATGCTGTAAGCTAATTGGGGCACTGTGGCTCGTGTTTGCCCTTAGCTAAGCTAAGCTAATGCAGGGTGTGTGTCTAGGGCTGTCCTATCTTACACCAAGAAATGTGATGCCTAGGGCATTATAATAAATGTGTGTCCTGGCTGCCCTGGAAGCTATGACGATTCACACATATGGCATCTGATGCAGCTGTACCAGAGATTTGCCAATGTGGACATTCCCCTACGGTCACCTAGTGGGGGGGATGCTGGGTACACACTGGAGCTGTGGCTGATGACACACATCAGAAATGCACACACACCTGAATAACACCGGCATAATGAGGCACACGCACAGGCCAGACATATAATAGAGTGTGTGTTTGGGATGCTCAGGTCACGGTTCCTGTGTCTGGACACATCAGGTGGAGCCTTGCAGTATTCACCAGCTACATGTACCCAGATTGTTATGGTATGTGCTATGCTACACAATATGATCCTGCGGAAACAGCTGCAGCAGGAACAGCATGGGGCGGGGCCACACAGCCCCCCACCAATGCCAAGGCCTGTACAGGCACAGTGTGACTCAGAGGAAGAACAACCTGAGTCTGCCCCAGTAGGCAGAAGGCGGTGTGCCCAGTATGCCCTGGCCTTGGCAAAGAGACAACGCATGGTACATGCACTGACACAGTAGGTACCTAGGGAATGACACCTCTCTCTGACTCACTCAGACAGTAAAAGGATGCCAAACATGACACTACCTGTGCTCAACTATGTATAGGGAGTGTACTATGTGCATCTGACATAAGCTGCCCTCCAGCACCATCCGTAAGTCTGGCACACCCTCATGGTGAGTCAGTCAACCTACCAATTGCCAAATGGAGTATAATGTGTTGTTACCTGTAGCTATGGTATGGATGTGAGCATGCAAGGGAATTGGGTGGCCGAATGTTATGGCAGCAGACAGTAGACACCCATAGTGACACTATGACATCTGTAACACATACTGGAGTCAACATAGTAGCCAGTACTACACAGGGTGACAAAACCCACTGCAGGAAATGGGCTGAGCGACATGTGTGTCCATAAGACCCACACATGCCAGTCAGGAAGGTTCACATACCCAACAACAGTCTCAGCCAGCAGGACAGGTGTAGACAAACACAAATGCTGTACTATGGCCTTTGAATGAGCCCTATGGGTAACCCCTCCCCCAGGCCTACACAGACAGACTACAGCAGGCCAGGCAGTTGGATGTAAGTTGTAAAGGCTAGGAAGTCAGAAACTAATATGTAGGTAATTAAAGCTAAGATCTGTAGTACACTGGTATGCTTCTAGCCAGCACAATAGGTAAGACTACAGACTGAAATGGAATACCTGACATACCAGTACAGTCCTAGCAAATGCATACAAGTGTCAGGTGTACCCCCCATCCTACGTACACTTATTGCAACAGTCAGGTGTGCCCCCCCACTCTTGTGTAGAGATGTAGAAACAGTCAGGTGCCCCCCCCCGCTATGCAGAAATGTATCAACAGTCAATGTCAAATGACCGATGGATACCCTGCAGACACAGCATGCTACCTGTCAGTGTACAACACAAAAGTCAGCACTGCAGTACAAACTATCTGGACTTGATCCACACATGCAATACAGATGGCCATATTGGGCATGCTCACACACTTAGAGGAATGAAGGCAATGTCAGTCAACAACAAACTGAAAAGTCATACTGGGCATGCTCACACATGAAGGCCATGTCTGCAAACACCAGTGGACCAGACATATCTGGCAGTCGCAGTTCTTACTGCAGACACATGTCAGTATGCACCACTCCTGCCTTGCACACACAGTGGATAGAAATACAGACATATATGTAAGGACAACACACTATAATAAGCCAGAGGTAGACGGACGTAGATGTGTGGAAGAGGGTGATCGTGACAAGGAGCTATCCGGCCCTGTCCCACCCAGCATACAGCCAAAAGGCCCCAAACACATGAGGTGCAGATGTCACTCACTGCAAATACTAGCCACCAGTATCTGTCAGCATGACAGACTATGTGGTGCACGTGCCAGCTGTGCAACATGACTGTACAAGGAAGTAGTCATCTAGTAGCTGTATACACGTACCTGTGACATATGACCCCGTGTGTGCCCACATGTGGCATGTCAACCCCTACATGAATGGGTTATGACCCATGCATACACCACCCTCCCCATAGCAGTATTATGACAAGCCTGCTGAGGTCGTCCAGTGTGAAATACACCTTTGGGAGAGCTATAGCTCAGTAATCTCCATGGCATGTCCCATAACTGCATACTTTTGTAGTGATAAACTAGTTAAGTACTAGTTCTAACCCCAGACTTGGCAATTGTGTGTTTGTGTGCATGTCTGTCTGTCTCTGACTGTGTAGAGAGCAATGCTTTTTAGGCTACTCACACTCTGTACAATTCATATACTCAACTTTGGTAAATCTGCTGATGTCACTCACCTAGAAATACACCTCTGGGAAAATTATAACCCAGTAATCTCTGTAGCGCATCCTGTAACTGCGTATTGCTGTAGTGTAATAAAGTAGTTAGGTAGGTGTTTTAACCCCCAACTTGGCAACTGTGTTTGTGTATGTCTGACTGAGTAGAAAGCAATGCTTTTTAGGCTACTCACACTCCATACAAATCATATACTCAACTTTGGCAAGGCTGTTGATGTCACTCACCTAGAAATACACCTCTGAGAAAATCATAACCCAGTAGTCTCTGTAGTGCATCCTGTAACTGCGTACTGCTGTAGTGTAATAAAGTAAGTAGGTAGGTGTTTTAACCCCTGACTTGACAACTGTATGTGGTGTCTAACTGAGTAGAAAACAATGCTTTTTAGACTACTCACACTCCGTAAAATTCATATACTCAACTTTGGCAAGGCTGCTGATGTCACTCACCTAGAAATACATCTCTGGGAAAATCAAAACACAGCAGCCTCCATAGTGCATCTTGGAACTGTGTACTGCTGTAGTGTGGTAAAGTAATTGGGTAGGTGTTCTAACCCCAGACTTGGAAGCTGTGTGTCGGTGTGTGTGCCTGACTGAGTAGAGAGCAATGCTTTTTAGGCTACTCACACTCCATACAATTCATATACTCAACTTTGGCAAGGCTGCTGATGTCACTCACCTAGACATATACCTTTGGGAAAGATGTAGCCCAGTAATATCTGTAATGTGTCCTGTAATGGTGCACTGCTGTAGTGTGATAATGTAGTTAGATAGATGTTCCAATCCCAGACTTGGCAACTGTGTGTGAATCTGAATGCATAGAGAACAATGCTTTTCAGAGTACTCACAAACTGTGTACTGCTGTAGTGTGATTTAGAACTGTGGTAGGGTTCCATCTCCACCCATGGCAGTTCTGGATGTTTTGTGTGTGTTTCAATGTCTGTGTATAGAGCACTGCATTATAGGCTACTCACTCACAGTACATTTCAAATGTCCTAATTTGGCAATCCTGCTGATGTCATTCATTGTGAAATACAAACTTGGGGAAGAAGCTCATTAGTAATCCCTGTGGTGTGACCTATAACTGCTACATGCTGTAGTGTAATGTAGATTTTGGTCAGAGGTTCTATACCCGCACATGGTGGTTGTGGATGTTTTGTGCGTGTCACACTGTCTGTGTAGGGAGCAATGTATTTTAGGCTAGTCACTCGCAGTACAGTTGAAATGCCCTTTTTTGATAATCCTGCTGATGTCATTCATTGTGAAATACACCTTTGGAAAAGTAGTTCTACAGTAATACCTGTGGTGTGTCCTATAAAAGCTCAATGTTATAGTGTGGTATAGACCTCAGTCAGGGGTTCTATACTCGCAGATGTTTTGTGTGTGTCTCACTGTCTGTGTAGGGAGCAATGCATTTTAGGCTAGTCACTCACAGTACAGTTGAAATGCCCTAGTTTGGTAATCCTGCTGATGTCATTCGTTGTGAGATACACCTTTGAGGAAAGTATCCTTCAGTAATGTCTGTGGCGCGTACTATAACTGTGTAGTGAAATAAACTAATTAGGTAGGGGTTCTACTCCCAGATATGTCAGGTGCGTGTGTGTATTTATAACTCGTGTCCTGTGTAGCGGTGTGAGTGTGTGACATCTGGGGGCAATGTGGAGGGGGGTTTGCTTATTTCTTTTATGGTGGCCCTACTATATATCACAATGTCAACCATACAGGGATAACAGATGTAAATCAGCTGAGAGGCTGGGGTGCAAAGCCATACCCGTACATGTGACATCAAAGCCAGCCAATCACAGTTAGCAACCCCACTATTACCCAGAGCACACACTCAACCCATGTGCTATAAACACACACATGCCTAGGCAACAACCAATATGTGGGTAGTACACTGCATATTGGCCACTGATTGTAACTATGCAGTGATAGCAGTGGGCTACAGAGGGCATGTTACCCTGCCCATCTGTCCAATATGCACATACATGCAGACAGTGCACCTCCACCATGTTCCCCAATGGACACCTGCACCACCTGTGGTGCCTTCACATGTGACTCACAATGTACATATCATGCCTGAGAACATGTCCTGTATGGACAGATGATACTGACATCAGGGAATGCTGTTAGCATGCTATCAATGTAGGTGCAGGGTAAACCTACTGCCCATTACCAGTTCCTGACACAGGTGGGCAAGACTGGCACATCTGATGATAATCTGTGTTCACAACATGGGCCAGACACCCCAGGTAGTTCCACATGTCACTGTACATGCATGTGGGAGGAGTGCAAATCCCAGACATCATCCATGTCATGGACTAAGGACAACAAACATGGCAAGTGATGCACAGCATTGGCCACACACAATAGTCAACAAGGTGACTGGATGGGGGATGCAATACCCACCTGTGTGGGAAAATGCAGAAACTACAGGCTTGAGACACAATGCAGCCCATTGTCATGTGGCTTGATGCCAAGGCATACCCATCTCCTACCCTTGTACAGCCTGCTGGCACAGTTGACCACCAAACACCTGTGCAGACATGCACCCATGCATGTCAGAACTGGCACCCTGTGTGTTTGTGTGTGTGTTGTATGTTGTGTATGTCCACATCCACACTCACTACAACCCCCCAGGGCATACTGACATGTGCTGTCTGATGTTTGACACCTCCTCATACTCTTTGCCCATACGACCTACATATGATCTGTGTGGTGCACGTGATACCTGCACATTGACATGTTGTGGCAATCCCACTAGTGATGAGTTGCACTCCTGACCCTGCCAAGTGTGTCAGTGTGTGTGCGTCCCTGTGTGAGTGTGCCTGTGTTGACTCTGGCACCTGTTCATGCAGACAGGCATGTGTACATCACCTACAGTATATCTACTGTATCCCTGTTGCAGATGTCACTCACCATCACATATATGTTCTGAGTGCTCCACAGCAGGTAACCCATGTGGTGCATCCAATAACTGCATTGAACCGTGATAGCACTACATAGCTGTTGGGGGTTTGATACCCTGTGCTGGTAGGTGTGTGACACAAGTATGTTCAGTTTTACTCTCCCACCCCTCCCTGACATGCATTTGCCTCTGTCTGCCTCCCCCTCTCCCTCTCTGGTGAATGTGGAGACCCACACCTGCTTTGCTTAGGCACTAGCATGTGTATTTTAAGTGATGCCTATGATCGGCTGATGTCCTCTGCACAAATTGCAGCCATCCTCTAGCTGTTTACATGTGGAACAGCTGGGGTAACATCGCATAGCCAATAGCATGGAAACACACTCCAATACCTATGAACATCATGGTGGTGTTGGCCCTTTTCAGTCACTGTGAGCAGGAACTAGATCTGTTGTTTGGCAAACAGCATCTCAGATGGATTAGGGATTTACCTCTAACAACATACACTGTGGAAAGAGGGCAACAAACAGGAGGGGGATTGCCTGACCTGACTACAGACTGTAAGTGCTGCTATGCTGCATTTGGAGTAATGTTGGTTTAACAGTGTTTGTCTGGATATACCTGTCGTACATGTCACAATACCTGCCATGTCAGTTCCATGTATATGAGGAATCCCCATCTCCAGGGTCATCTGCAGACTGGGCAGTGTTGTGCCTTTGGTTTCATGTGTTAGCCACGGTGCATCTATCTGTGGAATACAGAAGGTAGTGTGAGGATTGCAGTCTGTAGATGGTGAAGGCCGTGACAGTTACGGACTTCATATCCCTCATAGGAATATGTTGCAACAAACCCCATTACAATGGTATATTTATGAGGTTATCACAGCAACATGTCTATACTGGTCCTGTGTATGTGCTGTCAGCCACACCTCTGTCAATCTTTGTACATATGTTGTGCATGAAGTGGTGCATATGTGCTGTACACCATAAATAGTGTCATCATATCTGATTACAAGCCAGTGATATATCAGATTGCTGCACGTCATGTACAGTAGGGGTTATATTTCATGATATAACCTGGACATTCTGTGGATGTTTATACAGTACTGAGGTCTGTGTAGTGATGGTGAATGTCGTCAGTGTGTGTATTGTTAATATGTACTTTAGCCTGTGTACAGACTGTGGTAGATGCCATTGTTCTGACTCCCCTTCTATCTGATGTTACATGCTGCCTCACTGTATGGTACTGTTTTGCCATACATGTTTGTAGGGCCATACACACACATGTCCCATACCACAGACAGCCATCAGACCAAACTATGTAGCAGCCCAGTATATGTAGGGTTATTCTGTGAGTGGCACATATGAGGATGGTGTAGAACAGATAGTCCATATACTGTAATATTATGCTAGCTTACCATATGTGGTTGTGTTCACATTGGTTGTGGTTATGCACTTTCATACAAGTGTATCTTACTATGTGCTGTGACATGGCTGTTGAGCCTGCTATATATGCAGGTACATGTGCATTCCTCCAAACAAGATGTAGGCCAGTGTTGAGCAAGTCTGCCTGTAGACTGTACAGTGCATTGTTACAAGCCTAGCAGCTTAGTGTACTTACCCACTGAGATATTATGTGCAGATACTTGCCAGATGTACTGCTGCCAGGCCTCCCTTAAAAGTCATGTATGTCAGACAAAGCAGTGGGATGCTGTGCAGATGTATGTCAATATCTAGTGGGTAGTATGTGACCATGGCACCCCTGTACCAGCATGTCAGGCCAGACAGGAGTGTGTGAATTCAAAACCTATGGTGGCAAATGTATACCAATCGTTATGTGCTATACCCATCTACATGGCTGTCTACATCCATATTGTCAGGCCTGGGATTATGTGTAGACCTCTGGTCTGTACAGGGTGTTTGAAGTTCCACATATATTGGCCAATATCTCTCCTGCACTCCACAGGGGCATTACATGCTAGCGGCGGTACTTTACAATGATTCTCTTAGGATGTCTGTCAGTAGCCAATGGCACACATGTTATAAGCATATGTCACCTTCCACACACACCATGTCTGTGAAGACAATCCCAATGACAGTAGCAATAGTCTAGTAATATACCTGCTATACATACCTGACATCCCCTTGCACTACAACTTTGGGACTATAGGGGCTGGGATAGAGCTACATTCCATGTCCAGGACATATGTTGGAAATACATGTACATATACTTATCCAGATAGCCATATATATATATATATATATATATATATATATATATATATATATATATATATATATATATATAATTACACGTGTACTACTTCCAATTGCCACTGTCATCATGGCAACCACCCACTATAAATCCCCTACAGCATGTGGGTTTGGCCCCTTTACATTTCCTGTGTGATGTACATCCTTCCTGTGTGTGGGCATCAGTGTTACAGATAGCAGGTAGCAATACCTCTTACAGGAGATCCTGCACACTCAGAGCGGCCACATATTTGTAGGAGGATCAGGAACTACAGACAGACTGTGAGTAGAGTTGTGTTATGCTTTGTATAGTACTGGTGTTACAGGGTGTGTGTGTGTGTGTGTGTGTGTGTGTGTGTGTGTGTGTGTGTGTGTGTGTGTGTGTGTGTGTACATACTGGGCTACCTAGGAATGCAGTCTGTCCACATAGCTCACTACTGTGGGCCTATCCTCTTGCTGGACAGAGGTATGCCTATCATGTGTTGTCCATCCCACCACACAGAACCTGTGTCAGATAGTACACTGGCAGTGTGTGTGTTGCATGCTATCAGTACATGGCTACATCAGTTTCTGTTTCTAACCTCAATTCCCTGACTAAGGGTATGTTGCAGACTATCCTGTAACAGCAGCACCTTGCTTAGTGTATGGCAACAGTGTTCCATATGTGCCTGTGTGCCAGCCTCTGTCCTCCATCTACATACCAAGCTTTGCACATATGTCATGCTGTTGCAGATTGTTCTGTAGTTTTCTGTGAGTATATCACACTGCCATTGCTGCCATTAGTCCACTGTTGTTGTATCCCCCACACATACACTGGGGTTGGGGCCATATATGTGTGGGCATCACCTACACAATACATGTGTGCCCTTATGTACTCCAGAGGCCAGTGTATGTATCAGTGGTATATTGGCCTGTATTATTGAGTCTAGGTGGGGAGCACCATAAATGACCTAGGCTGTTACAAAATGTAGGGGTACCAGGGTTGAGCTGCCACAAGGTATCTGGATGTACAGTACCGTATACTTCACCTATATTGACATTACTTACATGAACTGGGGCACTACAAGCCTACTGCCTCCTGCCATACAGACTGTTCTGTTTGTCGGTGTGCTCATAATGGTGTCAGTTATGCCTTATTATGTACCAGTTACAGCCCATTTGATCACAAAATATATTTACCTCCTACTGAGTTTGTACAGAGTGTAGATAGAGGCTGCTGAACTACACACCTGCAGTACATACTGCTGATTGTTTGGTATCCTGTGGCCCAGTCTGTCTTCACTATTGTACAATTTGAAGGGCTTGGCCTGGACAGCAACAGTTGGGAACCTTTCCAGTCTGCTGTATTAGTGTACCTGTTTCACAGTTGCAGTACTCTGTTTATATGGTTGTCAGTATCTGAACAGCTATATGACATGGCATATAGAACTGTTATAGTACACAATTAAAGGATTTCCATTTCTGCAAACCTGTGTGTGGTTTCGTTCCTATGACCTTTCTATGGTTATATGTTGCAGGCAACGATTGATATTTGTATGAGTGGTCCATACAGTGTCCAGTTGTTCAGGTGTTAACTGTAGGCATAGTGGCTGTTCCATATTATGTGCACCATCTACATATGTATCTTACTGTACATATATCTGTGTGTGCATGTGTAGTCACATGTATATATATATATATATATATATATATATATATATATATGAATATATATATATATATATATATATATATATATATATATATATATATATATATATATATATATATATATATATATATATATATATATATATATATATATATATATATATATATATATATATATATATATATATATATATATATATATATATATATATATATATATATATATATATATATACATATATATATATATATATATATACACACACACACACACACACACACACACACACATATATATATATATATATATATATATATAGGTATATCTGTATCTGCATATCTGTGTCTGTGTATCTGTATCCTGGGGATGGGAGGCAGATTGTACTTGGTAGTGTATTGCAGGGCACATGTGTTTGGCTGTGGGGGATGCCTATTCGTACAAGATGTATAGTGTGTGGCGCCTCTCAACCTCATTAATGGTGCATGTGGACATATGTGTATTTGTTAATCTGCCATTGCTATCTACAGAAGTATGGCCTTATATACCTATATATATATATATATATATATATATATATATATATATATATATATATATATCTGCTAACATATATATAACTATGTCTGTGTATACCTACATAGATATATATCCTCATACACATATGTAACGTGCTGTGTATATGTAGACATATAGGTGTAGACACATATATGTGTTGATTTAGGCATATGCATGTATATATGTACATATATAGTGATATATATGTATATAGAGTTAGAAAAACAATATATATATATATATATATATATATATATTTATATATGTATATATATACATATATATATATATATATATATATATATGTATATATATATATATATATATATATATATATATATGTATATACATATATACATATGTTGTTTCTGTTTAGATTTTTATATAGTTACGCACACAGACAGGTGTTCGTATACATTCCTCTACTGTTGCATGACACAACTGGATGATATGTTTCTGAAAACAATGAATTTTTGTGTATTTGTCATGGCTTAGTGGTGCATCACTTTGTCTAGGGTGTTCAGGGTCCTTGGATTGAGCCTTGCAAGAGCTGAATGTTTTGTTGCTGGGCAGAACACGGCCCATTGGATACAGAGTGATTAAGGCACTTTAAAGCAGTTGTAAACGGGTTTGTGTGGGTTTGCGTAGAGCTAAGCATTGCCTACACAGTTTAAGCAATTTAGAAGTTGAGTGTATGAAAATGTAAGCAGAGGTTAGGAGTGCTTACTGTCGCATAAACCCGTGCAAACCCGCTTACAAGTTATTAAAAGTGCCTTAATCACTCTGCATCCAACGGGCCATGTTCTGCCCAGCAACAAAATAAACAGCTCCTGCAAGGCTCAAAACCAGGACCCTGCACACCATACACAAAATGATTTACCACTAAGCCATAGCAGATATGCATAATCGTAATGTTTTCATATACATATCATCCAGCCCAGATATTCAACACTACAGGGAATGTATTCCACCATGTAGATGTATTTGTGTGTGTGTTTGTATATATTCATATTTAAATGGATAGAACATATCTACATATGTAGTTATAGCTATAGAAATATATACATATATACATATATATATATATATCCATGGATTTGGATTTTCTGAGGTGGAGCATGTCCATTAATTCCGGATTGGACATGGCCTTGTACGTCAGGCACAGATCAGCGGTATGCGACTGAATAGAGCTGGAGTTTTTTCAGTCGGGCAGCATATGACATATGTTTAAGACCCTTTATCCTCTTGGTGAGGAACTGTTGGGGTCTTTCCAACTGCTGCAGGTGTCGGGTGAGATACATCCCAAATGGGGCATTGTACTCAATCATTGGCCTGATAAGAGAAGAGTACAGGGGCACAATGACCTCTCTTGATCTAGATGTGAAACCTTTCATGATAAGGTGGGCAATATAGAAGGTCTTCCTAACCACTTTGGCAATGTGAGTGTCAAATGAGAGGTTACTGTCAACCTGGGTCCCTAGGTCCCTGATTACCTCTTCCATACTTAATGGATTACCACCTATGTGGTAATTTGTCGGTACCTTGTTTTTCCCAAAGGGTATGACTATACATTTTTTGGCGTTCAGCTTAAGGCCATGGCTCTGGCACCAATTATCCGTTTCTATGAGGCCTCTCTGAAGGATGTTTGTGTCCGCTGGAGTATCAATTATGGCGCCCAGTTTGCAGTCATCTGCGAACTTTGTCAGCCACAATCCTCCTATGTTTGCCTGTACCTCGGAAAAATAAATGCCGAACAAGAGGGGTCCCAGGACTGAGCCCTGATGACACTGCTTGTGACTGGCTTAGAGACTGACATAGCTCCAGCAACTCTGACCCTGTGGGTTCTGTCCTTGAGCCAGTTTGCAACCCATCTTGTGACATATGGGTTTACATTTAAGCTGGTGAGTTTGTCTATGATGCCCGAGTGGGGTATTGTGTCAAAGGCTTTTGCAAGGTCAAGGTAGGCTGTGTGAACTGCCTTACCCTCATCAATGGCCTTAGTGACTGTTTCAAAAAAGTCGACCAAGTTCAAAAGGCAGGATCTGCCCTTGACAAAGCCAAATTGGGTAGGATCCAATGTCTGTAGGTCCCCAATGTCTTTGTTTATGAGTTCCATAATGATCCTCTCCATAGCTTTGCAGACCAGGCTCGTCAAGCTTATGGGGCGGTAATTTCCAGGGTCCGTAGAAGCACCGCCTTTGTGAAGTGGGACCACTGTTGCCGTGAGCCACTCTTTGGGTACGTATCCTGTAGTAAGGCTAAGATTAAACAGCAGCCTTATGTGCGGGTTTAGTCCCTGTTGAAGTTCGTGTAGCACGCAGCACGGGACACCAACCGGACCCATTGATGCTGTGTTTTTAGCTTTAGAGAGCGGCTCTCACCTGGGCATCTGAGATGTTAGGGAGGCTACACTCTGCTGGGATAGTTATTTCTCCTTTGTGGGGAGGGAGGAGAATTTGCACTGAACCTGTCTGCCAGAATGTTGGCAATGTCAGTGGGTTCAGTGTATTTTGTGTCATTTGGACTAACTCTGAGCATATCTGGGAGTTTCCACCCAGGTTTCTAACATAGCTAAAAAGGCCTTGTGATTGTCTTTTGTGTCTTTGCGATTTTTTCTCAAAGTTGGCCTTGGATGATTGTATGAGTGATCGTAGTTTTTGCTAGTACTGATCAGAGATGCCTTCCCTTTAGGGATTTTGCTCTGTCATGTAGTAGCTTCCTCCTCCTGTTGTAAAGTTTGTTTATGGCTGGGGTCCACCAGACTGGGCACCTGCCTTTGGGGAATGGGTCTTGGTTTTATTTGGGATTGCATGATCCATGCATTCTTGAAGGTGCCCATAGAAGGCATTTGCAAAGGATTCAGCAGTGTGGGTTGTGGTTTCCACTGGCCCAGGGCCCTTGAAGGATACCACTTCAGTCTTAAGAAGTGTGAAGTTAGCTTTGAGAAGTTCCTCACTGTGGTCTTTGTGCAGGGGTGGGGCGGGATGTGGATTTCCAGTGAGATTAATTTATGGTCTGATCTTACCAAAGAGGGATATACTCGTGTGGAGCATTTTGTCCCCATGTTTGTGATGATCAGGTCTAGTATATTGTCTCCTCTTGTGGGAATGGTGACTAGTTGTTCCATTGCATTTGAGTTTATGAATTCTAGGAACCTTTGGGCTAGGGTGTTGGGGCTTGAGTAATGTTCCCAGTCTATGTTTGGGTAGTTGAAGTCTCCCAAAATGATGGTATTTGGAGAGACATTCATACTCTCCAGTGTCTTCAGGAAGGCTGTGTGGGGTTCCTGAGTTTGAGAGGGTGGTCTGTAGCATGCTACAAACTGTAAGGCAGTTTTGCCTATGGTTAGTTGCACCTCGATAGTCTCCGATGCTTCGTGCATTGCCACTAACCTGGAGGTGTGGGTAGCTTTGATGAAAATGGATACTCCCCCTCCTTTTGTGGTTCGGTCTAAGTTTTGGGGCCGGAAAGCATGATATGAGGTAAAACCTGATAGTGCTGGGGTGCTCTCAGGAGCCTTGAACCAGGTTTCAGTCACTGCACAGACATCAATGTTCTCCATACTGAGGAGGGCTTCAAGGGCATGCATCTTGAGGTTTAGACTTCTGGCATTGAGCAGCATTACCCTTAGTTTTTTTCCACTTGTGTTTTCTAGGGAGGTAGGTTTGTCATTTGAGCCTTGCCTAAAAAAGGCACTATGGTGGTGGCAAGAGCCTTGGCCAATATCCGGAAGCCCAGGGGTGACAGGTGCAAGCCATCCCTTGCGAAGCAGCGTGGCTTGTCAAGCATGTCATCCCAAGCAGACAGACATTGGATCCCCTTAGAATGACACCAGTAATTAAGCCAATTGTTAAAACTGATCATTTTGTCTTTGTACTGTGGCATCATTCCTGGTGAGGGTAAGATGCTGCTCAGGGTCAGGGTCATACCGGCCTGGGCTACATAATCAGGGAGCTCCTCTATGTCTCTTTCCATGTAGTCCAGGGAGGTACGTCTCAGGTCGTTCACACCAGCATGTACAATGACTGAGTCATATTTGTACTTGCTGTGGAGTGACCTGAGTGCTTGTGTTATGTGGCGGATTTTAGCTCCTGACAGGCAGCTTACTGTGACCTTTTCCTTGTTCAGTCTGGTGAGCGGGACGTCAGTGTGTCTGACTATGGAGTCACCTATTACAAGTGTGTCTGGCATGTTGTTTGGCCTTAAGGGCTGTGACTGTTTAGCACACTGACTTTGTGAACTATGTGTTGCATGTGCTATGTCTTGAGGTGGTGGTTGCTTGGGTGTCTGCTTTGGAGGCCTCTGTTGTTTAGGTAGATTTTTAATCAGCACCTCCGAGTATGTTTTTGTGTGTTTATGTGTTTGGTTTGCAGTTGTGATAGTTCTATGTGAGACTGGGTTTGTGGTGTGCGTGGTTACCTTCTCCTCCTGACTGGTCTTGCAAGTACTGAATTGAGAGAGCTCAGCCTCCAGTTTGGCTATATAGTTGCATCTCTCGCATATATTTGTATTTGTTGGGAGGAGGAGAGGGTTGTCTGTGTACATGAGGCAATTGTAACATTGCCTCAAGATTCCCAGATTCACCAGCTGAACAGGAGAGGACGCCAGCAACTGACCCTTCGACATGCTAGAAATAGTGAAAAAGATTGCTGTGTAACTGAGTCAGAAAGGACCTATAGGGAAATGGGTACTCAACAGAATTTAGGTGAATGAAGTACTTTCTTTTGTTTAAGAGTGTTTACCTGTGTAAAAAATGTTTTAGGAGCAAGTGCTGAGCTTTTCAGATAGAGTATAGGCTGTTTAGATTGCAAGTAGAACAGTTCTAAGGGAAAAATTGAAGAGCAGACTTGGCGGAGCCAGAGAAAGTTTAACCTTGTTTAACCAAGTTTAACCTTGTTTAACCAGCGCTATGCGCACTACCATCAAGAAAGCCGTGCAAACGCTGGATTTTAAGCAGTGAACTACAAAAGAGCTAGGAATGGTCCCAAACAACCAATTACTACAGCTTCTTGTGCTGAGGTCACTTCCCCCAAGGACAGGTAGGCTGCTCAAGGCTCCCCACTCCCACTGGTGAGCAAAGAAACTTCCTTCTATCCAAGTAAGGTAATGGACAACACAGGAACTACACCACAGCCCAGAATACAGCAATGCCTGTATACTGGTCTAAACTAGTCGAGGAAGGCGGGAAAACAAGGATTATTTTTTTTGTTTTTTTTTTTGTAGAAACACACAGAAAATGCAGAGACAGTGATAAATTAGTTACACAGGCTAGCACACTTTAGTGGGCAGCCTCCACAGTTAAATTAAACAAACAAACAAGCAAACTTTCGATTAAATTCGACTAAATGTAACTTTAAGTGCAGATTTTAAAATAAATGCAGTAATCAGTAAAAAAAACAGTTCAGGCTAGTTCAAAGTAAGCAACAGAAGCTATTTCCAGTGAAAAAAAGCAAAGATACTTAAATCCAGAAGGTAGTCGCTTTTTCGAGTTCCTTGCTGCTAGGACCACTCTGTAAACCCACGTGGAGCTTGTCTGAGCAGTATAGCCAGAAAAAAATGCCCAGAGGTGGATTTTAAGCAGTGAACTACAAAAGAGCTAGGAATGATCCCAAACAACCAATTACTACAGCTTCTTGTGCTGATGTCACTTCCCCCAAGGACAGGTAGGTTGCTTAAGGCTCCCCACTCCCACTGGTGAGCAAAGAAGCTTCCTTCTATCCAAGTAAGGTAATGGACAACACAGGAACTATACCACAGCCCAGAATACAGCAATGCCTGTATACTGGTCTAAACTAGTCGAGGAAGGCGGGAAAACAAGGATTTTTTTTTTTTTGTAGAAACACACAGAAAATGCAGAGACAGTGATAAATTAGTTATACAGGCTAGCACACTTTACTGGGCAGCCTCCACAGTTAAATTAAACAAACAAACAAGCAAACTTTCGATTAAATTCGACTAAATGTAACTTTAAGTGCAGATTTTAAAATAAATGCAGTAATCAGTAAAAAAACAGTTCTGGCTAGTTCAAAGTAAGCAACAGAAGCTATTTCCAGTGAAAAAAAGCAAAGATACTTAAATCCAGAAGGTAGTCGCTTTTTCAAGTTCCTTGCTGCTAGGACCACTCTGTAAACCCACGTGGAGCTTGTCTGAGCAGTATAGCTTGAAACTCACATGCATTGAAACAACATTGAAACTCACATTCAAAGAAAATACATTTTGCCAGTGGCAGATAAAGATTAACTTTGGGCTGTTTTCAAAATCATAGGCCCCTTGAGCATGAAACATACACATGCTCTTTGATACACCTTCCTGACTGTATTACATTATATTCCTTGTACAATACAGTACAGTTGTTAGAGGGCATTTTAAATGTATTGTTTTGAACATTTTTCCAGTAAACAATGAAACAAAATGCATGCACCAATGACAAAACTTCCCAATTCAGAACATTTACATCATAAAAAGTCTACTCAACCTTCTATAGTCCACCAGTATCAGTAAATATGCACAATCTCTGAAGTAGTAAAATCCACATTAAAGAAATCTGTAACTAATAGAGGTTGCTGCTAGCAAACAATTTTATATGTCATTGTTTCATCTACAAATAAAGTGCCTGTTGCCCTTGAAGAATAAATTGCCTATGTTGCATGCATTAAAAAAATGATAAGCTAGTAATACCGCAATAGGAAATGGATGGCAAACTGATAACAGGTTCATAGTTACTAGGTATCTTTGCCAAAAAGGACTGCAGCATCCACCCCCTTTACAACACAGTACAGTATCAGCAATGCATCTACTTACTGTGGGAGTAAAACCCACAGCCTTCTGCATCAAAAGCAAGTACATTACCTGTTGTGCTATTAACATTGCAAACAGACTTAGCATAAGCAGCACTAAACTTTTGTTCCCCTGCAGCTCTCAGCTCCTTGTAAAATCTACTCGACACTCTGCTGTATCTCTGAACTTTGCAGCACAAGAAATCTGGAAAAAGCCAAAATTTATTGGGGGGGGGGGACAAAAGGCCAAACACCAGGGACACATTTTAAACATTGTTTGTATAATGCTGGAAAGTTGCTAGAATAAAATGCTGTGTTACCACCATACATTTCACTGCCACGTCTTGAACCCAGGGGACCCTGTGCAAAACAGTCAGAGAAACATACCACTATGCCAAATCAGCTGAAACAGAGGAAGACAAACTTAATTGGCTACCATTTAGTGAATTCAGTGATCACCATAGCTGTCAACCTCTTAGCAAAAAACACCTGAAAAAAGCCAATAATGTGGGAATATAGCTGCCAAACATATTCAGTGAATTCAGTTCTCACCATAGCTCTCAACCTCTTAGCAAAAAACATGTGGACAATGCCAGTAATGGGGGGAATGCAGCCCCGAAACATTCAGTTAATTCAGTTCTCACCATAGCTCTCAACCTTAGCACAAAATACGTGGACGAGGCCAATAATGGGGGAATACAGTCCTAAAAATATGGGAAAATTTCAAATATCCATGTTATAAACTTAGACAATTGCTAGAATAAAATGTTGTATTACCATGTACTTTCTGAAGAATATGAAGTCTGAAATTCAAATACCTGTTATTTTTAAACATTTGTTAACCAGGAAACTAGTCTGACTTGGAACAAAGCAAAGCCAATTTTTAGCAAAGCAGGGAGAAGCACTCTAGAAACATCTTTGCAAGGGATGGGAGGACATGCAGACTCCACACAGAAGGCACCCCAGCCAAGAATCAAACCAGAGAACCGGTAGCTGTCAGGCAACAATGCTACCAGTGCACCACTGCAATACAAATTTTACAAGGAAAACTGAAGATACAGAAACCGCAGATTTTATGAGGAACAGAACAAATATGAGGCAAAAATCTGCAATATTTTACAAATAGTGGTGGGTAGGGAATTCAGGTCCTTGCCACCTGCATCCAAGGTACAGGGTTCAAGCCTGAGTATCTCTACCCACCACTATGTGTTAACAGGGGCATTTCACACACACACACACACACACACACACACACACACACACACGCACACACACGCACACACACCCACACACACCCACACACACACACACACACACACACACACACACACCACCCTTACCTCTCTCCTGATTGAAGCAGCAAAAACACCCTTACCTCTCTCCTGATTGAAGCAGCAAAGCTCCATTGTCCGGAACGTGCTCGAATGACTTCAACGCTTCCATGCAAGCCACTCCACCATTGTCTGGAAACCTGTGCTTGACTGCAATGCTTCAAAGTCAACTTACCTGTCTCCTGATTGGTCCCATGCTCCCTGCGAGAGCTTCAATTGGTCCTGTCTGCAGATCAAGCAGTCCAGAGCTCCTCTGTTCTGTGTGATCGTCTACCGCACAGATTCCTGGTCATCTGCGGGGCAGTCTGAGTGTGTCTGCGCATGCATGGAAGTCCAGTACTTGTAAAAAAAACTTTTTTTTTTTTAATTTTATTTCACAATTTTTATTTCATTTGTTTCTAGCTGGGAGGGCTGCAGTCCTGCAGTCTGATAGCACAAGCCGACCCTGCCACAGTACTACAGATTATGCATAACTGCTTATCAGTACTATACAGCAACAGACTCCACATCTCACATAATCATGATCTACCTGTACAGATGCATACACAACACTGGTCTACTGATATACCCTGGAATCTTACCTGCATGCTCCATGTCTGGTGTGTGGGAAGCACCCACCTCCATGACTGTATATGTCTGTAGCTCTTGTGGGCAGGCAGGTGTCACCAGGCTCATGAGCAGCTCCTCCACTCTGGTGAGGGGGGGTGGATGTTATGGCCCCCTGTTGCAAGCTGGTCACACCGCATGGCAGTGGCATGTTGACGTACATGGCGGAGCAGGTCACTACAATAATGGCGGACCTGCTCATACATACGGCTGTGCATCCCCACCTCATTCACCCTGCAGACCACATCATTCCACATGGTGGTCCGCTCATGCTAGTCCTGGCTTGTCCTTGAGAACAGCAGCTGGTAGTGCTGGATGATGCTGGTGAGTATTATGTCATCCTCACCGGCACTATAAGCCAGATTCATTGGGTGCGCCATACTCCCTGAAAGAAATAAAGATGTAAATATGTCTGAGCAATTCATAAGGCACATTTACCATAATACAATACACATATCAGTCTCCCACCACCATATCAGCTCCAACTTAATGTTCACACAATGTAAGTGGTATGTCTCGTTTTTTCTACCACTGGTACACATATTGTATTGTACAACACTTTCTGCTACGTGTTTATAGACATGCTCCCCATGGGGACACTAGAGTTGCTGGGCTGTTACAGAGTATTTCACCTGCATGCCATTGTCAATGCCACTAAGTTTCAACATATGCATGTGGTATGCTTGCTATGTGATTGCTACACATCTACCATTCTGTGTTATTGGGGATATCTATGTATGCTGTTGGACATGTTCTGGGATTGCTTGGATTATTACAACCCACGTATGTTCCATGACAGTTATACAACAGTATGTGTAAGGATTATTTGGCTGCAGGAACACCACTCCCACCTAATGTGCACATGTTACCAGTCCACATCACATCCGTGACCCACCATGGAACCTCATTATCTACTGTTCTGGCACTAGCTTCAAGTGGAGCCACCTCAAGGGATGATGTCCCCCCCATGGAGCACACACAGACATAAGTCTGCCACCCAGTTAGGTCCAGGGTCTTGTGCATAGGGAGCTCCACAGAGACATTGCGTATGTGCTACATCACCTGGATGCATGCAGTACACATATACAATGTCAGACATGCATGTCTTGCACCTGTCACCCCTGGGCTTTCGGATATTGGCAAAGGCTCTTGCTACCCCCATAGTGCCTTTTTAGGCAAGGCTCAAAAGACAAACCTACCTCCATAGGTATCACAAGGGATAAGAAACTAAGAGTAATGCTACTCAACGTCAGAAGTCTAAACCTCAAGATGCATGCACTCAGAACTCTCCTTAGCATGGAGAACATCGATATCTGTGCAGTAACAGAAACCTGGTTCAGGGCTCCTGAGAGCACCCCAGCACTACCAGGTTATACCTCATACCATGCTTTTCGGCCCCAAAACCTGGACCGAACCACAAAAGGAGGGGGAGTATCAATATTCGTCAAAGATACCCACACCTCCAGGTTGGTGGCACAGCACGAAGCATCAGAGACTATCCATGTGCAACTAACAGTGGGTAAAACTGCCTTCCAGTTTATAGCCTGCTACAGACCACCCTCCCAAACCCAGGAACCCCACTGCCTTCCTGAGAACACTGGAAAATATGAAGGTCTCTCCAAACACCATTATATTGGGCGACTTCAACTACCCAAACATAGACTGGGAGCATTACTCTAGCTCCAACACCCTAGCCCAAAGTTTCCTAGAATTTATAAACTCAAATGCTATGGAACAACTTGTTACCACTCCCACAAGAGGGGAAAACATACTGGACCTGATCATCACCAACATGGGGACTCTATGCTCCAGACCAGAAGTGTATCCCTCACTGGTAAGATCAGACCATAAACTAATCTCACTGGATATTCAAATCCTGACTCCACCCCCTGCCCTGAAAACCACAGTGAAAAACTTCTCTAAAGTAAATTTCACACTCCTGAAAATCGAGGTGGAATCCTTCAAAGCCCCCGGGCCTGTGGAAAATACGGCCCAGACCACAGAATCCTTTATAAATGCATTCTATGAACACCTTCAGGAATGCATGGATCATGCAATCCCAAATAAAACCAAGACCCAATCCTCCAAAGGCAGACGTCCTGTCTGGTGGACCCCAACCATAAACAAACTATACAATAGAAGGAGGAAGCTACTACATGATAGAGCAAAATCCCAAAAAGGGAAGGCATCTCTGATCAGTATTAGCAAAAACTATGGGCACTCATAAAATCGCCTAAGGCCAGCTTGAGAGAAAATTGCACAGGACACTAAGGATAATCACAAGGCTTTCTTTAGTTATGTTAGGAACCTGAGTGGGAATTCCCAGATATGCTCAGAATTAGTCCAAAATGACAAAAAATACACCGAACCCACAGACATTGCCAACATCCTAGCTGACAGGTTCAGCGCAAACCCCCCCCCTCCCCTCCAAAAGGGAAAATATCTATCCCAGCAGAGTGCTGCACCCCTGACATCTCAGATGCTCAGGTAAGAGCTGCCCTCTCCAAAACAAAAAACACAGCATCACTGGGACCAGATGGTGTCCCGGGCTGCGTCCTACATGAAGTCCAAGAAGAGCTATACCCAAACATAAAAATACTGTTCAATCTCAGCCTTACTACAGGATATGTACCCAAAGAGTGGCGTACAGCAACAGTGGTCCCTCTCAACAAAGGTGGTGCCTCAACGGATCCTGGAAACTATCGCCCCATAAGCCTGACTAGCTTGGTCTGCAAAGCTATGGAAAGGATCATCATGGACCTCATAAATAAAGATATTGGGGACCTACAGACACAGGATCCTACCCAGTTCGGCTTTGTTAAGGGCAGATCCTGCCTCTTAAACCTGGTTGATTTCTTTGAAACAGTCACCAAGGCCATTGACGAGGGGATGGTGGTCCACACAGCCTACCTGGACCTCGCAAAAGCCTTTGATACAATACCCCACTTGGGCATTATAGATAAGCTCACCAGCTTAAATATAACCCTATATCACTAGATGGGTTGCAAACTGGCTCAAGGACAGAACCCACATGGTTAGAATTGCTGGAGCCATGTCAGACTCCAAACCAGTTACAAGTGGCATCCCACAAGGCTCAGTCCTGGGACCTCTTGTTCGGTATATATTTCTTGGAGGTGCAGGCCAACACGGAAGGACTGCGGCTGACCAAGTTCAGATGACTGCAAACTGGGCGCCATGACTCTCCAACCAACACAAGCATCCTCCAAAAGGGCCTCATAGAAACAGACAACTGGTGCCAGAGCCATGGCCTCAAGCTAAATGCCAAAAGTGTATAGTCATCCCTTTGGCAAAAACAGTGCCCACAAATTACCACATAGGTGGTAATCCATTAAGTACAGAAGAAGTAATTAGGGACCTGGGGACACAAGTTGATAGCAATCTCTCATTTGACAACCACGTGGCCAAAGTGGTTAGAAAAACATTTTATATAGCCCACCTAATTATGAAGGGATTCACATCTAGATCAGGGGAGGTCATCGTGCCTCTTTACTCATCCCTCATCAGGCCCATAATTGAGTACAATGCCCCTTTTGGGATGTACCTTACCAGACACCTGCAGTAACTGGAAACACCCCAAAAGTACCTCACCAAGAGGATTAAAGGGCTCAAACAGATGCCATATGCTGCCCGGTTAAAGAAACTCCAGCTGTACTCAGTGGCATACTGCCTGCTCAGAGGCGATCTGTGCCTGACGTATAAAGCCATGTCCAACCCGGAATTATTGGACATGCTGTACCTCAGAAAATCCAAATGCCATCGAGCTACTCGCTCGAGAGACTTGAACTTCAGCACTGAAATAAATAGGACATGCTGGAGGGACAGATTCATAACCCAGAGGCTCCCTTCACTCTGGAATAAAATCCCAGTCCAGGTTAGGCAGAGTTCCTCACTGACTCTCTTCAAGAGGAATCTTGATGAGTGGATGGGAGATCATAGGTTTACCTCGGGTGTCACTTCTGTGTCACTGTTGGACAGAGGAACAGTATACTAACCTCGAAAAAGGGCATAACAAAATTAATTTAAAATAGGTGGGGAAAGCCAAACACACTCTAGCTAGGCTTATAAATGCCCTAGGGCAGATAGCCTAGTATGAACCTATAAACCTATGAACCTATGTTCCTCCTGCTCAACCCACAGCCCAGACACCTTTATGACCATGTAGATGCTATCGTGACTGTCCATGGATGGGCACCATGTTCCCTTTGTTCTCATATGGGGGCTCAATGGCCTCCACATTCCAAATGGAGCTACCCATCCACAGTGTTTAACCATCACATGTGTCATATGCCAGCCCTGCATGCAGTCTTGTTTGTCACCCAACCAAACCTACATACCAATATTTGCCTTATACCCTTCACCAACATATATATATCCCACCTACTGAAACAATAGCGATGTGTTCCCAACATGGGTTACATACCACACTCCACACTCCATTTTGCAGCCATGTACTGGTGTGTAGATATGTTGTGTATTAATGTGTGATGTTTTGTCACACATGTCATGGCAGGGGACATGTATTGACATATACATATATATATATATATATATATATATATATATATATATATATATATATATGTGTATATATATATATATATATATATATATATATATATATACATATATATATATATATATATATATATATATATATATATATCTGTATGTATACATATTATATATATATATATATATATATATATATATATATATATATATATATATATATATATATATATATATATATATGTGTATATATATATATATGTCTCTGTATGTATACACACACACACACACACACACACACACACACACATATATATATATATATATATATATATATATATATATATCATCATCATCACCTTCTTTCAGCTGCTCCCGTTAGGGGTCACTACAGCGGATCACCTGTTTCCATTTCTTCCTGTCCTCTGCATCTTGCTCTGTCACACCAACCACCTGCATGTCCTCTCTCACCACATCCATAAACCTTATCTTAGGCCTTCCTCTTTTCCTGTTGCCTAGTAGCTTCATCCTTAGCATCTTTTTCCCAATATACTCAGCATCCCTCTTCAGCACATGTCCAAACCAACAATCTTGCCTCTCTAACTTTGTCTCCAAACCTTCCAACCTGGGCTGACCGTCTAATATACTTATTCCTAATCCTGTCCACCCTCGCCACACCCAGTGCAAATCTTAACATCTTTAACTCTGTCACATCCAGCTCAAACTCCTGCCTTTTTGTCAATGCCATTGTCTCCAACCCATATAACATAGCTGGTCTCACTACCCTCTTGTAGACCTTCCCCTTCACTCTTACAGGTACCCGTCTGTCACAAATCACTCCTGACACTCTTCTCCACCCACTCCATCCTGCCTGTACTCTCTTCTTCACCTCTATTCCACACTCACCATTACTCTGAACTATTGACCACAACTATTTAAACTCATCCACCTTCGCCACCTCTACTCCTTGAACCCTCACCATTCCTCTATCCTCCCTCTCATTCACACACATATATTCTGCCTTAGTCCTGCTGACCTTCATTCCTCTTCTTTCTAGAGCATATCTCCATCTCTCCAGGGTCTCCTCCACCTGTTCCCTACTCTCACTACAGATCACAATGTCATCTGCAAACATCATAGTCCACGGGGACTCCTGTCTGATCTCGTCTGTCAACTGTCCATCACCACTGCAAATAAAGAAGGGCTCAGTAGCTGATCCTTGATGTACCCCCACCTCCACCTTAAACACATCCACCACTCCCACCGCAGATCTCACCGCTGTCACACTACCCTCGTAAATATCCTGTACCACTCTTACATACTTCTCTGACATATGTGCATATATGTGTAGATATCATTATGTGTTGTTTATATACCTATATATATGTATAACTGTTCGAGGTTCTGTAGACATACACAGCTGTGAATATGTATCACACATATATGTATCTGTATGTGGGGTGCATGCAAACATCTGGTCCACACTCTTGTAACTCTCTTTACTTCACAGCTGAACTGTTTTGTCTTGCTGCAACACAAACAGGTGTCACATGTGAACACAGACTAACATTAGGGGAGTATATATGGTGACAGATTTTAGATAAGCATATTATACTGCTATGGCAGTTGGGCATGTTATGCTTCCCTTTAACATGGCTGTCCTGCAGGTGGTGTGGTCTCACAACCATGTGTCTATCATAGCAGTATTAATACCACCACCAGCTGATGGCCACAGTAATGTACAGGACACAGATATCATGGGTCACATCTTTGCCATTCACTGCTGATCTGCACAGTTGACAGGTATGTCCCACTGCCCACAGGGACTGACACTATTGTCCAGAGTAGTTGTTGAGCAGAACATCATTACAGGAATAAGTACTGATGGCACATATATATCATTTCACATTATACATCCTGTTATTCTATGCCATATACTACATGCAAGTGAATACATATCTGTTTCATATATCTTTTATGTTTTTTCTGCTGTAACAAAACCCTGAGCTTTGTTACTTTTATTAAAGTTATTTTTTTGTCTTTCACTCTCTCTCTCTCTATCTCTCTCTCTCTCTCTCTCTCTCTCTCTCTCTCAGTCTCTCCAGTAGAGTGATTGAGCTGGTTTGAATAGATTGCAGCATGCTTTTATTGGTATTGCACATGATCAGGTGGTGGCCTCTGCACCAGTCAGTGTCCACCAGTTGCTAACTGCATGCAGCCTGCTGTGCAGTACTTCACATAACCACTGTCATGGCAACCCTGTACTTTAAAATGCTGACTTCTGTGGGCGTTGTCCCTTCACCTTTCCAGTATGGATGACATCCTTCCTGTGTGTGGACGTCAGTGTTACAGACAGCAGGTAGCAATACCTCTTACAGCAGAACCTACAGACACAGGCCAAATGCACATTTGGGTAAAGTTCCAGACCTACAGACAGCATGAGTAGTGTTGTTGTGTGATTGTATCTTGCTGGTCTTACAGGGTTTCTGTGTACATGGTACTTTTGCATGGAATGTTGTCTGTCTGCATAGCTCTCAACTGTGGGCCTATCCATATGATACTAGAAGGATTGTGTTAGGTTTTGTCTGTGCACCACACAGGTATTGTCTGAGATATATCACTGGCATTCTGTCTGTTGAGTGCTATCAGTACATGGCTACATCTATTTGTATTTCCATGTCATATTCGTGCATAAGGGTATGCTGCAACAAATCCTGTAACACCAGCAATTTCCAGGGTGTGTAACAGCAATAATACAGACATGGTCCTATGTTCCTGCTTCTGTCCTCCACATATATGCCAGACTTTGTCCTGCTGTGATATAGAAAGGGGGTGATAGGTAATGACCTATCATTATTTACCACTACCATTACTGCTATCATCCCAGTCATGTCATGGACTCCCACACCAACTGTTGGGCCAAGTCCATATATATGGGGTCAACAGCTGGAGAACACATATGTTCCCTTGTACATTCCAGAAGTACGTGTGTGGTACACAGTGTTCTTTGCCCTTGTAAAGCCTTTTATGGGGGGAGGGTTCAATGTCATTAACCTAGGCTGTGAGACCTTTTCAGGGATATAACTGTTAAGATGAGGGTAATTCAGTGTGATAGTGAGATGTCAGGTTAAGCAATGTTATGTACAAGATACTGTGACATTAACACAAGGGCTACATTTCCCCCTAGGGCTTGACTACAGGGTGTAATTGGAGGCTGCTGATCTACATCTGTAATTGTTGATTGTTACCTATCTTGAAGGCAAATCCTGTGTCTACTGTTGTACTAATTGAAGGCCTTGGTCTGGACAGCATAGTATGGTATCTATCCACATTGCTTGCATGTACTGTTTTGTGTGGGCCTTGCATTCATCACTGATTACATATTTCAAACTTTATGTGGTGGAAGTACTGGCATACATTATTGTATAGTACACAAATAAAGGTTATCTGTGTATGCATACCTGTGTGTCGTGTCATGTCCTTTGAACTATGGGTTGGTATATGTTTAGTGTCAGTATTCTCATTTGTGGGAATGGATGCCACACTACACATTTCACAGGTGTCAGTAAAAGGGCTTGTGGCTGAGGGATATACTTTGCACCCAGTACTTCCACACTACTTCTACATATGTATGGCTACTAATACCTTTTCTCTCTGTATATGTGTATGTACCTATATATATATATCTCATATATATATATATATATATATATATATATATATACACATATTTATGTATCTATATACAATTGAGGTTATATGATTATTTGTGAGTCATACACACACACACACACACACACACACACATATATATATATATATATATATATATATATATATATATATATATATATATATATATATATATATATATATATATATATATATACATATACCTGTATCTGTCTACATTTACAGATATATATCTGGCCCATATGTCCATGCATGTTCGGCTCATATTTTGGCCTGTACCTCATTCTCTTGGCAATTGACATGGATGATCGCAGCATTGAAGTCAGTAACTAGTGCTGACACTTTTGTGTTTCAGACTTCATCTCCTTCTACATGTTTTCTAATACATATAACTGTGTAACTAGTAACATTTTAAGTGTGTTAGAGCATTAGTTGACATATATCCCTATTTGTACCCACATTGTGACATAATTTTCCCAGACTTTTTGCATTAACAGGTTGTGTGGTATTATTTTAATACATTTCCTTTACTGTTGACTGATTGTGCTGAATGATAAGTTTGTGAAAACATCAGGTTATGTATATAGGCCATGGTTTAGTGGTAAATCACTTTGTGTATGGAGTGCAGGGCAGAACAAGGGCCGTTGGATACAGAGTGATCACGGCACTTTTAAGCAGTAGAAAGCGGGTCTGCGCATGTTTGTGTGATGCAAGCACTGCTAACCTCCGCTTATGTTTTCTTACACTCAGCTTTGGAATTGCCCATCCCCACGCAAACCCATGCAAACCTGCTTACTGCTGCTTAAAAGTGCTTACTGCCACTTACCCCCCTGCTAATTTCTTTAAAAGAAAAGATAAAGGAGTTGATAGGAAAGTGGTGAAAAAAGGGGCACAAAGAGGGAAAGACAGTAGGGAAAATAGCTAGGCATGTGCAAGAAAGGTATAGGAAAGGTCCATAGCTGCCCATTTCTTCTACAGCAATAGCTGTGCATATACACTGAATTTGGAGGTAGATTTGGACCCTCAAACCCCTGTGAGAGGGGTGAAGACAACATATATTCATTGTGATGCCAATTAGACCAGATTACATGTGTCCAGTGGACATGTGTGCAAAATGGGCAGCTATGTATGGGTCAAGATTTTTTTGTGGGAACAGATTGCCCTTTTTTTTTCAGGTGAGAGTGGGATGTTGGGGAGGTGTAGTAGGTATATTTAGGGAGGTAGGTCGAGTAGGTTAACAGACAAGACAAACAAGACACATACAGGGGAGGTATATGACACATGTGGGGGGTAAACACCTTGGACGGAGAGGGGTGTTTTGAGGTTGCAAGCCCATGAATCCCCAACTGGAAACAGTGGGACTGAAGTCCCCACCCATGCGCAGTCACCACTGCACCTTCACGGCCCCAAAGGTGGCTGTGCTGGGGGCTGTGTAGGAGGGGCAGGCTCACCCTCTAATTGCGCCACTTAGCCCTCAAGTTGGCATAGCCAGTCTCGATACTCCTGATTGAGCTCCCTACACACCACGGCCCAGTCCTGTTGACTGGTGACAGGTCCCCCTCTGCGCCCGCTCCGGGGGGGGGGGCGAGCCCCATCCCCTGCAGCGGTTCCATCCGAAGGTGGTGCAGGGCCCACAGAGGAGGAGGTCCAAGGCTGGGCCCCAGATGTGCTGGTGCCCAGTGCCTTGGCCAGCTGAGGTGGGACAGGTGAGTCCACTGGGACCGGCCTTCCCATACGAGCTGTGTTGTAGCAGGTTCATGACAGATATGGGTTAGTAACAGACAACAGCATTCAGGATTAGTTATAACAGCATGCATAGGTATTCCCATTAACCAAAAACACCAGATTTAACACAGTTGCAGAGCAAGCAGAACACATGCATATATGGAACAACAGTGGCCATTACAAGAGCAGGCAGTTTCCATTGGTGGCAACAGGCCACCAATATAGGTGTATTTTAACATGTCACATGCATAGAAACAAATGTGAATATTTATAAACCATTAGGACATATGTCCCAAGAAATGTTTGGAGTGTACACATACCAGTTGAGGAGTGTCATTGGGTTATTTTGCACATATGGTAGGGGTGAGAGAGACAGTTCAATTAACTCCTTGTAGTTTTCACAACATTCTTAGTCACTGCAGTGATCTTTCCCTTATATGTATTATTACACTACCCAATGGCCTTATATTGTACACTGATATGTTTATAGATTATATACGTGACCTCTGTCTTACATACAGGCGTGACAAGATGCAGGTGTTAATGCAACATATGTTGAGAATCGATGTCATACACTTTGGAAAATGGCATGTGCTGCAGTGGGACTTGAACCAAGAATGCCTGTTCTTTAGGGAGATGCTCTAACCACTACACTATTGCTGTGATGTTTTATTTGCATATATATTCCTTGTTATCCTCTTCAGCCTTTTCAGCTGCTTTAACCATAGCTAAGCGATGGGCACACCCACGTACCTATGGTTAGCTGTATTTGGGGTATTAAAAAAAATAAAGGGGTTTCCTCTTTTTATTTTTGTGTCCTGTTGCTGTTGTACACATGGGGGACTGTTGGTGGGGGTATGTGGACACCTATGAGTGGTCTCGCTAATTTATTTACAGTTTCTGCTGTTCTACTTTCAGGGGTGTGTTCATTCTGACAGCTCTGCTGTCAGACACGCCCCCTGCACCCATCCACGCTCCATGTAGGATTAGGAGATCAGATAGCGCACCTTCATTAATATGCATGGTGCGCTGCCGTCCTCCTCCTAAACTGCCGCTTCCGTGCAGGACTAGATTAGTCCTGCATGGAAGATTAGAAAATCCAGGGGACTATCATTTCCAGCCAGTAAAATGTTGTTTCTACCAGCTTAATTGCAAAATTAAACAGGGTGCTCTTGTAGGAAGCAGTCATTTGCATTTATATCTCTTTGGGTGAGAACTTTCAGACACAGATGTATTTGCACAGCTGACAACTTTCACAAAATGTGAGTGTATGGGAGAGGTAAGTCTGGAATTCTTTTAAGGACTACAAATTTGAACACATAAGAAAACCTTGCCTTTTGCTCATTTTACATTGAACAAAATAGATGCAGACTTTGGAATTTTTTTTCAAGTTAATGTAAGCAAAAATCAAAGTAATTATGCTATAAAAGGTTCTGGCTCTGCTTTTCCAGCCATCTAAAAGCTAGTGATTCACAACAGTGGCACTATAATTAATGAGAGAAAAAAAAAAAAACAAATGTATCATGTTTAGAAAGTGCCATAGCATGGAACACAAAATCCACACTGCAAGGAGGACAATGAAAACCAAAATCACATCAGTATGACAGGCCCCATGATGTTAAGTTGGAAACATAAGGAATTAAAATATAAGAAATGCCTCCAATGATTTTACTCAATTAGCAGTACATACAATATCAGGACACAATGAAAATATTTTTCAGTTTTAGGGTAGTTTTTTCATAGATATACAGATATACAGACATTGTGATCAAGCTCAAACATTCAGTGATAATTTTGGGGGAAAATGCCTTTCCACTAAAATTCAGAAGGCATAAAACAGCACTCTGTTAATTAAGTTGAACTTGTCAAGGACATGAAGATGCATGTCCTTTGTACAAACATTTCCTGCCTTTGGTCTTATAAAATGAAGATTAAAAGAAGCAATTTAGTATAATTATTTGCTTAGAATATAAACTTTTAGATCTAGTAGTATCACACAAAACTACGTTTCCACGAAATGTAAACGACTGAACACAGTTTAGCGAATGTGCTTTTCACCAAAAAAGCACTTTCGCTAAAGTGTGCAAAAAAATTTAAAAATAAGTAAATTGAAAAAAAACACATTACTCATGTTTACACAGAGGGCAAACCCCCCTGTACTCCTGATGTGGGGGGCCGTGCCCCCCACACCCCCCCTACTTTTATATTCTCACTCTGAGATTGCACTACAGTGAGAAAAAGGGAATATTCCCTTACCCCCACTGTGCCACAATCTCAGCAACAGCCATTTCCCCATGTTTTTGTCCTTGTTTTTAGCACACTTTCACAGAAGTGCTTTTTCGATGAAAAGCACTTTCGCGAAAATGTGCTCAGGTGTTTCACTTTCAGTGAAATTGCAATTTAATAAACAGTATGGATCCCCCTATATTATATCCATCTTTAGTGAAAAAGTAATCTGCAGAAAATTCAGGTTTCAGTGAAATATTTTCTGTGTACAAATGAAAATTCTAATAATTTTGTATAGGAAACCATGAGGCTAACTTAACATTTTAGCTGTCTACATAGGTAGTTACAAGACATGTGGCACAGGAGACCACAGAGAATCTTCAACCAGCTTCCCAATTGTCCTAGAGCATGGTCTGGTTAAGTGATTTGTTCACAGCAGGCAAATAAAGGCTGAATTAAATCAAACTCCAGACTACTGGAAGCAGTTCATTAACAGCTCACAACTTTAATCCCCTTTGCTAACTGCTAGGCATGGAGTCTGTGGAAATCAAACCCAGGACTGCTGTGGAATACAGCTATATCAGCCATAGTCTTAAACCTCTGTATCAAACTGTAATGTAAGGAGTATGAGTAATATGTTTGCTGAGTATCATGTACTCATGTATCATTGTTAAAAGAGGGCATGCCATTAGCAACTGTTAGAAAAGAAACATGGTATTCAAATGACAGACTTTTATCCAAACAAATGTCTACATGGAGAATTGGGAACAATTATTGTTAGTGTAGTATTTTGCAGGAGAAAGATTATATATTCTTACAGTCTTACAGTCAATATTGCAGTATGTCATGGATGGCTGTTTTGCGCATGCCTTAATTTGTAGGAGAGTGGGGTTCATTGAACTTAAAAAAAAGAGATAAGGTGAGTTTGGTTTTCCTTTTATATCCATTCCCTTTTTTCTGAGCTTGCGTAACATTGAAGTTGGTATATGTAGAAATCAGGAATGTGTGAGTATGTACATCATAAAAATATAATTTAGTGGAATTGTCTGATATATTAAGCATGGCAAAGGGGCGCAGTGAGTATCACTGCCACCTTACAGCAAGGCTTATATGATTTGATTCTAGCTGACAGGCTCCTGTGTAACATCTGCATGTCCTCCCTGTACTCACGCAGATTTTCTCCAGGTACTCTGGTTTCCTCCTACCTCGCAAAGTCATGTAACAAACAGATTTGTGAATTTAAATTATGTAAGTGTTCATGTGGTATTTTCATGTGATTTGTACATGTGGTATATGTATGTGATATGCACGTGTAATCTGTGCCTGTGGTATATGCATGTGATATGTGCATGCAGTATGTGCATGTGATACATGCATGTGAAATGGTTGAAAGGCATGACAGACAAAGTCCATTTCTTATTTGCCCAGTAAATTCTGTGGATGCTGTCAGCTCTTCCTGAGATTCCTATAGGACTCAAATGTGGCTATGTGTGGATGGATGGATGATGTGCTACATGTAGTGTCTTTTTTGTGGTTTAGGTGGATTTCTGATGACTAATTCCATATTGATAAAATGAAATGTGATCAGTCAAGGGGTTTCTATCTTTGTCATAAGCTCATTGTGACACTTCAAAAATTTTAAGTGTTAATATTTCCCTAAGAAACAATGATACTGGAATCTCCATTTTTTATCCACAGCTGAAATCTAACAATTTTGCATTAATGTATTTGTGTTTCGAAAGGAGTAAAATATTAACCATAATATATTCATTTCCTTTGCAGAATTGATGATACTTTGGCAGGTATATTTCTTCCTAGTTAAGATTTTAAACTATAATAATGTTCCAAATCATACTGGCAAATCTAATCACATATTCATCAAATTCTATGCCTGATAGGCCTCCTATTAAACAAAGTTGTAAATAATAGAGGGAGGAGTATTAAGCAGTTATTTAATCAATTGGAAATGCAATCAGGATTTTGAATAACTTGTTTACTATATTAAGTTCATTTATAAAAGAATTCATGTTTTCATTTATAAATATTTTCTGGTATGATACCCTTAAAATTTTGCCCTAATTCTTCCAGGAAAACTCCATTATGGTGGAAAAGTACATTTTTTTCATATTTCAGGAAAAAAAATGCAAACCTGCTTGCTGCTGCTTAAAAGTGCTTACTGTCACTTACCCCCCTGCTAATTTCTTTAAAAGAAAAGAAAAAGGAGTTGATAGGAAAGTGGTGAAAAAAGGGGCACAAAGAGGAAAGACAGTAGGGAAAATAGCTAGGCATGTGCAAGAAAGGTATAGGAAAGGTCCATAGCTGCCCATTTCTTCTTCAGCAACAGCTGTGCATATACACTGAATTTGGAGGTAGATTTGAACCCTCAAACCCCTGGGAGAGGGATGAAGACAACATATATTCATTGTGATGCCAATTAGACCAGATTACATGTATCCAGTGGACATGTGTGCAAAATGGACAGCTATGTATGGGTCAAGATTTTTTTGTGGGAACAGATTGCCCTTTTTTTTTTCAGGTGAGAGTGGGATGTTGGGGAGGTGTAGTAGGTATATTTAGGGAGGTAGGTTGAGTAGGTTAACAGACAAGACAAACAAGACACATACAGGGGAGGTATATGACACATGTGGGGGGTAAACACCTTGGACGGAGAGGGGTGTTTGGAGGTCGCAAGCCCATGAACCCCCAACTGGAAACAGTGGGACTGAGGTCCCCACCCATGCGCAGTCACCACTGCACCTTCACGGCCCCAAAGGTGGCTGTGCTGGGGGCTGTGTAGGAGGGGCAGGCTCACCCTCTAATTGCGCCACTTAGCCCTCAAGTTGGCATAGCCAGTCTCGATACTCCTGATTGAGCTCCCTACATACCACGGCCCAGTCCTGTTGACTGGTGACAGGTCCCCCTCTGCGCCCGCTCCGGGGGGGGTGAGCCCCATCCCCTGCAGCGGTTCCATCCGAAGGTGGTGCAGGGCCCACAGAGGAGGAGGTCCAAGGCTGGGCCCCAGATGTGCTGGTGCCCAGTGCCTTGACCAAATTTTAAGTGTTAATATTTCCCTAAGAAACAATGATACTGGAATCTCCATTTTTTATCCACAGCTGAAATCTAACAATTTTGCATTAATTTATTTGTGTTTCGAAAGGAGTAAAATATTAACCATAATATATTCCTTTCCTTTGCAGAATTGATGATACTTTGGCAGGTATATTTCTTCCTAGTTAAGATTTTAAACTATAATAATGTTCCAAATCATACTGGCAAATCTAATCACATATTCATCAAATTCTATGCCTGATAGGCCTCCTATTAAAAAAAGTTGTAAATAATAGAGGGAGGAGTATTAATCAGTTATTTAATCTATTGGAAATGCAATCAGGATTTTGAATAACTTGTTTACTATATTAAGTTCATTTATAAAAGAATTCATGTTTTCATTTATAAATATTTTCTGGTATGATACCCTTAAAATTTTGCCCTAATTCTTCCAGGAAAACTCCATTATGGTGGAAAAGTACATTTTTTTTCATATTTCAGGAAAAAAAATAACGCAGTATAATATGTTAACATGTCCTTTCTGAATGAGTATCTGTGCAGATTTCGAATATCTAAAACATTTTATAGAAATAACATTGACTTTTAAAGTCTAGATCTGAAACATCCTTTTATTCAGATATTAAGATTATCTGCATTGTTTTTCGTTCAAATAATATAACATGTGATTTCTTGCTGGCTGTACTGGACTTGAATAGTCATTTAGTGATTATGTTAAGGAAAAATTTACCCCTCATGTTTCTTCTGTTGTACACCCTTATACTACCAGTCAGGGTGACTGTCCATGTATAACTGGTAACAGTACCTAGGTCCCTATTAATTCATCAAATGACATTTTGGATGACATTTTATTGAACATGCCGTGTACTATCCAAAATCATAGATGCTTTAATAATGGGTCTACTTTACTGTTTGAACCTGTTTCTCTATCATAAAAGTGGTTGATATAGGTATAAAAGATCATGTTCAAAGACACAAAACAGAATGAGGAATTTGTAATATTTTTATGTTTTTCATGACATCTGTTAAAAATAGTTTGTCATTCTGGTCTTATTTTCTCATAATAATAATGACTTTTATAGGAAAATAAGATTAAAAAATGATTTCACAACTGACTGAATGAGATTGAGGAATGGGAGGAGGAGGAGGAGTATAGATTTTTAAGGGACAGGTGCCTATTTATTAATTTATTTTGTGGAGAAGGGAAACTGGAGAAGTATGAAAGAGAAGGAAAAGGTATGGGAAGAGTGTAAGGTTCACAAAGAAGACAGTAAACAGGGGTGGGGAGATAGTGGAAATATCAACAAACAGACAAAGAGAGGACAATGATGATGGTGAGTATTTAACTACAAATGGGAGAAGGGAGTGACAGGCAAGGAAGGAGAACACTATAATGGGGGCTTGTATGGGTGTGGCCTTCTGTATCATATTACCTATGTGTTATCCAGGTAGAGGTCAGACAGTACCCTGACACCAGCACGAGTGGGCTGTGCCATAGATAGTGATGGTAGGTGCAGGCAATGATATGATTCCAATAGGCAAAACATGACCATTTCTAGGTCAATGTCTAGGCAACCAATGCAGGCTTTCAGCCACTAATCTATCAGGTCCCCCACCATCTCCATCAACTCCCTGCCGGTGACATACAGCTCAACTCTGGCAATGCTACTGGAGGGAACAATGATGCTCCTGTCTAATGTGGCACAATCAAAGTTTGCATGGTTGAACTCCTGCCTACCACCTGCTGCAGCCAATAGGGAGGAAGGCCTGTGTGTAGATGGAGTAGACACAAGGGTTGGCTGTGACTCCTGGGGGTCTACATACCATACCTCACCACTGACACAGCCATGAGCCATGGCAGATGCAGCAGAAAAGGCAAATATAAAGAGAGAGATTAAAAAAAACAGTGACAAAGAGAAAAAAAGAGAAATAGAATAAAAACGTAGGCATCAGATATATACTTAGCATATATTGCCCATATGATCAAATAGCTACATAATACTCAGACAGTAAAATTTATCTATAGGCCTGTTGCCAGCAACTGCCTACATGTGCTATATCGACTGTAAGATATGACCTTAGTTTAAAATCCCATCTGAAGGACAACACACTCAGGAGTGCAGTATCCTTTAATGCTGCATTGCAATGTTAACAATCCAATCACCTGGTGTAGAAACAGAACACAGAGTCTTCTGGT